>NC_062188.1:6977611-7175111 GCF_912470025.1 Vespa velutina
CCAAGGGACAACGAAGAGCTCCTGGGTGGGAAGTCGCGAAGGGAGGACGGCGTTA
The DNA here is from genome assembly GCF_912470025.1 of Vespa velutina. Taxonomy (NCBI): domain Eukaryota; kingdom Metazoa; phylum Arthropoda; class Insecta; order Hymenoptera; family Vespidae; genus Vespa; species Vespa velutina. Next base: position 6,977,667 of record NC_062188.1, read on the forward strand.
TCTCAAAATTATTAATCATATCGTAACGCTACGAGAAAGAGAAAGAGAGAGAGAGAGAGAGAGAGAGAGAGAGGCGTTGGCGAATAGAAGGACCCAGCTCCATGGACTTATCTGACACCTTAATCGATTCAAAGTTATTAATTATGGTTTCTGCCCTCTTCTCTCTCTCTCTCTCTCTCTCTTTCTTTCTCTCTCTCTCTTTCTGGCACTCCCTATCATGCGAGACTTGCACACGGTAGTAGCAGACCTTTCTAAAGCAACAATATAATAATAATAATAATAATAATAATAATAATAATAATAATAATAATAATAATAATAATAATAATTTTCTCTTTTTTTGCAACGATTCTTCTTTTCTTTGGAACGATCATTTTAACATTTTAATGAATGATGTCATTCATTAGGAGCCAATCGAAAAGTAAAAATATTGAATTGTTCAAAAAATTCGTACCCTCATCTTCGATGGGAGACATTAAAATGAATCATTAAATATACAAAAAAAAATAAAAATAAGTATGTATACTTAATAAAATGACTCGTTTCAATATATACGCTCATAAAACTCATATGTTTTTGGTATCATTATGTACATGTACATTTACGTATATGTATATACGTATGAAGAAACGGCACGAACTTATTGGAAAACCGAATTTATAGATCGTAAGAGACTAGACTTACTTGTACGTAGCAAGAACCTTTCAGCAAAGTCTAAAGAAACGATAATTAATCTACAGTAGAGCCTAACCTATCTAATAATGATAGCAATATTTAACAATACCATTTACTTTTCTAATTTTTTCTTTTCTTTTTCGTTTTTCTTTTTTCTTTTTTTTTCTTTTTTTTTTTTTTTCAACCGATCGTTTTCATATTCTGAAGAATGATAATGTCGTTTATTAATGAACCAATTGAAAAGTAAAATGGATCGAAAGAGGCAGAACTCGATAAGCTTCGTGGATCGAGAAGCATTAAGTTAGAAAGTACAATACAAGTAAAAGGAGGAGAAAGAGGAGTAGGAGGAGGAGGAGGAGGAGAAGAGAAAAAAGGAGAAAGGAAACTCGACTAGTTATATTCCAAGGAAGTTGAGCGATCGTCTATGCAAATACCTAATCCTTTCAAAGATCCATCCAGTGACGTTGACGAATTGGCAAAGGACTTTCCTCTGAGTTTAGCATCAACGGATTGCGATCCGTAACACCATTTGTTTTCTCGAAAGAAGATGCGAAACGAGTTAGCTTTCTTCACGACCGATATTTCTTAATTACCAATAAATCGAAATAGAATGAACTTTTCAATAGATGGAGAAGATGCTGTACATATCATACATAAACTGGATTTCATTTGAACAATGAACGAAGGAAAAAATATATATATACACATATATATATATATATATATATATATATATATATATATATATATATATATAAGAGAAAGAAAAAAACAAAGCAGGACCAATGAATTTTTGACAAATTATTCATCGACATTGAAAAAGACATAGTTTAAAGAAGGGAGAAAAAAAAAACAATGTTATATCGAGCGGGTAAAAATATTTTTCACTGTATCCCCCCCCCACCCCTTAAAGCCTCGCCCTCAACAATGAAACGCCTTACGAAAGAGCCTTAATATCTCTTTAAAGAGGATGGCATGGAAAAAAGAAAAAGGATGAACAAACTCTTTCATAAAAGAAAACTTTCGAGAAACAATGACTTTAAATGTAACTTTAATAACGTTTTTAATTATTTCATTTTTTATAATATAAATTTTATAAATATGACATAATATGTACATTTATCGTATACGTAGCATCATTCGAGTTGACCAATTAAATTTTATCTAGATACGTATGATTTGACAATAAAAAATCGAATAGAAAAAATAAAAGAAACATATAAAAAAAAAAACCATACAACGATTCATTCTATTCGTTCCACGAAAGAAAAAGAAAAAAAGAAAGAGAGAAAAAGAGAGGAAGAGAGAGAGAGGAAGAGAGAGATTAATACACAAACCTTTCCAACCATCGAGTTGGAGATTTTCGTTTTCCTCCCTCTTGTTAGTAGGGAGGAGGAACACCGAAGTCAACCGTACAACATGACATACGTATAATCCGTGCAAAGGGTTGATCCCAGATTTAACCGACTGTCCGAACGAAACGTATTCGCGATTCTTAAGCCGCGGCAAATTTGAATCTGTCAATCCTAAGCGTTCCATTGCGACGATTACGTCGTCCACGGGACGAATATCCGAGCATTCGCATAATCCCATCCTTCTTTTCTACTCAAAAAATGCAGGAAAAAAATAGAAAGAAATAAAAAAAAAAAAAAAAAATAAAAAAAAACAATAATAATAAAAAAGAAGAGAAGATATTCCTCCCTTTCCAATTTTTTTATCATTATTATTATTGTTATTATTATTATTATTATTATTATTATTATTATTATTATTATTATTATTATTATTATTATTGTTATTATTATTATTATTATTATTACGATAAATCATAATTATATCGTGCATAAATGAAAAGAAAAATTTCTTTAGAAATGTTCGATTTTGTGAGAAAAAGAAAAAGAAAAAAAAAAAAAAAGAAAGAAAAATAGAAACGAAATTGTTGCGAAAAGAATATATATCCCAAAAAAAATACGAAATTGCATCCCTCTTCTAACGACAGTATAAGCTGAAACAGTATTAAGACAGCAGACTCCTACCTCGGGGTCGATGTATCATTTGCCGGCGGGTCGTTAGGCGGTTGTTTCAATTAGTTTTCTCCCGAGCAACCTCTAGCACCCACACTGGCAAAGCATGAGCGAGTAAAAGATGGATAGATGGATAGATGGATAAATAGATAGATAGATATACAGATAGATAAATATATATATATATATATATATATATATATATATATGTACATATATAAAGAGAAAAAGAGAGAGAGAAAGAGAAAGAGAGAGCTAGAAAAGGGAACTGAGACCTTAATCGCAGAAACCACTTTTTTCTTATAATTAGGAAAAGCTCGTTAATGTGAGCTCGGATAAATGTCCGAGCCCTCTCCCTTCTTCCCTCTTCTATCTTCCTACTTCCGCCATGTTGCATCAAAATAAATCGGACCCGACCAACAATTATTCCCTCGATCACGAATTATTATATACCTAATTATTTATTTTGCACACAAGTAAAAATATCATTCATTCAATTATTATTTCATATTATCTATTTTTATTATCATTTCTAATTAGAAATTTTTATAATAGATATAAAATGTGATTAGAGAGAGGATTTATATAACTCGCAGAACCCTCTAGCGGAAAACAACTTATCGATCGCTTATTAAGATCGAAAACAATGCTGCCATCTAACGAATATCTTTCGACACATACTAATCATTCGACTTTACCGACAACTTAAATAAATAAATAAATAAATAAATAAATAAATAAATAAATATATATATATATATGTATGTGCGACATTTGGAATTATGAAATCAAATGTAGAAATAATAAAAATTTACTTGAAAGTATCTTGACAAAAATTTTTTTCCTTTTTTTTATAACGAATCATGAAATGTATAATTAAATTTTTAGGACTCACCGAATGAAAGAACGCCAACTATCCAAGAAGCCTTTCTCCACGATATAAAATACTTTCTCGGCATCTTCACACTTGGAAATTTCATTTCTATTTCTTGCGTAATACAAATCGATAAGCTCGTCCTTTTGTTGTTTAGCTTTTATCTTGTCGTCCTTCTTTGCCTTTTGTGCATTTTCCATTTTCTCCTGATATGCATGATCAAAGAAAAAAAGAAGAAAAAAAAAAGAAAAAGAAAAAAGAAGAAAAATATTCGTTAAAAGAGATACGACAAGAAATTAGAAATTATAAAATATATATCAAAACGTACACGTACCTCACAGATCGAGCATGACGAGGTACCAAATGGATACTCTTTCGAATTTGGAAAATATTTCCTTAATATCGTCCAAACTTCGCGAGGTACTATTTTTCTACTGGAATCCGGTGTTTTCAATAGATTATGTTCACAAAGTAAATCTTCGTTAAAGTTTAAAACAACTTCGTTCTCCTCGCCATCTTCAACTTCCTTCGTACACTCATCGTTATCTTTATCGCCATTTTTATTCTCATCCTCGGTTAATCGAGAATTTTCACGATCTTCCCGTTCTATTTCCTGTTCCATATCTTCGGTAAATTTTTCCATAGCTAATCTCCTCCAAGATCTCAAAGAATCTGCGCCGACTATGTAACTAGTTTCGCTTCTACGAAATAACAATAGTGCATTACGTGTAGATATTTTTATTTAAAAATTATAAAAGAGGAAAAAAATAAAATTTTGAATAAATTATGAAGAAATACTAACGATTCTTTAAAATTACGTATTATATCGCTAACTTCCTTATGATCACGTTCCAAAACCATTTTGAATCTAAGCATTTTGCAACGTCTTCTTACACAAACTTCGCACAAAGTATTCTGATCCAAACGTGGCCCTCCACGATACTTGTCATATAATAGACTAGCTGCTGAGGTTGGCAAACATTTGGCACGGTTAACTTTTAATGGATCTAAACGATAATGAGGACACATCAAGACCGAATTATCTATCGGTGGAACACCATCGGTTAGCAATTGTCCATTTAACCATTTTGATAACCAATCGATTGGTATCCATTGATATTCTATGCAAGACATTGTATTTCCAATAATATCGTAGACATCTATTACGAGTTGTCTCTTAAAATTCTGATCTTCTATTTCTTTTTGCTAAAAATAAATAAAAATCGACATTGTATTTTAAATATCTTTAAAAAAGAATTTCAAAGATTCTATGAGTACAAGTGAATTATTTTTTTTTTTTACTTACTTTTTCTTGCTGAATAGCCAATAAACTTAACTCGTGTTTAACATTTTCTTGACGAACAAGTTCTCTCATTGTATTACTCACTTGCCAATTTTCAAATTCAATCTATAACATATTATCAGACAAACGTATGATATATTAATAAATAATATTGAAAAATGACATGTACACACCTCTTCGTAGAAATCACGTTCTCCACAGCTCATTGCTCTATGGGCAGCACCGTTTAACAATTTATAATCGAGTTTCGTATTTTTTGTGACAATTTTCTTTGCCTGTTCTGTCGGACTTTTATCGTCCTTTGGAACATCGGAGTTATCATTTTTCCCTGTCACAACACTGTCCACTTCCATCTTGAAATCAGCCTCTATTTTCATCATTTTTCCTGGACTTTCAATATCTTTAAAATCATCAGTTCCATTTTTACGTTTTCCTTCATCTGACGAATCAGATCTGTCCTTAACAGTGAGTCTTTCCAAACTAACGGAATCACTATAACTATTGCACTCTGAATCAGTCTTCTTTGCTTTTAATTTTTTTCCATTACCTAATTTTGGTTCAATAGTTAATTTCTTATAGACCAACATATACGCTGTGTTGGATGAAAGAAATCCTTTTGGTACACGACCACGTTTCATATTTTTTGTTGATTCTGTCAAGGATCAAAGAAAGAGAAAGACACAAAATTTATATTTAATTATGTATATTATAAACATATGAGATGTCTAACAAGAATAAAATGTGAGATTCTCACCATTGCCACTATCCTCAATCCTCTTATTTTGCATTTTTTCAACTTTATCATCACTAAATTGATACCATTCTCCAGCCGAATTACATATATTCGCAATGTAATGACCCGAATGAGCTGAAGGTCCTTTATGACTCAAAACTGCAACGAGACTATACATATGAGTCTGAGGAGGACATCTAACATATTCGGACATATCCAAGTCTTCCGGAAAATGGATGAAAGAGTTCAATTTTCTTTTTTGACCAGAATCCCTGTACAGATAAGAACGAATTAAATGAAAATATAGTAAAACAATAGTTTAATTAAATGTAGTAAGAAAGTAGTACGAATGTACAGACTCACCTATGAAATACGAAGCGCATCAATTGAATGTTCAAAGTTTCTGGTAGCAATTCCAAGCGTATGAATCTTCTAGCATCCTTTTTGTCGTTACAGGTAACACAATGGTACTGATTAGCTCCATTCAATTGTTCTTCAGTGAGATATTTTTCTATAGCTTCCTTCAAAGTAGCTGCAAGCTGCAAGTCCAATTCGTAGAATGTGGTCGATGTTGGATACTCGGTACCGCAGGTGGAGCAACTATATTAAACAAAAATAGTAGATATTATTTACACGATACACGTCTCTTTCGGTCAGATCAGTTGATCGCACCAGTCACCGTAGCGAGCAACGTGTCCTACCATGTTCTCATCGTCAAGATCATCTGCATCATCATCGTTTAGGACAATTCTCATTTGTTTTCCACTTCAGAAAACCCACCAATTGATATAGCTGTATTTTCCCTGTGACAGCCTCCGCAACATCCGCTGCAACTCTGAGTTTTGCTGTAGCTTTCCTTCAATATGGCACAACAACAGCTTCGAGAACTCCTGCGCGTCCTGTTGCGTTCTAGTATCCAAAGACAGGGCGATGGCAAGATTCATTGGATCGAGTAGACGTCTGTTTCCGAATTGCATCATGGCAAATATGTATTGCAATTGACCAACCGCCGTTACCGGATGATAAGAAAGTCCTGCCTTCTTCGCTTGATACAAAGCCTCCCTCTCCTCAGGATCTTCTGTTATATTCCACTTGTATATTATCCGCCTGTAACCAAGATAATATTAAACACCATATTCGTACAACGTATGCATAAGAAATATACGCAAAACGTATAGTTATTGTAATACCTCATGTCCTCGTTGTGAAACCACATTTGAATTAAACTGTTGACGTAACACGTTGCTCCTAGATTTTTCAGGCCGACATATTGAGTAGGGTCACGAAGCTCAGACAAAGAACTTTCCAAGGAAACGATCTCCGTAGGTTGCGATTTGATATATTTTTCTTCTCCTAATCCAGTGAGACATTGTGGATTATTTGTACAATTTCGTCTGTGAATGAAGTAAAAGAAATATTCAGATAATTGTTGAGAAACGTTAAAGAGCTATTATACAAGATTGTAGTATTACATTGATAAAAATCTTACTTGCAACTTTTGCAACCTTTAAGACCTAGTCTATAAGCAGTTTCTAAATGTATTCTCTCTATTTCTTCGGGTGTAACAGCTTCAATCCAAGACCATGCTAATTTATCTAAATCCGTCTTCTTTGCAGGTGCCATTTTCTCCTGAAACAATTAAGTAATAATAACAATAATAATAATAATAATAATAATATTAATAATAAAGACTAGTCTAATATAAAGTATACGTTAGAAGTAATAAAAAGCAAAAGTTTGATAACAATATCTTATATTTCTTATATGCTTTTGTAAAAAGCTTTATAGCAATGATTATATTATATATTCCTACTTCAGGAAAGACCGTCCATGCTTTTGAAAGGTCCCGAAGACGGAGACACGTTAACACGAGAACGTTACCCATTGGATTTATCATTTATTCCTTTTCGCGCCATAACGAACTAATAAATTCCATGAGAAATAAAAGAAGAAATGAATCATAGTGGAAGAAAAAAAAATTAAACAAAAGACTATAAAGTGGCATCGATCAATCGAAGATTAAAAAGGCTTTCAACATTTGAAAGATAACCAACGACTGATAGACGACGTAAAATTGTCGAAGGGAAGATAGTCGAAGGTAAATATATCAAGGAAGTTGATATCAAAGTAGATATCCTCGAAGAGTAGATAGGTCGCGAAAAATACGCACAAACGTGTATTCGCGACCAAGACATAGTTCCACGTAATGAGCTTTCATAGAAAGATGCTTCGAGGTTAGGAAAAATGCCGCCGTGTATACCTTTTATATCATGATAAAGCGATCCTTAACGAGAACCGATGGATCACGATGCGCGATAGAGCGCACACCAGCGCACGACAGCGCACGGAGATACGCGATATCTCGCGATCTTCTTACTCTATCGTTTTATACAATAGGAAAATTCGAAAGATTTCTTTATCAAAACACACCGCAACACCGTGCGTTCCTCACGTTCACCCGCCACCGCCACCACCATCCGCCACCATTCGCCACCATTCGCCACCATATGCAATCAGATTGCATCGAGGCGCGCACCGAATCAATCGTTAAATCATATTTTCTTCATTCATCTCGTTACTTTCTTAATTGATAATTTATAATATAACAAATCTGTTGCATCGTTGAACACGATTACGAACTATTTCTATCACTGACGTTAAACTATTTCTTTTCTCGCGCCACCGTTATCAAATACATATGGATGTATGTGAATTGTACAATTTATATGTAGATATCCGCATCTACATACAAATTGTATTTGATTCGTATTAAGAAAAATAAGAACATTATCGTCATCAACGAACAACCGAAGATAACCGAAAATAATTTCTAAACGAGATCCAATAAATTGCATCGTTATATGTTTCAGGCATGCAAAATATTGCGGGAATGATATACAAAAAAAGAATTGCGTAACGGTAACACACCAATTTATGCTTTTCACTTGCATCACCGCGATTTAAAGGCGCAACAAGCGCGAACGACGTTAAAAAATCATAACTTTCTTTCTTTTTTTTTTTTTTTTGGGTTACATGACATTGAAACTCGTTTCTTTTTACGATTGAATACGACTGATTTGACATCTCAAAAACTTTCACAGTTAAATTAAAATGTCACAAACTAAAATAGGTTAACAAAATTGGAACATATACGTTCACGAATTAATTATTGTATTAATTAATTATTGTATTATTTTTTTAGTCACCAGTGATATCCTCCTAGAATTCTTGGAGGTGGCATTTAATCATATACTTTATTATAGAAAATTATATCCAAAAGAAATCTTTATTAAGAAAAAAATATATGGCGCTGTGGTTCATATCTCTGAACAGCCAGAACTTAATGAATATTTGAAAAATGTCTTAACTGCTATTAGAGAATTACTTAAAGAAGATGAAAACAGTATCAAAGCTGTCAATCTTGTTGTTTTTAATAAAAATAGAATTCCCATAGAAAAGTTTGTCTTCGATTTTGTTAAATTACAAGCTCAAGGAATTGAGTATGACTTTTAATTAATCTCCTTTATCAATTAAAGTTACAATGATATAAGATAAAATTTGATGAACTTCCTATGTGTTTATAATGTTCAAACTTGCTTACAGAATTGATCCATACTATCTTAAAACTGAAGAAGCTTTAAGAACAATCTGTTTAAAATTGTCCATATGTGAGACATATTTAAATCCTCTTCCTGAAGATGCATCATTTTCTATAGAAATTCAAACGTATGAAACTGCACACGTGTCTCTCAGTGAAAATCCATTATGTGAGGATTTTCCATGGATTGTTGAGGATGAAAATAAGAAAATGATTAATAAAAAATTATTACCGCTGAAGACAGTTAAGACAGAATGTTTAAATTTACAGATGTATGTACTCCAAAATGCAGATGTTGAAGATACATTATAATGTAACATTATATAGAAAATAAATAAATTTTCATTTTTTTATATATATATATATTTCGTAATATTTATTCATTAAATTATTGATAATATTTAAACCCGTCATTGTGTCAATAATTTACCTGATAAATATTTTTAAAATAATGATAACTCCTTAATCATATAGGATCTAATAATAATAATTTATAGATAATTTTTGGAAGGGAAAAACAATAGTGATCTAACAATTTAAACAATTTTTTAAAATAAATAAATATATCGCAAATAATTTATTTTTATATTGATACATTGTACGCAATTACATTTATGCAGGAAGTTATACGATAAGTTCGTCCATGATAATACGAAAGCAGATAAGATTGAACTGCATAGAAATTTATTGCGTTAAACACGTGGTGGGAATCAGCTGATTTGTGGTCGAACGTCAAAATACAAATGCGTGATCAAACATTTCTATTCTTTCTGATATGTGATATACGTACTTCGAAATAAAATAAGTAATATTAAATCATAAAAATGATGGTAGATATAGACGAAGCCGAAGTGACGAAAGTTCAATCACAAAATGACAGGTACAATGATAATAACCTCACTTTTTTGTTTATAGCTAAAATACATATTTTTTGAAATTACATTATATATGATATAACGAAAATAAATACAAAATTATCAAACTACGATCCTATATCCATTGTTTTTCAGTGTTGAGGATATAGTAGATTTTTCTAAAGCTACAGAAAAATTGGCACATGGAATATTAACTATCTATCAACCATCATTGGAGAAAGTCAAGGAAAATCTTAATGAATTGACGTAAGAACAAATTCTAATCTTCATCATTGCTATGCTATTATAGAATCATTTTCCAACTTTTAGAAGTAAGCAAGAAGTTTTACTTAATCAAATACAAAATGATAATAAGAAACTTCAAGATGTCCTTGAAGATGCAGATTTAAATGAAATGGTAAACATTTATCTTATTTTTACTTTGGAAAAAATATTCTACTTTATATATATATAAATGCAATTTCAGTTTGCTACCATTAAATTATATCAAGGAAAATTAACAACTATTAAAAAGGAAATGGTCATGGTACATGATAGGACCTTCAAATTAAAAGTATGTTTTTATTATTTTTCTTTATAAAATTAATTTTATTTAAAAAAATATTTATTCATAGAAACGGGCATTACGCTTACAACAAATTAAACAGAAGGAAGCTCTTGGTAGAGAACAACAAAGAGAACAAGAGCTTCGTAGAGAACAAGAATTAATTGGTAAGCCTACAACATCTCAATGAAATTCAATGCCTGTAAAGATCTACCAAATTAATTACTTAGAACAGATAGTATATATATATATATGATAAGATAAATATTAAAAAATATAGAAACATTGTGCATTTATATAATTAATATTGATGATAAAATATTTTTAAAAATGTATTAACATTTATGAGTTCATAAAAAGTTACAATTAATTTTTTGAAAATTCACATTACCACACTATCTCCCATTGTCCACTAGATAAGCACTTTTCTTTAACTTTACATAATCGATTAAATGTTCTTTCTGGAGGAAATCCAATAATCTCTCTATCTTCTTGTATCCTAAACGTAAAAGTAGACTCGTGTGTCCCAATAAAGTACCTATTAAAAATAACTTTTAATTCATAAACATATTCTTTAAAATTCTACAATATTATACTTGCCTAGCATACGAGCAAATTATTTGATCGATAATTGCAATACCACCATCCTTAAACTTTTTTTTAACATAATCTGATGGCACATAATTTAAAACCGTATATTGTGGCAAGTATGATTTAAGTTCGGCGAGTTCTATAAAAAGCATTTAAGTATACATTTATATATTTGTTTTCATAAAGCTCACAGAAAATACTCATTTATAAATTATTTTTAGTTTGACCTTGCTCATCTGTATCAGTAGCAACAAATAAAAGTTTTAATTCATATTCTTTCATTTTTTTTGCCAACTGAGATGCAGCTCCTTTTATTGTTGGCGTCGATTCTGATCGCCCAATAACAAAATCACGTCTTCTCAAATGAACTGATAAATATGGACCACCAATTGCATTTCTTTTTTTCTAAAATTTATATATATTTAGGGAACAGCTGAATACTGTTCTGTAAAATTGAATGGTATGTATAAATTAATCAATTAAATATACAAAATATATTTTTAAAGTAACAAACTTTTTCTTGAATCCAATCGGATGGACGTTCGGTATTATCATCTTTATCTGTAGAATTTAGATATTTCGCTCTAAAGTCAGATGCAATATCATAAAGTTCAGAATTATAACGCATACTACGTCTTGCTCTCCAATAATCTTTAGAACCATATGTATCATGCAAAGGTATTTCCATATGATCAAACATGACAGATCTAAAAAAAAAAATATATATATATATATTTTAATTGATATTATTATAAACATATTAATGATTATAAAATTCTTTCAAATACACATACCTATGAAAAAAAGGATTAAGATTTGTTTCAAGGTTCGACATTGTTCCATGAAATAAAATACATTTCATTTGTCGGCTTGTGATATTAGAATAATTCCAAAAGTAACCACTATATTCTTCTTTCGATTTTTTATAACGTACAAATTTGGAAGGACAATCTTTTTCTTCATTTTTATCTTCAAATATACCAGTTTTAAACATTTCTTCATCATTTTGTAAAATATACACAACATCTAATAGAGTTTTCATATTTTTCGAAGAATATTCTGGAATTAACGAAACATGCTATGAATGTAAATATAACAACAAATAGTAATTATTACCTTCAAAGAACTTGTACATTTCAATTACAGGAGCATATTTTTGTAAACTTGCAATATCAAAAAATGTACCCCATGGCAACGATACTTGTGGACCCACATCTTTGCTCTGCCAATGGTATAAATCACCTGTACAGTCCATTATAAAAAAATGATGATTAATTAATTAATATAAAATACAAATAGAAAGAAAAATATTACCCCATGGTGGCAGAACCAAGTGCCACTTAAATTTTTTATCCTTTTTATTTAAATTTTTTACAAAAACGGCAACACGAACGTATACATCTCTTCTTAGATTAAAACCTTCCGGAGGATTAACATCGTATAATATGTAACTAAATTAAAAAAAGAAAAAAAACCAATATTGTTACAAATAAAAATAATATACATAATGTCTATAATAATATTATCATTAATAACCTCCAACCGTTTGTTTGATAAATATTCAAAATCTCCACAATTTTTTTCAGTTTTCATAACTTTATCAGATTTTTGACAAAAACCATATTCTTCGGATTTTACTGTGAAAACGATCGAGATCAATATAAAATACAAAATTTTAAGAGAAGATAAGTTGAACATTTTTAACTTATGTTATTTTCGTGAACTCGAAAGATATAATGGCACAAATGTTTTATCGAATAGTGAAGACGAAATTATCATTCTTTCGAAACATAATAACTTATTCTAAATATAAAAAATTAAAGAAGAGAATGAAAAGAAATAAATATTTTGTAATATTACTAACAAAACATTAAAATCAAATAAGACATAATATTTAAGAAAATATAGTAAATTTCTTGTTTCCATTACGCACCTGCGCAGTTCATCTCAACATTACATCCTTTTATTTGAATTGAGAATCGTTAGAAACATTGAAAACAAAATATTTTTTTAATATACGTAAACTTTCAATTTTTCTTTTTTTTTTTTTTCGTCTTTCGCCTTTCATTGATGAAGATTAATAAAGAAATGATGTAAGAAAATCAAAAGTCGGATTTGTAAGCTTATCGATGAATGGATTAGAATTATCTTATTTGATTAATAGTATCTGTAGTAATGATAATAATAATTATTATTTACCGACTTATACAATATTTATAATTCATAGTTTAGTTAACGAAGTTATTTCAATACTTTTTTCTTTTTTGAAAAAGTGCATTATGTTATGTTGTGTATATATATATGTATGTATAATATTTATACACACACACACACACACACACACATATCTATATACTGCGGCTCGTTTCCACTTTTCTTCATTATCTTATTAAAGTATACACTTGGCATATAAAAATTACAAGGACAATTTATAATGCTAGTGATAATAATGGTTGTCGTGTAATAATAATAATAACAATAATAATAATAATAATAATAATAAGAAGAAGAAGAAGAATAATAAGAATAAGAATAATAATAATAATAATAATAATAATAATAATAATAATAATAATAATAGAGGCGATAGCTTTAGTACTAAGATAGTAATAATAATAGTAGTAGTAGGTGGTAGTAGCAGCAGTAGCAATAGTAGTAATATTATTAATAATAGTAACAGCGGTAGCAATAACTACGATATTAAGATTATTATTATTATAATCATTATAATCTGGTATCTAGGAATTATTTTCTTATTCATCTTTTTATACATATACTTGCATAAAGTTCTTTATGTAACCTTCATCGTTTTTAGTTGTGTTCGATTTTTTTATGCAATTTTTCTTTTTACAATTTGTGCTTCTTTCGTCTATTTTACGTGTGCTTTCTCTTATTTTTCTATTTTTTTTATTTTTTTATTTTTTATTCTGCTAGCGATGTTAACATTTAGGCAAATTCTCGATCATACTAACAGCGATACATGTTTTAATACTGTGAATGATTTCTTTATAACAAATACAACATGACACAAATTTTCATACTACTTAATTTTTTGTAATTACAGTATCCCTCCTTTTTCTCTGTGAAATCTCTAGCATTAACATCACAACTGGAAAATGCTCTGTGCTTTACCAGAAAACATGCTATGTTACATTCACTGTACAAAATGTGAAGTAGTAAATTATTATTATTATTATTATAATTAATTTCAAACAATATATTATAAACAATATACTATGATGAAGTGTTCTTTATATATGATGCAATTATCAATTTATGTAAATAAATTTCAAAGTTATAAAAATAGGTATTATATTTACTACATGATTTAAATAAGAATATTTCATTAATTTTTGTAATAAAATATTATAAGATAATATAGAAATAAATGAGGTTGATCGAACGATTTAATTTCACACTATGTGCTGAAATTAATAAATCAGTATTATCAAAATATTCTCTTTATACACAATATAGATATTGGTCGATGTTTATACTACTTCACATTTAGATAATATTTTTTGAAATTAATTGATTTGTCTCTATTCATCTATATGCCGATATCATGACTTGTACTATAGATGATAAATAATAATCAGTATATAAATGTTTTATAACAATTTTTGTCATATAGGAACATAGAATACAAAAGGATACCATATAACGTTTATATTTTTCTAAATTAAGTTTCAATAAGAATACTGAAATCTCTGCATCATTTTGTAAACTATGGTATCCTACAATAAATATTATTTAACTTAATCATTTTTATTTTATCCGTAAGACAAAACCAGGATTGTCTATACATTGTTCAGAATTAAACAAAAAATAATCTCAAATAAATAATTTCAAGAACCATTCTTTACTTTTCTATATCTCTTATTACAAAATTGTTTTCACTACCAAAATTTATTATTAATTTGTTCAGTTAAAACATTTGTTCAGTTAATAAAATTTCAATAGAAATATAATAACGTTAAAAATAATAGATAAAGAAATATTATGTAAAAAAACGATATGAATATAGAATCTGATTTATCCATGCTATACTATGTTTTGAAAGAATGTATATATTATTATATTGTTAAAAATATTAGTCGTTGTCATTAATATATCCATGGATAAAGAACAGCATTAAGTATATTCTTTTATGTTTATGCAAATAATAATAATTTTACTCGTACAAGCAAATAAAATAATTCATTTGGTTTTTTCTTTCTTTTTTTTCCCCATAAATGTATCATCTCTGTAATTTGCGTTGTTGCCTTGGCATATTAATACTGAAAATTAGTAACAAAGAAATTTGTCTAAAGTAAATAAATCAAACATTTAATGATACATATCTGGTTGTAATGCAATGACATAATTCACTACACATGACACATTATGAAATGCTCAAAACTTACAGATTCTCGTTAATAAATAATTCATATATACACAGGAGAAGGTTGTATATATACACACACGCACACACATACACGAGAAACAGAGGCACACGCGCACATACACGCACACAAATATGTACAATTAATTAGCCGTTATTCGCGACGTGTTGTACAAAAGTCCGAAATAACGTTTGCCTTTCCGTCAGTTTGGCCGAATTGAGCATAAGGAAGAATATATAACAGAAAGATATATATGGAAGTAATATATAACATTAGAATACAGATAATCACGGCACAAATTTATCTATGAATATATATATATGTTTCTACCGGCATTTTCATTGTTGTCCAAATTGAAAAATATTAAAATGTAAATGATAAATAAAAATATGAATAATTAGATATATAAGATATATATATATATATATATATATATATATATATATCAAATTCGCTATCGCATCTATTATAAATAACCACGTGATATGTATATAACGATAGACGAAAAATAAAAAGTTATACTTTCATCGAGAATCTTTAAATATTTCAATTTTTAACAAAACAATATTGAGATATTTGTTATACAAATAATCGCCGGAATACAATATTCATATTACATTAATTTTGAAGTGGACATAAATGAGAAATGTTTGCTCATTTATGTATAAACATTATCTATATATAAATCAAGCATACATGTATAATATACTTTATACAAATCATAATAAATAATACAATAAAATTTGTGAAATTCTCGGTAAAAACATTATATACATTGAATCAATCCCTAATGATTGTTTTTTAAATATTCGATTATGCTTCTGATTAAGCAAGCTCTATTCGACACCAATCAGTCGGAGGTTGGGTTGAGAAATATGTTTTTCTCGTACCTATATGTATATTTATACTTAGATACATAGAAGGCGTCAAAGCTGCTACATACTGATCCATGATGTACATACACATATGGGATTACAAATGTTTGCTTTTGGAAGGTCCTCGCGTTGGAATGTCTATAAATAGTTATTATTAACTAGCATACATTACAAATAAGTTCAGTCATTTACAAGTACTGCTATGACTCTTCCGAAAGGGAGAGACGGCCATGTTCTTTCAAAAGGCGCAGATTATCAATTTTACATGACTGTATATTTTATATAAATTAAGTCTATACACTCTCTTAATATATTCCGTAACAATAAATGTAATTACGTTACTTTGATAAAGATGCTCTCTCTCTCTCTCTCTCTCTCTCTCTCTCTCTCTCTCTCTCTCTCTCTCTCTCTCTCTCTCTCTCTTTAAACATTTTCTTTTGCAATCAAACTAAAGTTAGTTGATTTTAGAGCGACAAGAATTAATAAAATACTTCATAAATTCTGCAAATAACAAGATAATTATTATACAAGTAAAGAGGTATATATATATACATACACCCATACACACACACACACACTCTCTCTTTCTCACACACATACATACACACGAAGCTTTGATAGAAAATACTTCTATCGTATTCTTTGAAAAATTAACTAAGAAATCTGAACCATTTTAATATGGTGCATCATTTAATAATCCATTATGTTAATTTTTCAAACAAAATAAACTTGCATCAATGGCAATTTAAAAAAAAAAAAAGAGAACTACCAGAGCACTTTAGCACAGAGGTAGCGTAGCATTGCTTTGGCTTTAGCGAGTCCTTTTCACCATTATAGAAGTGGATGAATTGACTGGTAATGCTAAAAGAAAAGACAACTTGGCGATGCGCAATGAATTTGTACAATTGAACGTACAAAACGTGTGTATCACATTCACGCATCTGCACGCAATTGGGGCACTGCCGTTTAAGCGCTCATATTTAATTATTATAAAAGCATCGCGTCACACACGTCTTTGGCAGAAATTATTTGATAACGTGAACGCCCCTTCGGAAGATCGTGCAGAGCTATGGAACTACAACGAATGAACAGCTTGCATGGGATACTTCATAGGGAAACAAACATTAACAACGATTCCTCAATTATCAACAACATTAACAACATCACCATTATAACTTGTCATCATTACGATCGTCTTTATCATGATTAATTTGTCATTTTACAGTCGCTGTCTTTGTCTCAGTCTTTTGCCACCTTCTTTAGCATCTTAAAGGTTTTATTGATAATTATTATTATCGTCGTAATCATTGTCTTCTGCATTATTATTGTTATTAGCAATTTCACTAGCACTGTCGGTATAGTTTATACTGCCATTGGCTCCAATCATTTCTCCCTGTATATTTCATCTAAGTCTCTTTTTTTATCTGTGTAATTATGCTTGCGTCGTGGATCCTTTTGCTACCGATGTAACACACAGTAGTAGTAGTAGTAGTATAGTAGTAGTAGTAGTAGTAGTAGTAGTAGTAGTAGTAGTAGTTGTAGTAGTAGTTGTAGTAGTAGTAGTAGTAATAGTAGTAGTAGTAGTAGCGTAGTAGCAATAATAGTAGTAGTAGTAGTAATAGTAGTAGTAGTAGTAGTAGTAGTAATAATATAGTAGTAGTAATAATAATAATAGTAGTAGTAATAATATTAGTAGTAGTAATAGTATTAATATAAGTAGTAATAGTAATAGTAGTAAAAGAAACGTTCGAAAGGTTTAGTAACGCGGCTTAAGTAAAGAAAATAAAATAATTTCTTTGTAAAGCATCAAAAAATCAAGATACAATTTCTTCATCGTTACGATCATTTTTACTGGTATATATGCACATTTTTATTACTGGTATGCACCTGAAAGCGATAACATACGGTCCCTTAATAGGACAATTATAAATTAACATTAAACGTCGTTTCATATTAGGATACCTAATAACGTTTTAAACACTTAGCTATACATTGCGCACATATTTTGGTATAAAATGTCTGTTCATAAGAGTCTTTCTTAACAGGCTAGCTTCTTAAACGCGTCTATGTAATTGCATTTCTTTCGATAAGATCTTTTCTTATCTGCAATAGTTACTTGTTGAATTTTATTTATAATACTTAATATTTTTTTTATTATATACGTGACTCTACAAACATTCAAAATTCATCGAAATAAGAAAGAAGAACAAATACTCTAAAGTTCCATTTGTGAAAATTAAGATACACATAGACTTGTCGGCTCATCATTGTCCTCTTACAGACACAGAAACATAGAATGCAGTCCCCGTCTTTGTATATAAAATATTAACGATTCCCCGAGTGTATACTGCATCATTGTGAATTTCTTTTAACCATTCATTTTGTGCTAGTTACGACAACATAAGCCGCTTTTATATGCAGAATTATTATATAAGTACACGATATAATACAAGAAGGGTGCAATAGTAATAGTAGAATATCTAAAGTGCCATGTAACAATATCTTACTAAGACTACAATTGATCTGTTACCCGTAAAAACATAACAAGTCAAATGAGGCGGATTTATTGTCGTGATTGTGTTCAACTCATTTTGGCCTTCGAGGAGATATACTGCAATTCCTTTGAATGCAGATGCGACACATGACCACCTCCTACATTTCAGTATCTATAAGAAAATAATTTACGCGTAGGTATTTCTTGTCAAAATATATGGCACGCGGAACTTCATTAAATGTGCGATCATACAAATGAAGGAAACATTTAAGAGCTCACTTCTGAGCATACAATAAATACAATCGTTTTTACGTTACAATTTTACGTTCACGCATCTATGTATATTATTACCGCGTGCCACATGGCGTAACAATACGAAGATATCTTTTGGATGTTACTTGAAGCTCTTACAACTTTTACAACACACTTGCGTACAGACAGTAGTAATAGCTGGGGTTCTGGACTAGACATGATGGGGTTGAAGATGGGGCAATCTGTTTGACGAGTTGGATCAGGATTTCATATTAGAAACGTCTGGTCGCCTCTCTGTTCCTACCGTTAATAAATTTGCAAATTCCATTTCTAAAAGTTGTCTTGCCTAAAATAATAATAAACGCGATAAATTCGTGAAGTTATAATTAATTGATATTGATATATATATATATATATGCAATAGTGTACTCGATATAGACCTGTGTATTTTGTGTAGGAATTTGCAAAGTGAGAGCAAAATTATTTGCATCAAAACTTTCATCCAAAGCAATTAGGGCACCATGTACTCCAGATTCTAAAAGATGGTTTCCATATTCCTATGATAAATAATGTAGATAAATTATTTTTCTTTTCTTAACGTTATTGACATTTCAATAATTGAATTTAATCGCACCTTTAGACCGATCGATTGCACCCATCGTATGACTCTATCGTTACTCCATACAAGAACATCTACATTAGCTCCTTCTGCCATTCTTCTTCTTTCCTCTAACTGTTGTCTGTCATAATTTAATCTCTTCAAACACGAAATCCCGTACTGCAAACTTGTTCTGCAGTGAAACAAATCAATGTAATGAAAATTACCTTTTCTAGTATATATTTATTTATCTATGCGCAAACGATAAAACTTCTTTGTAATTACATTTTTATAGTTCTTTCCTACCCCGTTAACGCCTTGAAAAATAATCAAAAACGTATATTTTAATCGGACATACATTTATACATACCTATGAAAACTATCAATCATCCTAAGTTGACCACGCAGATCCTTTTTAGTGAGGTGATCCAACATTCTAGCGTCAACAAGGCACTCCATGAAAGTGGATCGATATTGGGGTAATCCAAGACTCGGCAACCATACATTTCCTATCCATTCGTGATTCATATCTCCAAAAGCTAATGTTGTGCGAGAAGTTTTAGGTGCAGATGGACTTGTAAGTGACACCATTTCCTGGATAGCTAGTCTCAATTTCAATCGGTGCAAAGAGTTACTATAAATCAGATTATTTATTAAATATAAAACCTCGATCTGTTAATAGTTTTTTTATTAAAAAGAACAACAATAATCTATATTATAATAATAAAATGTAAATGGAATATACCTGATACCGATCTCACGTTGTATTTCGGTGTCACTCAATGCACTCATTATAGCACCACTTTTGACGTTAGCTCGACATGCCGCAACGTACCAGGTAGGCATGCCAACCCAAAGCTCCAGCCAAGCAACAACAGTTGGTCCGTTCCACAGAGCAAAAGGTGTTCCAGCTTTCATCGCTTCAGCCAATAGCTCATGTCGTGAAGAATCCAGCATACTACCAAACATACTGGGACTAAAACAAGTCCGATGTGCCAATGATCGCAATAATCATAAAAATAAAAACAATTTTTCTTTTCACAAACTTCTATTCTTTTTCTTCTTCTTCTTCTTCCTTATTGTTTGTTTCTTCTCTAAATTACTTTTTTATTTATATTTATATTTTTAGATTATTGTGTCTATTGAACATATTTAAAGTAGAGGAAATAAATATACCTTTTCTTTTTTCTTCGATCAAAATCACTCTTGCTCCCTAATGTTCCTGCCACAGAGACGCTATCTCCATAATCAGGATCTGCTGGTGTACTCGCACCTCCCATACCAGGTACATCTCCAGGCATCGTTGTATCCTTTCCTTTTATCTAATATAGAAAAAAGGAAATAATTAGAAAAAATATTTCTATACTTAAAAAAATTTATGTGAAGCCAACAAAACATTTACCTTTTCCTTTTTACTGAAAAATCTACCAAGACTGCTCTTTATGCCTTTTTTCTTCTGAGCTGCTGCCACTGCAGCTGCTGTTGCTGGACTCATGGTTGTTTGCATGTGCAGATGCGAACTCGACAATTGTCCAATGGGTAGTCCAACACTGGATAGATTGTTCTTGTGTAAACTGTCCTGGCTACTGTGGCGTGAGGACAATGGGGAAGGAGGAGTCCCAGAATTGAGTGCGCCGTTGCTATGTTGTCCATGCCTGCTGCATGGAGCGCTAATCTAGTCTCTATTTCTACTCTAATCAGTGCTACTACACTAGCTCACACAAGACATTTCTACTTGCTTGTGTGCTCCTCTATATGATTTATTATGTTTATTATATTATATTGATCATGTTCAAAAAATCACATATCACTAACTTGTCACAGACTTAATGTAATCAAAATATAAGAAAATATATGTATGGATTGATTGCATCTAATCTCTGCAATACTCTCAAAACTATAATTAAATCGTATTATTTATACCATTTGTTATATATTTGATAACACAATGGTGTACTCTGGGAACTTACGAAGATCAAGTAAATTGCAATGATGTATCAAATGCATTAGAATTAATAACAGCCAACAATAATAGATATTAATGTTATAAGCAAAAATACTAATTAGCATATAATGAATATAGCAAAATAATTTACTACACCAATAATATTTACTCTAATATTTCATAAAAATATTATATACTATAAAAGATTTATAACAGCTAAGATATTGTCAAATTATGCAATTATTGTAGAACATATTTACTAATTATTGCTATTACTGAATATTTTCATATACAAACATATAAAAAAAAAGCCATTTTTTACACATCTAAATAAATAGCTTCAACTCGTTAATTAATAATAAGGAAACATTCATAGTAAAGATACCTACTCGATATTACATGATATGCATAAAAACCTGGAAATACATCTGATTACTGTTTATAAGACGGAATTTCCATGTGATAAAAGTCATCATCTTCAAAGATACAGAAAGATTTTAATGCTATATATATTCACATTTTCATTATGTTTAAGGAAAGCTTGATACACAACTATACAAATACACTAATATATTTGTATTTATATTATCAAATCTTTCTGTATCCTTTGTAGTTTGTTTGTAAAAAAACAACCTTGTTCGCACAGATGTCTGATGTATATCTTGCATGCCATGCAACTCTTTTGATTCCGTAAGTTCCCTCGTCTGTTTGAGACAACGATGTATATCATGAACTGGACAGGCTTGAGTATACGATGCGTGGAAGAAGTTACTATCAGTTTCTTCCAAGGACTCATATCTAGCAGATTTATCGGGTGCTTCGTCGTTGCCACTGTGCTCGAAAATTGAGGCTGTGGGCATGTACGTTATGCCTGGGACACTATATTTATCAATATCATATCTCTTGTACAAAACATTTAACTATTATTTTAAAGCTTTCTGACGAGATTGACAAATTTCTTGAAAGTAATATGGATATGTATGTGTAACATCTTGTGTATAACAAAATTAAAGAGAAAGAGAAAGAGATAGGGGGGGGGGGGGAGAAGAAATAGAGATACAGGCAGAGAGGGGGAGGGGGAGAAACAGAGACACAGGAAAAACAGATTACCATTAAATTCACTTTGGCCGACCTCAAGATCATTTATTCTATGCCCACATTTGTCTCTCAAATATGTCGTGCACAGCGGCATGTAATGCGGAATACATGCAGTACTAGAAACTTTAATTAACCTGTGTGGGGAAAAGCCACTGCTGGGGAATCCTGTTTGTCCAGTACGTCTGATAGCATGGATAGCAAATTTATGAAACTAATAATTTAAAGTTCAATGTATATCTTTCAAATTTTATAGTTATATTGACCTATATCTCGATAAATTTATTGTAGAAATAATAATTGTAACAATTAATTTTGGCACATTTTCAAAAATGTTATCTTTCGATATGAGATCCTTTCGCACGTTGATATATACTAATTTTATAATTCTTTTTACTATTATGAAATACATATGCAGTCACGGAAATATTTGTAAATGTTAAAAATTCGACATTTTCATTTTTCTCTAGAGAAGCTCATCTTTTGAGTGTCCTTAAAAGCTAAATTTGTTTATCTCATACATACCTTCTTAGCTCTTCCTGGCTATGAGCAAGTGCTTGCACAACACGTTCTAATCTGAGTGATCTGGCTGTCAATGGGGAAGCGGCATCGCTGCTAGCACTTCCAGCACCACCAACGCTGTCTCTTTCACTCACTGAATGCAGTTCTTCTCCAGACAACTGCAACTGCCAAAGGCAGAAAGCATTAAGCACCCAGTTTTATCAGTTCAATTATGTCAAGAATTTATAATATTATAAAATGTCTATTCTTTTATAATGCAATTAAGATACTAATAAGCAATAAACCTGGCTTGCAGGAAGTGATTCTGAAAGTTGTCCAGGACTAGCAAGGGATGCAGCATACTGATGTAAATGAGCAGGAGACATTGATGCTGGTGCCTATACAAGTGATGAATTTTATTGTATTTTTTAAATTTCATTAGATATAAAAGCAATATAAAAATTGAATGTCTATTAAAAATAAATAAATAAAACTAAATGCTCACTGTGTGATATTTGTGTAAATAATCTCTGTTAGGGCTGTGATGTGATTTTGGTGTAGAGCGACCACTTAATGGAGGTGACGCTCGCTCGAGACTGCGTCCTCTTGCTAATAAATTCATATGTTCAAAGCTACCTACTCGAGATTCTAATTCTTCTGCTCGTGCTTCGGTGTTCTGTTTTTCTTCCTGTAAAAAACTTGTTCATATTATAATCTACATAATAATAATGTTTATATAATAATGCTTCATACAAATTTTTCCAAAAAGTTTATTTACCTGAATTAATCTAATCTCATTATTGATAGCATCTAATTGTTCTTGTAACATTAGCGCAAGTGTTTGAGCATCGGTATGTCCTGCAGGACTAATTACCTCTGCCGAACAACTGAAGATACTTTCATTATCACCGTCACCTTCAGCGTCGCTGGAAACATCAAATGCTTGTTGCACATTTGCTAGAACATGAGCTTGTTGAAGTTTTTCCCATTCTTGTTCCGCAAGAGTACGTACTACATAATTCTGAAAAAACAAAAACATACAAAATATCCTAATTCCCATGTAATTTTTAATTTAATAACATTTAAATAAGATGTCTAACAAAATACCTTTGAAGCATCCTCTTCTATCACAGCTCTTTTGCCTCCTCTCCTAGGTAATGAATGTGTGTCAAAACTACTATGACTTGCACTTCTAGAAAATGAACCAGGATCCACAGCATTTGGAGAAAGACTTCTAGTCAATGCATCCGTTTGTTGTATATTAAAAGCAATTTCTTGCTGAAGCATTTGTCTCTTTACATTATCAATTTCGAGACGTGCTTTTCCTAGTTCTTTAACAATATCTGCTTTTTCATTTTGTAAATCTTCAGCTACTTTCCTTGTCTTTTCAAGTTCCTGCGTTATCGCATTCTTTTCTTCTATTGCTTCCATTCTTTCTGTTAAATGTGTCTGTAACCTGTCATTAGATTCTACAAAAATAATTTAGATTATTTAAAATTATATGATGTGATATATGTATTTATCAACATATATTTTACTATTTACCAGATAAAAGTTTATCAACGGTTGCACTTAATCGAGTATTATGTTCCTCATTCATCTTAAGTCGTTGATTGACACGCATTACTTCTGCATTTTTCTCTTCTAATTGTGCTTCTAACCTTTGTATTCTATCTTCTGCACTACCATGCCTTTCCTGGGCCTGCTTATTAGATATTTTATATAGTTAAAATTAAATGTTAACAAGCAAATAATCTTTGAAAAATTTACCAATATATTTGAGATATTTTTTATGAGATACTATTACTTTTTTACTTATTATTTATTACTTTTTTGAGATTCATTATAAAGAAAACATTATATATTTATCAAAATAATTTGATAGATTTTTACAATTATTGCAGATGTTAAGTTAAAAATAAAATTGTGAAATTTCTAATACAATATTCTTTTGATTAGAAGTTTGATTCTTCCTTCCATCCTCTCCTTTTATTTTGTATGTATCTCTAATATACACGAAAACTACTTTCCAGACAATATTAGAGTGGAAACGAATGTAGAAGCAGAAGAATGCACAGTATAGAAACACAAATTTGTGCCTGAAGAATGAATCTGTTTTAGTGAAATAACAAGAATTATATGAAATCATGACAAAGCTTTAAATATAAATGTATAGAATGATATATGTTTGAAATTGTTTGTGGATTATTTGTAATGAAAAAATTAGTCAACCAGGTAAGCAGCGTGTGTATGTATGTGTGAATGTATATCACAGACATATAAATAAATAAATAAGTAAATATATATATATATATATATATATATATATATATATATATATATATATCAATCTTTGAGTATCATAGATCTTGTACTTGTGTATATCAGTATTTTGTGGGTAAATATAAAAATAATCCGTAGTGTTTTTAACATTGAATGCATCTGTTAAATAGTGTATGTAACACATTAAAGTATTGCTTACACGGGATATTCATAAAAAAGAAAAATGGAAAAAAAAGAAAATAAAAATAGCTAAATGTTACATGTGTTGCACAACACAGACAACTTGAAGTTTTTCAAATAAAATTTAAGAGTAAAATTATTTTGCATTGATGATGCAAGATATCAAGAACAAGCTTTCTAGAGACATGTATGTATATATTTTAGGGTTCTCAGTAAAAGTGCAGAGGAATAAAAAAGGGAAAATTGACAGTGCAATTATATGATTCCCCTGCGTACCTGGTTGGGCCTCCTCACCTGGGTCAGAGCCTCCATCCTCTGCTTCAATTGTTCTTCCATTTCAGGTAACTTAGCATATTGGGTTAATTTTTGTTCAGCAAGTTCCAATTTTTCTTGTATAGCTGCTATCTTTTCTTCTTGAAGCTGTAATAGTAAAAATGTTATTTTACAAAATAACGAATTCTATTTAAGTCGATTAATATCTGCACTAGAGTACCTTTAATTGAGCCTTTTTATGTTGAAGCTCCTGTTCTAATTTCTCATTGAGATCATGTAAGCTAGTTGATTCCCGTTGAGCATTGAGATAACGTTTTTCAAGAGTTGCAATCCTTTCTTCTTGGTCCTCTTTCTGTGCAACATTTTCACGCAGATCTCTTTGCAACTTAACATTAATTTCCTGAGTTTTTAAAAGATCCTTCTGAGTTTTAGAGAGTGTTTCTTCTAATTCTGCAACTCGTCCGCTCAATTCTGCTACACGCCGTTGCCATGTACTTAACTCAGTACTCTGAAATAATAAACAAATATTCTTATTTAGAGTAATAATAAGTTTAATTTATTAAGTTGATGCAGTATTAGTTTGTGTGTACAATAAAAGTGTTTAAAAAATACTTTTGCGGAAAACACACATTTTTACAAAACTATTATATCATATAATATCAAAATAAATACAAAAATAAAGTTTATATATATATATATATATATATATATATATATATATATATAAGTAAAAATAATACAAATAAAAAGTGAAGATATACATAATTGTATAAATGTTTGTGTCAAGTATCCTATATATAAATTATAAATTTTCCGAAATAAAACTATATTTTTTCCAAATAAAATCAGTTCTTATTCACTAAACATGCAAATACAGTATGCTTGACATTTACAGATATTAATCATTCCACATCGTGCCATAGGCATTGTTATTTAAGATAAGATATTATGGTAATAAATGTTTCAAGTTGTACTATTTGAATAATATAAAAATATTAGAAATAACTTGTCTACTAAAAATTGCATATAAACTATATAGTTATATAAATTAGTAAAGCATATCACAGCTGATAGCTAAATTTATATTATTTCTAATAACTTTTATTAAGTAAACTGAACCACATTGAATTTCACTATTTATTTAAACTATAATGAAAGAGAGGGGGAGTGGGAGAGAAAAAATATATATACCGATTTATAAATTAATCTAATTGAAGTTATTAAAGTGTTAAAGTGTCCTACATTTTTTATTATTTATTTTATAATAATCAATAGTATATATCTAACAAATATTTTAAAATAATATTTATTATTAAATGAAATATCATGCATTTAATGTAAATAAGTAACAAATAATATAATAAAACAATTTATATGAAAAAAGAAAAAACAAGAAAGATTTTATAGTATTATTTTAATTTAAATAATATATTAATTAAAATAATATTATAATCATAATATTTAACAGATTTTTTGTTCCAAATAAAAAGTAAAGAATATATAAACGAGTTAGTGTAAAATTTTAGACATTATGTATTTATTCACGGATTAAAGTCAAAATAAATTCATGCAAAACATAGTTTTAAGACGCTTTTCATTCTATAGAAGATCTTGTCTTAGAAAATCACATACTTGTTATATAGAGAGCAAATAATAATAATAATAATAATAATAATAATAATAATAATAATAATAATAATAATAATAATAATAATAATAATAATAATAATAATAATAATTAATACACTATTTTTTTATATATAGAGATCTACCTGAATCTCTATAATGATTGTGTTTCTAGCATCTTGCTATAAAACAGTTCCATACCTGCTTATCAAGAGTGGCTTGCAAGTCTATTACTCGTACTGCCGAATCCTGGTCGGATGGATCAAGACTGCCATTGCTCAATCTGCTTGCTATCTCTGTTGGCTTCTCTGTACCTAGCTTTTGTATTGCGTGTTGCTGCTGCTGCTGCTGCTGCTGTAGTTGCTGTTGAAGCTGCTGTTGTGGCTCCTGCTGACTTTCAGCCTGCTCAGTCTCATTCTGCCCGATCACAACACTACATTCAGAATGCCTCGCTCGCATTGCCTGTCCTGCATTGCCGCGTAATTCCCAAAATCTACATATAACAGCTACGCGACTATAATACTACCGTGCACTACTGCAGATGCATTCTTATGGATGCAAGGAGTAAGATGGATGAAAAGAAGAAGGGAACGAATATAAACCTATTATCGTACCGAATTCCAAATTTAGAAATATTTCACTTCAAATATTTCAATATCGCTAAGAGAAGGAGAATTTCACGAACACAATAAAAAAAATTTATTTGAAAAAATATTTAGGAAGTTTTTCTTTTACAACGAAAGTTTCTATCAACATTATCCCAATAATACATTTGGAAATGGCAATGACACTGATGAGAATACTTAATTTTAATTATTTTTATGGAACAATTACTTTCTAGTATTATCTTTTGTAAGATTTGAATTATTTTCTTTATCTTTCATTTTAATATAACATCCGTTAAACATAAATTTTATCCTTCCACTTACCAAGAGGCAAGAATCCATATACACATATCACACATTCGAGAAATGTATAGCCGATGAAAAATGAAATGAAGACGATAAGTAAGGAGGAAACCGAAATTAAATATCATTAATAATTCTCTATGAATTCGTCAATAAAAAAAAAAAGAAAAAAAAAAAAGAAAAAAAAAAGAAACAAAAAAGGGATTTATTTTTCGAACACAGTGCAACTGCAACGATGCCAAAAATGAAGTCTACCGCTTTGAATAGACAATTAGCCGGCAAAAGAGAATTTATGCTAAACACGAGCATGCGTAGTGAAATATTCCATAAATGCAATTCATGACTCTCAAACAGTTTGAACACCTCCATGTACACATGATCAATGCGAGATATGAAATAGCAGTTTGTGTGAAATTTTTGTGAGAGTGTTTACATGAATGTGCAATGTTGTATCGAGAAATGTTGTTTTTCATACCTTGTTTTGTTGTTGACCATCGTCTGTTTGACCATTTTCTTTAGGTTTGTCATCTATGGCTTTAGGCGTAATTCCACTTACTTTATACTGTTGGAGCTATAATTCAAAAAATTAATAGATAATTAATAAATAATTATAAGAGAATCTTTTGAAATATTGTCCAAAAAGTTTGTGATATTTTTTCGCTAACACAGAGATTCACAAAATGTGGATCGCGTTAAATATTAAAATATGATAGTAGTTTATATGTTCATTAAGGGAGTTCATTGATGGTGGATCAGAAAAAATTACCGTTTTCGAAAATTGATATCAGCCCAAAAAAGTTTAGGAATTGGATAAACAAGTGACGCAAATTTCGTGAATTTTTAAATCCATACGAAGGACTTAAAAAGGAAGATAAGTAAAACTTTCTGATATTTCTTTTCTTTCACATATACATATATATTAAAACATATCAAGACATTTGACCAAGTTTTTATAAATCGTTTTTCTTTTGCAAATCATTTTAATTTGATCTTACTGAAGATGGAAGATAATTCGCACCAACTTTTTGACAGTTCAATAAAATAACGTACCTCTTCTTTGGTATGGGCCAATTCCTCTTCAAGGCTCGTATTCCTTTCGAGAGCTACGCGCAATCGTTCGCGTACCTAAAAAATTTTAAAATAAATGATAAAATAAACGATTCAAAAGGATAGAAAAAAATACGAATAGGAAAATTATAAATACGATAAAGTATGTACCTTCTCGTCCAAAGCTTTATGATGTTCGAACAAACTCTTTAAAGCTTTTAGTACTTCAACTTCCGACGACACGCCCGATTGTGCCGCGGCTTGACGTTTTACGACCGTCATCCTTAGCGATCGTTCGTGTCGAGAAACCAAACATTCAAGATGTTCCAGTAGAAGCTGAACAATCAATAAATATAACGTCGGAGATAATAATGTTTTATTATTTTTTATTTATTTTTTAATTTCTTCTTTTAATGTAATATATGTTCCATGAAATGTTAGATATTAAAATTACAGCACATATATTTATATTATATTATATATATATATATATATATATATAGTATATATATTTATTTATTTATATTTATATTTCATGCAGGAAATATATCTATTCACGTACACGTGTGTTGTTCCGTTCTGCTTTCAATTCTGATATTTCTTCTTCTCTCTGTAAAATGTTTTCACGTGCCGCTGCTAATTCTTTTGTTAATTGTGACAGTTCCTGTAACATAAGTTAAAAGCATGCTGCTTAAAGAACTTCTTCTTAAATCTTTTAAATTATTGCAACCAACAATTATTATTGCATACTTATTAATATTCCTATCACATTTTCTTGTTTCTTATCAAAGAAAGTAATCGTACACATACGCACATATACAGAAATGTATGCGTGCTGTTTCAGGATATACAGTTTGATAATAAAAGACTATAATCAACAAAATTATCATCGATCACATGTTTCGAGATTTTTACTCAAGAGATTAGTATATACAATAAAGATAGAGTTTGAATTTCTAAATATACCAGGTACACGTGAAAGACATAAACTAGATTATCATAGATTAATAGATCTACGAAGAGTACTATCGACTCGTAAAACGTTAAATAATTTCTGTTACGAACTAAATGAATATTTCAAAACCATTGCTACTTTTGTTCATAGTTTTAAATTTATCTCCGAGAAAGACGATGATAGAAATGAAGAAATGAAGAGAGGAGAAGGGAGGGGGGGTTAAAGGTTGAAGAGAGAAAAAAAAGAAAAATGTAGGTCATCGCGAAATATATTGTCGATAAGGGAAGAAAGAAAAATATAGGTCGCTATATTTAATCGTCCATTAAAACAAATTATTCATATCCTTTGATCGTGTGCTTCGATATTTCCCCTTAAACTCGACACCATCATCTTCTTTGGAGTAGAGATAACGAGATGAAACACAGTATTTACTTTCTCAACGATTAATTAGCTTCTCAATGCGAATTATTACGCCCCGTTTAAATTGGACAATTTCATTCTACCAAGAAGAATCACACACACACACACACACACACATATATATATATATATATGATCAAATCGCTTTTCTTTTTTTTTCTCTTAATCGTTCGCCCCCTAATAATGATTAGACATTTTTCACCTCGTGTTATTATACAATTCTTAGAAATAAAAAAAAGTGCCTTGAAATATACCGATTGCACTTACATCAGTAATAATCTCATACATTTAAAGTCATCCTCCAAACAATTATAATTTAGATTCAATCAAGAGATAGAAAATGTTTATCACTTCATGTTTCGTATCGTTCGTAACAATATGAATGTAAAATACGGATGAGAAAAAAGTCATATGTCTTCTCTTTTTTATAGACACTCGAGATGCAGCTTAACATTGAAGAAGAATCTACATCTGCATCATCTCATTGGTATTTTAATGATATGATATAGAAACGTATAACACGCAATACTTGCATAATAACGAAAAATTGTCAGATTTTATTACCTGAATTCAAAGTCATCTACGAATAGATAAGCCTTTCCCCACCCCCCCCCCTCTCTCTTTTTCTTTATCAACAGAATATTTCTACGCTTTTCAACGTTTCTATTTATCGCGAGACTACATCTGAAGAAACTATTACGTTGTAAAGAAACTATTCAACATTTTGCCACTCATTTTGCATTCGTCTGAATATTTGAGGTCATTTCGAATAAATTAAAAAAAAAAATAATAATAATAATAAAAAAATAAATCAATAAATAAAAAAATAAAAATAACAAAAATAAATCAAATAATAAAAACAAAACAAATATATATATATATATATATATAAACGAATTCTTGCATATTATATAAAAGATTCGATCAAGAAAATGTTAGTGAACATAGAGATATATGTATCTATGTTCATATGCATTCATACGTATGTAAGTATTTATGCATCCATGTGCGTGCGTGCTTGAGTGTTTACGAGTGAAAGAGTAAGAGAAAAAAGAGAAAGAGAAAGAGAGAGAGAGAGAGAGAATGATACTCATAATACGTCCTCGCTTATATTCGTATTCGTACGCGAGCATGGTACGACATGCGTTCGCGGTTCAATAACGTGGCGCAGGTTGGAAACTATGCAAACGATTGCTGCAATATCCGCACCCCTGTTGTCCGATCGCAAGGATGGATACGCGTTATTCTCGCGTTTGCCGTGATTGCAAGATGTGGCTGCTTTCCACCTCTTCGATGTCACTCTATCCGCAAAACACCAAATGAAACAACTTTCTTTTACTTTACCGGGGGAATAATAGTATTAAAAAAAAAAAAAAAAAAAAAAATATATATATATATATTTGTAGTTTTGCTTTATGCTCTGTTCGTGTAATTTTTAAAAACAAAACCAGTATTGTTAGTTGATCAATAAGTAATATCAGAATTTTATTTTATGTTTAATTAAATATCACTATTTTTTCTTTTCTTTTCTTTTATTTTATTTTTTTCTTTCTTCAACATTTTCCATTTTACTTATATTATTTATTTATTATTTATATTACTTATTTATTACTTATATTACTTGTATTATAATTTAATATTTAAAGTTTGTAACTAAATTTTATTAAAAAAGATTTACAATTGTTTATTCAGTGTTTATTATTTATTTAGATAAAAACCATTGTAAGTTCTGACATTACTTATTGGTCGAATTAATATAATAAATATGATATTCTGGATTTAAATTCAATGCGTAAAAGTTTCTCGAATACTTTTTTTTTTTTAAGTTAAAAAATTATTTCATAGATTTATTACAATATAATTCGAATGATAAAATTTGAACTGCGTTTTAAGTTCGATATTTTTTATCTCAATCGATTCCATAAATCAATTTATCATAAAATCGATAGAACAAGTCTCAATGTCAATTTAAAAAATCGAATGCAAGATTAAATATAAGTTTCTTTTGAAATTGTTGCCGTTTAAACGCGTCAACGAATTTGACGAGATAGGAATATAGAAAAGATTCGCAGAGGTATGTAAAATAATGAAGGAAGATGGCGAAAGACTTAGAGTCAGCGAACGACTGTGAGGAAGGAAGAGAAGGGAAGGGGAATAGAGAGAGAGAGAGAGAGAGAGAGAGAGAGAGAGAGAGAACTCGCACACGTTATGACTGAATCGTCGTGCACGCGAGCAGCTTCATTCATACGTGGATTTAGGCTTCGTTCGCAATGAAACAAGCACTCGAGAAGCAGCTTCATAGGCAATTTAATTCTCTCTTACCGTGCGACTTCTCTTTCCCTTTTTTTCTGTCTTTTCCTCTGGGTCAATATACGAAGAATCCTTTCAATAGCTACGATTATGATTACTACGTGTATATATACTCGTACATATTAACACATTGTCAATCGATCACAGAAATTCTCATATTTGCACATCTATCCAAACGTAATTATTAAAGTATAAAATTGTATAAGTTGTTATTATAGTATTGTTATTTCTTTTTTTTTTTATATTGAATAGTGTTCACTTAATTTTGATGTTATCAATTTTCCTGATTATTTAATATTCTAATAACGATTTGAATTCAATTATGAACATAGCCGATGAAACACATTACTTTTAACCGGTTAATAATATATTAACTATGGAGAGAAAAAGAAAGCATAAAAATCGTAAGAGAAGATTGAGTTAATTGCGGTAACCAAAAAAGGGTCGAGTAATTTAAAGGGACTAACTAATCAAGTTAACGGGCTTCGCCAAGCAATAAGAGCACCTGCAATACACAAGCAAGATCATATTTCCTTTCAGTAGGTGTATCTGGTTATTTTATATTAGTTAGGTATGCACATTCTCGAGGTGTGGCAAAAAATGTTTGATCATATATATGAATAGAAAAACGTGTGTATGTGTGTGTGCGTGTGTACACATGGATTTTATGTATAAACGTGAATACATATATTTACACACGTATATGAAATACGTATGCATAGAATCAAGATGCATGGCAAGATCTTTTCTAGCAATGACGAGATCGTCTAGCAGTCTCTGCGACTTCGATTCAACAGAAACGTTTGCGTCGAAAAGGAAAGTACTTGCTCACGTCTGACAATGATGAGAACATCATGCGACTCTCTCACGAGATGTGCTTCGTCTTATATTTATATCGAATAATTTCTCATGAAATTCATGAATAACCTGTATCTAAATTTTTTCATTAATTCCATCTGTATCATTTTGGAATACAGCCAAATCGGTGTTCCAGAGAGAAAAAAAAAAAAGAAAAGAAAAGAGGAAAATAGACGAATCTAACAATACGAGTTGTAAACTTAATATGCAGCAGGTGCACACATAACTATGTGCACTCGGTAAATGTGCTTATTTCTTGCATGTCAGCCGCTCTTTCTCGCACATGCGCAACTTTCGAAATTTTCGAATAGAAACGTTCTCGAGTATTAAAGCCGCAAATAACAATGTCGCGAGTATATCGAGCTCGTTTTGGTTTTATGTCTCTTCACTTGATTTCTTTCCAACGATTTTGAACGTGTTCAAAATAGCAATTGGATTATTGAGGAATTTACTCCTGACGAACGGTTCCAACGGTTAAGTGATTATCATTTGAACGAAAAACGATCAATCTTTTTTGATCTAAATGAAACATATTAAAAAAAAAAAAAAAAAAAAAAGAAAAAGAAAAAGAAAAAAAAACAGGGAAAAAGAGATGATCATATCATAAAAGTTAATTACAGATTAACGATTTATTTGTAGTCTTTGACAAAAAAAAAAAAAAAAAATAAATAAATAAACTGATGAACTCATTTTTCTCGTCGAAAGTAAAAATGAATCTTTAAAGGTTGAGAACCCTAAGCTCGATAAAGGTAGGAGGTGCTGCCACTCACAAGCGAGAACAGCAGCCAAGTAAGACAACAACGTACGACGACGGACGACAACGGCAGGAATAGTGATCGACAACGAGATCGACGATAATGATCGACAGTAGTCAGAACGAGAGAAAAAGAGAAATAGAAAAATAGAAGTGAAAAAAGAAAAAAAATAGGGGGAGAGAGAGAGAGAGTCGAGGTCGTATTCGCTACTACTCTACGGCGGAACAACGAAGAGTTGAGCGCGAGTAAGAGCTCTTAGTATTCTCTCTCCTTCTCGTAGTCGTCGTCGTCGTCGTCGTCGTCGTCGGCGCACCGTCAAGTAGAGTGTGTAAAAGGCGAGGTTCATTCATGCGCCGCCAACGAAGCGAGTGGGTGGGGTGTGTATTGATCGCGGAGTCGGCGTATATCGCGTATGTATGTATGTATATACGAGAGAACGCCGGTGCATTGCACTCGTGCCTCAGCTTCGTCCTAGAAATTTTTACCCCAAACCGCACCGTTCCATCCCCACCATTACCATCACCATCACCATCACCATCACCATCACCATCACCATCACCATCACCATCACACCACTACTACCATCTTCTTCTTCTTCTTTATCTTCTGCTATTCGTCGTTACATAGTAGTCGCTCTCTCTCTCTCTCTCTCTCTCTCTCTCTCTCTCTCTCTCTCTCTCTCTCTCTCTCTCTGCCGCTTTTACCACAAGCTTTCCTCTTTTCCATGCTAACCATCCGACCTTTTTCACAACCCTCTCCGTGCTTTCGACATTACGCGTCGAAATCGAGAGCGGGTCAGTTTTACGACGTTCGATCGTGTGAAAAATAAAAAGATAAAAAATTTACAAAAATGGTATACATCAAAGAGATCCCTCCCTCCCTCTCTCTCTCTCTCTCTCTCTTTCTCTATTCTTTTTCACTTCTTTGTTCTTTACTCTCGATAACATATTTTCTCAATAATTCATTTTGCTAACTTGCTATATATATTTCTTTTTTTTTCTTTCTTTTTTTTTTTTTTTTTTTTTTATCATTACTGAATCATTAATGTTAACCAAAGTATAAAATGTTTGAAGCTCGAATAATAGATAGATCGATTGAAGATTTGATCAAACGTATAACTATAACTGAAAATTCTGTGGAAATTTGAACGAGAGTAATGAAAGAGCGAACAAAGAGATTGGTATGATAAAAGAAACAAATGGAGAATGATCAAAGAGAGTAATGACATTGTAGCTGTTTGAGAAAATTTCACTGTTAAAAGAAAGACGATTCTTAATCTTTAGGAAAAAAAGAAAAGAAAATTGAAAGAAAAAGAAAAAAGAATAAAATACATGACGATTGAAATCGAAAAGGGATAGTTCTGTAGACCGAGCAACTCGTTGCCCTTCGCACTTGGATCGTCACGAGATAGAACACGTATGATACTTCTGTCCCGCATATTGCATGATGAAAAGCCACGATTGTCCTCATCATAACGGATATATAATATATATATATGTATATATATGCAATAGCCTATCGGTTGAAATTATATAAACATTCGTGAAAAATCTCTCTAAAGTCTCTCGTATACCAAGCTAAGGTGAGAAAAGAAATAGAAGATATAGAAATAGTATATTAAAGAGATAAATAATAAAGAATAGATTGTTAGCACTGGATGATTAGGAAAAAAAAAGGTGAATGCCCTCGAGTAATATTATAAAATTTGTATCTTTGTTTTTTAAATTCATTGAGAAAAAAAAAAAAAAAAAAAAAAAAAATATATATATATATATGTACTTGGATTGAACATCGAACATGCTTGTGATGTGTGCGAATATTCAAAGATAATTTAATTGTAAGTATCAAAAATTTCTCTAAATGTTCATAGAGATTCAACGACGATGACACGTCCGATTTTCTCTCGCTAATTCCATTTAACTAATCAGCTCGAGAAATGAATAACCCGAAGAATTCGACCTGTTAGCGATCACTTAACATCGACTTGATACTTAAATGTAGTCCGTTCTCATGCTACGAAGATTAGAGTAAATAACGACACTGGAATTACGAATGCTTAAAAAAAAAAAAGAGAGAAAAAAAAAATGAAGATATACAATAAACGCAAAGACTTATTTTATCTTTTATCTTTTATTACGTGTGATTTTTTTTTGACGATTAATATAGATAATTTTAAACTACACAAAAGGGTTCACAAGATTTTTTTCTATTCTTTTCTTTTTTTCTCTTTTTCTGGCATATACACTTTTATATTTTTGATATTTTGCCATGAGTTAATCTTTCAAATTACATACTTACAATTAGATATATATGTATTTATATGTGCTTATGTCTTTTTACGTTTTATTACATTTCATCAGGCATAGAATTTATAGTTACTTTATATCCGAAGTTCTAAATGATTTTTTTTATAAATATAACTAATATTATATAATTTCTTTATTATATATATATATATATATATATATATATATATTTGTTTTTTAGCTATAGAAGGTTAAAACGCAATACAATGAAATAATAGATGAAATAGGAGAATGGTAACGCAAACATAAAAAATAATGATTGTACCATAACATTGAATTAAAATTTAGCGGCACAGAAAGATCGTGTTATTAAAAAATTAATTTATTTCAATCGCTCCAATTCTTATTAAGAACTTGAACGAATTCGAATTGAAAT
The DNA here is from genome assembly GCF_912470025.1 of Vespa velutina. Taxonomy (NCBI): domain Eukaryota; kingdom Metazoa; phylum Arthropoda; class Insecta; order Hymenoptera; family Vespidae; genus Vespa; species Vespa velutina. The sequence goes on from NC_062188.1 coordinate 7,015,326, forward strand.
TAAAATCTGTCTTGGAACGTATCTCCTTGACCGTAAACTTCACGGGAAACGTTAAACATGAGTAAATATTTATCAATAAAAGAAAGATCCATTTTTTATTGATATTGACTGCTGATCATATCGCATTATTAAACAAAAGAAAAAGAAAGAAAACAAATTAAAAAATTTATATAGATATATATAAAAAAAGACTATTTTTATCAACGAGTCAGTAACACCGATTTAATAATGTCGATTTGTCACACTTGCGCGTACGAACGAGTAATTTTTGAAATTTATGCAAATTTCGATTAGTCAATTCATCAAACAAACCATACAAATATTAAGAGAATATCAATATTTGTAAAAGAATTCATTTATAATTCTTTATCCGGAAACAAGAATGTAATACAGTGTGATATTGAATATGATTCCGCATCTGTAAAAAGTAATTTATACATAAAAGAGAAAAGAAGAAAAAGAAAGAAAAAAATATTAAGAATCATTTCCAATGATTTTCTTTTTTTGTTAATGATTATCAATATGTTCACTCATTATATTTTCCTATTCCTTGAATGATAATAATTACATATTATCCTTGCATTATTTTCTCTATAAAAAATGTAATTCATTCAGAAACACATATTTCCCAAGTCAATAAAAAGCAATATTTATAGAAACCTGTAATATCAAGAATTTTCGAATATTTTTTATCATTGATTTACGTAAACTAGTTGTAAAACGATCGAGAGCTATCAAACAAGTGTAATAAAGAGAAATGACTATCACTATACTAGCAAGATCGATAGAATATGGAAGTTATATATCTCACTAAAAGAAAAAAAAAAAAAAAAAAAAAAAAAAAGAGAGAGAGAGAATTAAAATAAAAACTAAAATTATCAATAATACATATTATCATTTATCATTACTTATTAATAATAATAACTAATTACTGAAGGTAGATATTTTTCATTTAACAAGCTTATGATCCTTCACCAAAAATACTTGTAATGAATCATTAATAAATCAAATTCAACTACTTTCTATACTTCATCAGAAACAATATTTATTCATTATAAATCATTGATAATTCATAAGATTATGTCATAAAGTCTAAAAGGCGCAACAGTGAGCGTCATCCACGAAATAAAAGCACGAGGCTACCAAATATCGTCTATATATTCCTCTCGCACGTACATAAAAGCCAATCGAGCAACGAATGGATCGATGTAGCCACGGTTTCTCTCCCTTATCCCGAGAATGTATCGGTGCTCCACATCGTAAGTTCTTTCTTTCCCTCTCTCGTTACTAACGCCTCGTATTTATTTATGTTTCAAGTAAAATCACGTGAAATGATGAGCTAAGAAGAATGAACTTAGGCAAGATCATTTTTCGTTAAAATGTTTTGTATAACAGGAATACGATTAGATTTACTTATAAACGATTTTTTTATGATATAATCCTGATATACGCTTTTTAACAAAATGATATATAAAAAAGAAAAAGAGAGAGAGAGAGAGAAAATTACAATTATTTGTTCATACATGTATATACATGTAGATGTATATATGCTTTTCTAGCGTGACTCGTTATAATAAATACAAAGCTAAGTATAAATTACATACATGTTTATATCGCACGTAGAAATTAGAAAGGTATGCATCTCTTATGTCGTATATATGCATACATAGGATAGATATTATGTAAGGTCGGAAAGCATTTGCGCGTTAACTATATCGATCCATCCGCATACCATTGGAATTGGACCAAATCGCGGACAATATCGATTTTCGAACCGGACGTAGCTCTTTATACGCACGATGTACAATAGGTCGGCTTGATTTAACGCGTCATCTTCCTACTTATATTTGACACACATATATATATATATATATATATACACATTTATATATATGTATATTGACATCGAAATAAAAGGAGATTGTAATCTCCGTATGTTCTATCGATCATCCGATGATCTATGGGCTTAAATAACGGCAAGAGTTTATATCTTCGATCGTTGTCTTATTTTTGTATCGACAATTTCAAACAATATATCGATTATCATTTTTCGATAATGGAAAACAAGCATTGATCCACTGTTGCATATATGACTCACTCAATGTTTGAAATTTCGCGCGTGAATTTCGGATACAAACGAGATGAACGATGTTTCACGAAATTATCCGATATAAGAAGTGTCCTTATAAAAAAAACATTCTTGCAATGGTGGTAAAGAAAATAGAGATTAATTTGTACTATATAGTGGTTACCGAATGGATGATATTTCAAAATGAGAAATAACTATCTGCGAAGAGAAGCCGGTTACACAATTAGTAATGTGCATATCTCGAGAAAGTAGGACAGCGCGCAAAGATAACGCGGGCAACTGGATAGTCTTGAATCGTTTCTACCGTAATCATTACGTAAACGTTCCAGTAATTAGAGATCCATAGTAGTTGCGATAGAACGCAATTAAAAAAATTCTACGGTAGCCGTACAAGTTCAACGTTACGTTGGGATCGTAATTAATTGCAAATCGGATCCTTCTTTGTGAAATTACATTTCGTGGAATCGTATTGTCTTTTGATTTTTTTTTCTTTTTTTTTCTTTTTTTTTTTCTTTTAAGTTTTTGCTAATGATGAGATAAAACCATGAGAAACGAATTTAACTTTTAACTATCGTAGAGGATCGTAAAAAAACGATCAGAGAAAAAGCGTAAAAAGATAAAAAATAGATCAATGTAAACAGCTCTCCAAGAGAGACGAATTAGTAGAAGAGGCATATGTATGTTGAAATGAGTAATTTGCTTACGAGATGGCCCATGGGCGGGGGATATACAGCACACGTTTTGCAAACTGTGCACGTGCGAATCTGTCTTCGGTCCTTCGACCTTTCTCTTTCTTTCTTTCTTCTTTCTTTCCTTCCTTCCTTCCTTCCTTCCTTCTTCTCTCTTTTTCTCTCTCCCCCTCTCATTCTTTCGCTCTCTCTCTTTTGCTCTCTTTCGCTCTCTCTCGATGTCTTTGCCCCTCTTTAACCTATCACCACCCACAGCGCAAAAGCCGCGAGTTAAACGAGACGCATATATATATATATATATATATAGAGAGAGAGAGAGAGAAAGAGAGAGAGAGAGAGAGAGAGAGAGAGAGGAAAAATTTTGTCTTATCTCATATCCTATCGTAGGCGTAACTTAAAAGAAAAGAAAATAAAATGAAAGATTCATACCTGCGGAATGTTGGCATAAATTTGACGATTGAGCGAGTCCCGTTCCTTCTCAAGTTCCCTCACCCTGGTCTCAGCCTCCTGTACCCGTTCCTGACACTCACGCAACGAATCCATTAGCTTGTCCCTTTCGTCCAACATCGAAACCATTAATTGTTCGAAGTTCGCATCATCGCCAGAGAATTGCGAACTTCTTTGGCTGATACTGTCCTCCGCGATCGTTGGCATCACGTCACACATCGCACTCCACATTTTGATGTCGCTATTTTATTTTCACTTCTTTCCCACCTCCCCACCTCCTCTCCTTTCTTCTCACCCTTTTCTCTCTTTCTTTTCGCTAACACGCCCGTAAATTCTGATCACTTCAGCGCGCAAAAGGACAAATAACGATGTTGATGACGATAATGATGACGATGACGATGACAATGATAACAGCGACGACAACAACAATGATGACGACGGCGGCGGCGACAGCAATGATCGGTCAGTGGAGTGTAGGTAATGAACGAAACACACACACACACACACTACACTACACTACACTTTATAAAGAAGCACACGTGCGCGAGAGTGAGAGATAGCAAAACAAGAGAGATAGAGATATATACATAGATAAGTAGAGAGAGAGAGAGAGAGAGAGAGAGAGGGAGAGAGAGAGAGAGAGAGAATAGTGATGTAGAGAAACGAAGGGATATATATTGCTGCTTTCTTCTCTCACTTTTTCTTCCTCTCTTTCTCACTCACATACGCACACACGCACACTACTCCACTCTACCGTACGTCGTCTTCTTCTTCTTCTTCTTCTTCTTCTACTTCTTCTTTTCTTCTTCTTTTTCTTCTTCTTCTTCTTCTCCTTCTTCTTCTTCTTCCTCCTCCTCCTCTCACTTAATCATTTTCCTTGGTCTTCGCTTCCTTCGTCCGCGAGTTTTCGTTGGATCGATCAAATTGAACGACATTCAAAAAAGAAGAAAAAAAAAAAATAAAAGGAAAAGATGTAAAATATGAAAAAAAGAGGAGGACGTTAGTCCTCTCTCGCGGAACTAGCGACGGTAACTGGTAGGCGGAGCGCGAAGAGGCACGCACGGAAGTCGCGTATCGCCGCCCCTCTGACGTCGTACTCGTGAAGCTTAACGCTATCGTAGAGTTTGTCGACGCTCGGACGTTCGTTTCACAAAAAGCAGCGACCGGTTGAATAATCTGCGTTGAAACGATCCTCTACCGATGATATTCGTATCGTAAACGAAAGAATCGGCGGCACTTTATTCCCGGTAGCGATGATGATGATGATGATGATGATGATGATGATGATGATGATAATGATGATAACGACAACGACGATGACGACGGCGATGACAACAACGAACGAACACGAAAAGTCGTGCTCATGTCCAATATATAGAAGGGCCACTGAATACTTTTCTTTCTTTTTTCCTTTCACCTTTGTTCGTTGTACATACGACTTCTCTTCTTCTTTCACTAATTCCTTTTTTTTTTACAATCATAAAAATGAACAACTATAACAGAATTGGACCACTCGAAATCGAGATACGTTATGGTTCGTTCTCTCTTCGTTCGAATCGATCGCACAAAAGTAAACGCGACGAATAAGAACGGTTGAGTACACTTCTACACCGCGAAAAACCTTACAGAGCACCGGCCACCGTCATGTTTCCCCTCCATCATCTGTGTAATTCTTCACTCCTCCCACTTTTTATTCACTAAATCGTTGCGCTATACTACTATTTTACTCCTGTGCCGTTCGACAGTACCAAGTTCGATATCTCTATCTCTCTCACTTTCCTTCCCTCTCAGTTTCTGTTGACGTCCAATCAACGAGGACCTTAGCGCAGAACAGAAAGCACGGCGATAGTAATAATCAAAATTTAAGGGAACTCAAGCAATTATCTTGCCCTTTTTCCCGGTTCGTAGTTTCGGTTTCATTCAGGCAAGTTTTCTTGCGTACATATTTCGCCAAAAATGAAAACCGATTGATGCGAAAGAAAGAGAGAGAGAGAGAGAGAGAGGAATGAGAGAGAGAGAAAGAGAGAGAGAGGAATGAGAGAGAGAGAGAAAAAGAGAGAGAGATAGAGAGAGAGAGAGAGAGAGAGAGAGAGACAGAAAAGGATTTTTTCTGTCTTCTAGAAACTTCAATATTAGCGATATGCTTGCCGTTCGTTTGTTCGGTAAAGACAAAAAACTAAGAGGAAAGAAACCGAGAGTGATAGAGAAAAGAAAAATTTGCGAACACTCTCGTTCCTCTTCTAATCTTCTTTTGGTAGAGCACGAGATGTACGTTGAGTTGCTCTCTCTCTTTCTTTCTGTCGGTCAGTCTTTCGTAGTTTTACGTATTGTTTATTTTATTCACCGTCCAAAAGATACTCGAAGGAATGTAAGTCGTGATCGCGACTCAGAACACTGGGAGTCGCGCGAGTCTACGTGTGAATCTCGGCATCTCGATGACAACAGCATTATCGCGGGGAAGGCCGAACACTGACACACCTACGCCGCTCGATTCCAATTATTCTTCCCCTCCCGCGCTCTCTGTCTTTCTTTCTCTCTCTCTTGCTTACTCATTCTTTCTCTCTCTTTCTATATGTTTGTCTCTCTCTTTCTCTCTCCCCCCTCTCTCTCTTTCTTTAAGCCAATTTCGGTTTTACTATTCCCCACCCTTAAGCCTACCGTTTCGTTCGTGGTCCTTATTCGATGTGGTGTGCCCCAGAGACAGTGGCCATCTTGTATCTGACGTCATCCAACGACACCGATACGGTTCTCATCACTGGCCCGATCAAGCAATAGGAACGAGCGCCCTCGCAATGGCTGATTTTCATTCGATATATTATGACCTTTCACTATTCTCATTAAATCAAACTCCTCTAAATCCAATGTAAAAGCTTAGAAAGATATATAAATAATTCATTCAATATTATTATAATCAAGCTCATTGGTATTTCCTACTCATCAAATTACATATTTAAAAAAACATCTACCTTATATGATACATACGTAAGGTTTTTGATTTAACCAATTCTAGTCATTCCATTACCAACCAATCCTATTGAAATAATTTGCAAACTCGAAGCTGATTCGCTTATATTAAATCACGCATTTGTATCGTAACCAATTGTAATTATCTGTTGCGTCCTACGATTGATTATATTTATTTGACTCATATTATGAATTGAGAAAAATTATCTAAGCTAGTCTACTTTGTATAATTTATAATACAAGTTTAAAATTCGATTACTTTTATTTAATCGTTTTTACTACTTCTTCATGTTATTTTTTTATTATGTTATATTTCAGTTAATGATGTGGTATATTTTTTAATATCGTAAAGAAACTTTTTTTATGAAGAATACTCTTTTCTTTTTTAAGACAGTCTTTAATACAGCAATGTAATTTTTATTATTTTTCCTTTTAAATATATTTTGTGTTTATTATAAATCATTATATCAAGATATTCGAAAAGGAAATTTTATTGAAGAAGAATATTTAAAAAAAAAAAAATTAATAATAAATAAAACAAGATGTACGTAAGAGTACGTCACGTCGATAGATCAATTGGGCGCCACTTTCGGAAGAGAGAATCGCGCTACACCCGTGATGCTATGTGATCAATATCAGTGTTGCGTCTCAGCCTTTGGACCAACGTAAGGCAGACGGATCTGAAAATAGAGAAAAGAAAAGCGACATGAAAGCCGTAACGCATACTTGTACGTCAGGAAGCGGTAAGTGTGAGCATATTATCAAATAAACGTTATTGAATAAATGTGTTCCTATTTTTTGTTTTTCCTTAATAAAATACATATTACAATTTCTTTAAACATTTAATATTGTTTTATTGTACATACATATATTTTTTTTTGTGATATATTACATGTCCTTGTACTGTATATGCATATTTCGCATTTTTAGTAAATTATAATTTTTCTTAAGAATTAATTATATGTGTACGATATATATATATATATATGTGATTTTAAATAGAATATTATGAAAACAATTACAAATCAAATATATTGTAAAATTTACAAATAATTTCTTTTATGGATTATCGTCATGAGGAAGATAGAAAATTTATTTAAAATCGTTGTATTAAAATATCTTCTAATAACAAGTGTTTCATTTTGTTTATTGTTAGCGTACTTTCCCGATTTGTATCATAGTAGATAAAACTACTCACATTCTTGAAAAATATTTATTTTCTTATGTTTTGTTTTCTTTCTCTTTTTAATTTTTTATATTAAACAATCGAAAAGTTCTAATCTTTCGTATAATCGCACGTGTTTGCTGTCGATTTTGTATTCTATACTCGTTACAGTTTTAGATTTTCCGGAAGGTGAATCGATCGAAGACATCGCTGAGTCCGTAGACGAATTGCGAGAAAAATTAGCAAATATGAAGAGATTGATGGAAGAACGTAAGGGAACGACTCTGGGCGAGATCAGTGCACGTAAAAGGAAAGAAGCTTCGGACATAATAGATGGAAATTTTCTTTCTTGGATTTTTGGCTCTGCTCTCGTTGTTATATTAAGCGTTAGCTTTTACGCTTTTTATAATCTTTATCACGCGGTACTCAAGAAATTCCCTTCGCATCATACAGAGTTGTAAGAAAAGAGAAAAGAAAAAAAAGAAAAAAGAAAATAGAAAAAAACAAGAAAGTAAGAAAAAGGAGTGAAAAACGCGTCAAATGTCCTTTCAAATGGTAATTTTCTTCCGATTTTTTATTTTTCTTTGATTGTATTAATTACAATGATGTTACAATCGCGACTAACGATACGAGATTTCTTTTTTATGCTTTCAGAAGACACTATACGAAAGAGAAAATGAAATGGATAAATCAACCAGAAGAGATACCATATTTTGGTGTAATTATTATGTCCGTTTTACGATGTAATCGTAAGTGACTGACTCACTGATGACATCTCAAATAACAATGATTTAATTATCAATGTAAAAGTTAAAATAATCTTGAGGCAACATGTGATATTGTCGATGAAATTTTACATTATCAAAAAAAAAAAGAAAATAACAAAATATATATATATATATTATTTTGATCAAAACTATATATATTATAGTGCATGCACTACAATCCTATAATTTTTTTTTTCTTATTATTATTGTTATTATAGAAGTCAATTGAATGAATTATTTTAAGAATTATGCGTAAAATACTGACACATTAAAAGGAAAAGGAGGAAAAAGAAAAAATTATCGGCAAGATAACGAAAAAACAAGAAAGTGCCTTAATATGTCATACCGCATAATTTCTATCCTACGTACAAATATCTAATCACTATTATATAGTATCTAATATTATGCCAAATGTTTATTTGTTTAATTCGTTGTTAATGCATTCACATATTACACGATACAGCATAGATAATATTTATCGTTGAAATCGCTGAGTATTACGTGTTCGCCTCAAAATGAATTCGTATGAAACTTATTCAATTATCGTTTACTTAATTATTTCTTAAATATATAAATTATGATCTCAATAATTATATAAATAGCATTTCTTTCGCATTAAATATTTTATTGTAATCGAATTGTATGAGAATAATTATTTCAAATGTATATACAGAGTGAATAAGAAAATCTATAGTAAATAAAAGATTGTCTCAAGATTTAATAATTACTGATTATTATCAATATTATAAATTATTTGATTATATAAGAAATAACAGAGATTAAATTCAAAGATAAATAATATTTTATTTGGAAATATTTTCCTACATAGTCCGTAATCAAAAACCAACAGAAGTTTTGTAAAGAGAAAATCTGGATTTCTCACAGCCGGAAACTATATGAAAGAAAAAAAGATAATAATAATAATAGATTATTAAAAAGATGATAATAATAATAGAATATCAAAAAAATTTATATCAATGTACCGTATCCTGTTCCTTTGTTTTCCAGATCTTTGGTAAAATGGATAAGCATCTTTTCATATTCCTCTTGTTGCTATAACGACGATATCATAAGTGACATCTTATATTTTTTTTAACAGATAATTTTTTATTATTATGACATATTTATAAGCAATAATTCATTACAATATTAATGCCCATGGTAGCTTAATAGCTTATTTACAATACCTTTACAACCTCCTTCTTTAATTCTTCTCGTCGAAGAGACAAATTTGAAACCTGACTTTGTAAAGATTTCACCTAATAATAAGAACGATATTTATGTAAGATATTAATACGACATGTAAAAATATTCATATAGGACAAACCTCTTCTTCAGTTTTATGGACATCTAGTTTCAGATCGCTCATTAAAGATTTGTAACGACTTCGACAAGTCGAAGTTTTATTTTCTATATCGTTCAATGCCTTTTCTACACTTTTTATTTTATACTGCGATTGCTTTAGCTACATTTTATCCCATTTTATGAGAAATAAATCATTAGTGAAATATTTATAAAAAGAAAGTATACAATATTAAAAACTACGAATTGTTCTTATAGAATATATAATCAAATTATTTAAATCTAACCATACGCTCCTTCTCTGTAAGTTTTTCCGTAAGTGTTTGCAGTTTCATATCCATATTTTCTTGGTTCTAAGCGCATTGTATATTAATTGTCATTCATAAAGATTATTTGAAATAATTAAACGTTAATATAAAAAAAGATGTTATGTTTATTAAAAATGAAAATAATCTATAATAATAAATTACTTCATTGAACGTAGTAATCTTGATGTTTCTTTCTTCGTCTAAAATCTATAGTAAAATAATAAATAAAAAGATAATAAATAAATGTAATAATTAATATATATATATATATATATATATATATATATATATATAATGTGTAATATTTTTCACTACATCTTTTTACGATTTAAGATATACTAACACGTTTCTTTAATTTCTCCCTGTCGTCGTTATTCTGAAATAAAAGGATAATAATTCTTTTTTTTTAAATAATTTCAACAATATTAAATATTTTTATGTATGCTCTTGTATAGTCTTACTGAGATTATAATAAAAATAGCGATATACAATACAACAAACAGAAAAATCCATGATATCTTTGATATAAAGAATGCTAAAATAACCGTCCACATGGTTTTGTGAATTTAAATGTTAATATTCTAACCAAATCATATCGTTGTTGAGAGAATTTCACTGACGATATTAGCAGAATTACCAAATTCATTTAATAAATTATTCGTGATAGATGAAGATCAAAATAAAAGATTTATTTGAAAATCAAGAGAATCGATTCAAGTTCATTAATATTTTCCCGGGTTTATTCGAACAGTTGACATTGAATAACCATATGATCTATCGATCATTACTTTTTATCTAAAAGTAAGTTTCTTATGTATAAAATTATAATAATTTAAATCAAGATTAAATTGTGTATTTTATGTAATATAAAATATCATTTTTTCTTGATTTCGATAAGAAATTAAGTTTGTACTTGAAATTATTTCTTTCTTCCTCTGATTTTCTTCCTCTTCCAAAATAGATTTTCAATTTTAGATTTTAGTAGTATTGCTAAATTATTTCTTTACAAATATTCACGATTCTTTGAATAGTAGTACACACGTATTAATTTAATATTTCTAATTGACGAGGTGTTCTATATACGGCAAAACGTATAAAGAGCCTTTGAATAGTGTTTTAAAATTTATATATTTTTTTCGATTGAACAGTAAAATTAACGTTAAGGAAAAATAAAGTTGATGTTAAGTCAGCTTCACAAAATATGTATCCGCATATTGTTACTAAAAAAGAAAGATATAAGAAAGAATAAAAAATTTTACTCATACTTAACCAATAAAAATGAAGTTTGTGGATATAAAAAAATTATTTGCATTAGCAAGAATGCTAATAATTGTAGAAATTACTTAAATTACTCAAATGAAAATGTTACTTTGCCATCCCAATCACAGATTGTCATTGCAGGTGCAGGGACAGTTGCGAATTCTGTCGCTTATCACCTTATCCTTAATGGGTGGCACGATGTTCTTGTATTGGAACAAAACAGGTAATTTCAATAAGATCAATTATTTTATATTTTATAATTTAAAAGCAAAAAAAAAATCACTTTTGTCTTATACACTTATAGGATCGGTAGTGGGACATCGTATTTTGGATCTGGAACTCTTGGTTTATTCAAACCAATTTCTCACAGGAACTTGATATCTTACAGTATTAAATTATATCAGAAATTGCAAGAAATGGGATATGATATTGGATTGAAACAATGTGGGAGCATAAATTTAGCACAAACAAAAGATAGGATAATAGCTTTAAAAAGAAGGATGGCTTATAATGTTCCAACTGGTTTACATTGTGAGGTAAAAATTATGATATAAAATATTATAAAATTAATATAGATAAAAAAGAATTATTGTGAATAGATTTTAGATAAAGATCATCTGAAACAATTACATCCATATCTGCATGTAAATGATCTTGAAGGAGCCATTTGGGTACCAGAAGATGCAGTAGCAGATCCCAGTGCTATTTGTGAAATTTTAGCAAAATTAGCCAAACAAGGAGGAGCAAGATATATTGAAAATTGCCGCATAGAGCAAGTCTATACTAAAAATAAAGCTGTACAAAGTGTGCGAACTGATCAGGGCATGGTTATTTGTGAATATTTCATTAATTGTGCAGGAATGGTAAAGCTGATATTGATTCATTTAATTTTAACATTTCATTTGATATTTATTTTACAATATGGATCTGTATTTTAAATTAACAATATAGTGGGCTCGTGAATTAGGTTTAAGATGTAATCCACCTGTAAGAATACCGGCATATCCTGCAGAACATTTTTATGCAATTACACCTCCTCTATCATCAGAATTGAAAATAAATTTACCATGCGTTCGAGATTTCGACTCGTATTCGTATATAAGAGAATGGCAAGGTATACTTTATATAACATGATTGACATTAGTGAAGATTATATTATTATTATAATATATTGTAATTTGTATGAAATTAAGATTATAATTATTAATATGAAATTAAAGTTATTTTATATAAAACAGGTGGTCTATTGGTTGGTTGGTTTGAAGCTGAAGCTAAACCTGCATTTGAAAGTGGATTAGTTCCATCTAAAAACTGGACACAACACGTAAAGGATGATCCTATTCATTGGAAACCTCTTTGGGATAAAGTTATACATAGAATACCAATTTTGAAAAGTTTAAAGAAACCAGATGTATATAATTATCCAGATAATTTTACTCCAGATGGTAGATGGATTTTAGGTGAAAGTCCTGAAGTAAAAAACTACTTTGTTGCTGTGGGAATGAATGGAAATTCGCTACAAGGTAAACGGTATATCTAATCTTTGCATTTATAAATATTCTATCAACTTTCATAATTCATCTAATTTTGCAAGGAGCGGGAGGTATTGGAAAAGAAGTTGCCGAATGTTTAATAAATGGTGAATCTACCCAAGAACTCCTTCCATTTAATGTGCAAAGATTTTTAGATTTGCATAATAATAAACAGTATTTACAGCAAAGAATTAAAGAAGTAGTTGGACGAAATTATGCTATTCTCTATCCTCATCAAAGTGAATACAAATACGCCCGTAAATTGCGTTGTTCGCCATTGTATTCTGTTCTCGAGGACCATGGAGCTATATTTGGCGTTAAAATGGCATATGAACGACCACTTTATTTTGATTCAAATTATCGTCGTGAGTAAATATTATTTTATTTCTATTATTTCAATGTGTGTGTTAATTTGTTTTATTCAATTATACTATTTACATTGAAAGGAGGACAAAAGAAACCAGTTATGCCATTAGGAAGTTTTTATAAACCTAAATTTTTTGACTTCATGAAGGAAGAGTTTCAAGCATGTCGAGAAGGTGTAGGAATAATAGATATGAGTTCATTTTCTAAAATTGAAATTAAAGTAAGTACAGAAATAATTTATATGTAAAGATAAATTTCAATTTCATTGAAATGATTGTTTCAAATTTTAAATACTTACATTTTCATTGATATAGTCTAGTCGCTTGGAAGTAGTAAATTACCTTCAAAAATTATGTTCCAATAATGCAAATATACCAATTGGTGGCATAGTGCATACTGGTATGCAAAATGAAAAAGGTGGCTATGAGAATGATTGTATGCTAGTTCGTCAAGCAGAAAATAGTTATTTTATGGTTTCACCAACTTCACAACAAACACGTATTTATCAATGGATGTCCAGGTAATTAATAGTATTTGAAAGTGTTTTGTTGACTGTAGTATAATCTGCATAAGAATAGAGAATAATTCAAATAATACGATTTTATATAAATTATGTTTTATTATTATTATAAAAATAATTTACTTACTAGAGCATTTTTCTAATACATAGGCATTTACCACATGATCATTCTGTTGGTCTTAATGATGTAACTTCAAAATATACAGTTATTAACATGGTAGGACCTAAATCTACTGAATTACTTTCTGAACTTTCTAATTCAGACATTAATCTTTCCCCTTTCACATACAAGGTATTTATAGTTTATTGATAGAGGAGTAAGTACCAAGTTTATTGTAGAGATGTAAATATATAAATCTAAAAATTGTACTTCTTTTATACAGACAGTAAATGTAGCATATGCCTCAGATGTAATGGTTATGGCATTTACGCATACTGGTGAATCTGGATATTGTTTGTATATACCTTCTGAATATGCGCTGCACGTATACTCAACGTTAATGGAAATTGGTAAAGATTATGGTGTGCGCGATGTTGGTGTGCTCACACAACGCTTTATGAGAATAGAACGTTTTATTCCTTTTTGGGCAGAAGAGTTGACACCATTTGTTACACCCTATGAAGCAGGATGTGGATACAGTGTTAAACTGGATGTAAGTAAATACAGTTATTCATTGAATGTAATGTTATTAAATATGGCATTTAAAAGTTTGTTTCTTTTTTTTTTTACATTTTAAAGAAAGAATATTTCATTGGAAAATTTGCATTACAACGTCAGAAAGAACAAGGTGTCACTAAAAGATTAGTATTGTTTATGCTCAACGAACTTGATGCAAATAAAAATATATGGGCATGGGGTGGAGAACCTATTTATCGAAATGGTGAATTTGTTGGAACTATTACATCTGCAGGGTAAATATTTGTAATAAGTTTAAAGTTCAGAACATATATCCGCACAAGAAATATTTTTATATATTTTACTTATAATTATTTTATTAATAAGAAATTCATTTTTATAGATATGGCTTTGCTACAGAAAAACTTATATGTCTTGGTTTCATTGGTTTACCTGGAATGAATCTTCAAAACAGCACGAATATTGTTACAACAGATTTTATAATGGAACCTACATCCCATTATGAGATAGATATTGCTGGATGTAGGTTTTCTGCAAAACCTCATATTCATCCTTTACCAATTCCTGCCTTAAACAGTAAACTTAATAAAAAATATATTCCTACACCAGTTACATCCTATCAAAGCGATATATCACGATAGAAATACGGCGTTTTATCATTATATATTTCATATATAAACATATGAGAAAATATATTAAGATCTCATAAGTAAAACATGATTGTGGATAAAAAAAAAGAAAAAAGAAATTACATACTTTCACTTTCTTGATCTTATTTTTTATCCATAGTCTTTTTTTTAACTATTATAAAATTAACAGCTTATAGTATACAATTTGCACTATATTTTCAAGTATTTATTTTAGTAACATTTATTTACAAATATATAAATTGTGCAAATAATGGGACATATTCAAAAAGACATACCAAATTTTTGGTCTTCGAAGCAATAAAAATTCATAAATTCATATTACACGTCATTTCCTGTATATTATTCTGTACTACCTGTGACAAAACTTGTGAAATTATAAATTTACAAAAAATTGCAATTTTTCCAATTATATAAATTATTATATATTTGCAGTTTTTAAGATAATTTTATTCTTTAAAATGTATTTATATATTATTCAATATAATAATTAAAGCTCTATTTATTCTGCATAATTTTAATGCTGTAAGCATTCTTTTAAAACTGTTATTTAAATTATTATTTAAAATATTACTTAAAACAAAAGAATGACATATAATGATAAGAGTTTTTTTGCATATTAGTTTGGTACTATAATAATAGTTCGATATATAATTTTTATATAAAGCACAAATCTGTTTATTCTAAGAAAGATAGTTATAGTAATTATTGGATGTATCATTCATTCATAAATATTTACTTCTTCTTAAAAAAAAACCATAAGGTATTGAATGAAGTACATTCCGCTTCGATGTTATAATTACAAGTTATGAATCAATATTTGCAAACTGGTTTTGATAGATTTTTTCTCCTTTCTAACAATTGTGCATAAAAAATAAAATACTATATTTAGGAATTTCAAATTAATTGGTACAAGATATTGACATTAAATGTTGAAGCTATTACTCTGTAAAATCATCAATGTACAGATTAATAATTGGCAATATTTTTTTTTTTAGAAATTCGATTTAATTACGATGCCCATGCTTCTAATTCCTTTAAATCCTCATCTTCCTCTGGTTTAGCTTCTATAAAAAGTAAATAGTATTTAAATAGTAATATTATATAATATTGAAAGAATATATAAAATGCTGTTAGATATTTCACTTTTATTGTCATATGAATCATTACTTGTACGAGTTCTTGCAGGAGCAGTTGGAACAGCTGGAACAGTCGTAGCAGGTACTGCTGGCAATTCATCTGTAGATTCAATACCAAGTAATTCTTTATCAAGTTGTTCCTGTTCAAGTTCTTCTAATTCTTTTTCAAGTTCTTCCTCATCTATGTCTTGACCAAATGCTACAGGATTAGATATGGCATCAGAAATTTCTCGAGCAACATCTTGTTGTTCAGCAATATCGTCCATCATATCATGAACTTGGTCAACATCCCTATAATAAAATAAATATAGAGAATATTTTCAAGACACAACCCTGATATAATCACAATATAGCATTAACACAATCTTTCTAATCTGAATATTCTTGAATAAAGAAAAATTTCTAGTATTTTATAAAAGAAAAAAAAAACAAATTTCTTACATGTGTTGATGAGCAGCTTTTAATGAATCTGCTGCACCTTTCATAGTAGTAAGAACTGCTGTATTTGTATTAGCACTTTCTAGAGCTTCTCTTTGCATTTCAATCGTCGATAAAGTACCATCAATTTGTTGTAGTTGCTTTTCATAACGTTTTTTTCTTTTAAGAGCTTGGATAGCCGCTGTAGATAAAATATAAATACAAAACAAACGTCTCCTCATTAGTATATCGAATAATATACAGCTAATTCCAAATTAATTGTTAAATAATATCATATATATAATAATATTGTATATATGTATGAATATACACATATATTGTTTCAAATTATAGAAAATTGGAAGGTGTTTGAAATAATGAAAAATTGCGAAGGAACAAAACTTGACAGAAGTACTAAAAGATGTCATAATGACAGATGACTTTAACCATTAAAAGTTATTTTAATTTGATATTAATTTTAATTGCCAAAAGAAAAAAAAATAAAAACAAATTGAAGATTTATCTAAAGCAACAGACAAAATACCTCTCTTGTTCTTGGTTCCATTTTTTTTTGCAGTTTGAATTTCAAGTTCAATTTTACTTTCAAGAAAATCTTGCTTTTTTATCAACATATCCTCGGTTTCACGTAATTTTTGAATTGCCTCAGCCGTTGAAGGAGCAATTGGCTCCTTTTTACCACCAAATACTTTGGTAAAGAAACTCATTTTTACGTTTTATCGTCTAATTTTATTATCACGATAGGAGTGATTACACACGTAACCTTAAACAAAATATATACTTTAGAAAATATCAAAGAAGTATCACTGATCGTGTCTGTGCACCGCCATATTTTCTTAGGCATTTGACTTGCGTTATGAGTCATCACTAAGTAAATCCATGATTCCCACCTACTTTTAATTATTTTCCTATATTACGGAGTAATATTTTAAAAAATATACTAATAATATTTTATATATCTATGTACTATCAACAGATTATAGAGATAACTTTAATAGATACTATAAACAAAACTAAAAAATTCACAACTGTATAGTAACAAATCCATTTTCTCGATTGAACACATCCGTATTTATGGTATGTATATATATATACACACACAAATACATAAAATACACATACACATATACATAATAAGATTAGAGGAAATAATCGACTTTAATTTGCACGTAATTTAAATATTTCGTAATATATTATATTCTATATTTATTAACGCTTTATAGCATTGCTTATATTCATTATTCAAAAAATAGATTCTTTTCTAATTTTCAAAATATCTCCAATAAATCTTTATTCGCCTCATCTCGAAATTCGTATCATCTATATTCAAAAATTAAGTTAATATATTTGATTTAGTAAGCGTATTTTCTGGTACATTTAAAAATACTGTAATATTTTTTAATAAAAACGAAAAAGATTTAGAGAAATTTCGTTTGAAAGATATGTAGGGAATGAAAATATGGTATAACTGGCGACCCTAGTGTATTATATCTTTTAGATGTTAGAGATTTGTTTATCTGAAGTGATTCTATACATCTAACAGTATTTGTATGATATTGCAAAGTCATGTCACAAATTTGTAAATATATATAAAAACGTTTTTTATATATATTATATATATATATATATATATATATATATATATATATATATACACATAGAAAGTAAAACAGATATATAAATATATATAAAATATAAAACAATACGTAATCGTAGTTTTGATTCTAATTGTATCGTAATAAACGTTTGTAACAACACTAAATTATTTCATTAAATACATTTTTATGGATAATAACAGCGAGCTTCAAAATGATGTAAGTAATGTAGTTTTGACTACATATCTTTATATGTATACATTTTAAGTTTCGTTGTTTCATGTTACATTCGTTTTTGTCTTCATGAACTAGATTTAGCTTGATTGACGTTTCGTAAGACTATTTAAAAATAAATAAAATGTCTTCCGGGCGTACGTCTTACCGTCTTTCGCTGATTTTCGGAATTCTCTTCCTTAGATTAAAGTCTTTACGATGAGACTCTCGTGGCGCGACGCAGATAGGGTGAGATTTAAACAGTATCTAATATGTATTAAATATTAATTTTTTGGGTTTAAATGTAACTGATCATGTATGATAAAATAAAATAGTTTTCTAATATTAAATTAAACTTATTTTAGGTATTTTTCTATTGTGCTTATACAGGATTATATGTATTGTTTATTTAAATTTCATTTGTTTAATACTTAAATCTTTTAGATTCATTTTACCACATTTTTAGTCTTCTTTTCATATAAGAAATATATTATGAAGTCTTCTTCTATTCCTTGTTATATTATATAATATATAAAGTTCTTAAATTAACATAAAATATTTCTTTATAGGATTTCAGGAAACATTTACCAGGTGGTGAAACCACAGAACGTCAGTTAACAGAAACCTTGCATTCTGTGAAAACTGGTTTTAAACCATTGCCTGGTTTTGATCCAGAGCGGGATGATGTTGCATATTATTGTGCACAACAAGAAATCGATTGTGATGAAGTATATCCTGGAATATATATAGGAGATGGGTTAGTATCTACATTGGAATTATTGAACTTATAGTTTATATAGATTAGGACAGTTCAAATTGTGTCTAGCGGGTAATTAAGTTGGAAGAATAGTCACCTTGCAAGTGTAAGATCTCAGATTTTATTTTATAATTTAATAGAAAACCTGTGAGTTCTTTTTCCACTACTTACTCTAAAAATAATTTCTATCTTTTCACATTGTTATAACAATAGTACTAAATTAATAAATTATTTAATTCAACAGTGCCACAGCAAAAAATAAAAGTTATCTCGCGATGCTTGGTATAACACATTTACTTAATGCTGCAGAAGGGAAGAAATTTGGATTTGTAAATACTGATAAAAATTATTATACAAATACAACAATAAAATATCTTGGATTACCACTGGCTGATCATCCAACTGCTGACATAAGCAAGTATTTCTACACTGCAGCATCTTTTATCGATGAAGCTGTTTCTAGTAATGGTAAATTTTGATACATATGTACGTATTTATATATGTGTGGTTATATATGTTGAAATATTAAGTTTTATGATTTTTATTATCTTTATTGCATATATAATTACTGGAAAATGCTTTAAAGAAAATTTGTATAGTTTTTTTGCACAAAGATATGGTACACAAAATAGATCTTTTTATCTTTCATAAACGAAATTCAGTTTACTGATATATTTACATATATAGATCAAGTTGAATTCAGAACATTCCACACTTTTATTATTAAGAATATTACCACTAAAGGAATGGTAAGTTACAGAAGATATTAATATCTTATTAAAAAGACATTGTAAAAATAATGTATTTCATGTGTATCATCTAGAAACTATACAATTTTACAAAAAGTTTTTTTTATTAATTGCATTTATAAAAAAGATAATTAAAATCATTGGTTAATTATTATCTGTATATATTACTATTGTATTATCTGGAAATTGTTTTGTATTTATAATACAAGAAATCGATTATATATAAAAATGGAATAAATTTTCCAGATAATCCAATAATATTACTTTTTTAAATATCTGGTGTGTATGTTTGTGATTATGTGATACTTTTAATCATAATATCCGCATATATATTAGGTAAAGTTTTTGTACACTGTATGCTGGGAGTATCTCGCAGTGCAACATGCGTCTTAGCATACTTGATGATAAAGAAGAATATGTTGGCTGTTGATGCAATAAGAATAGTCCGAGAAAAACGCGATATTCATCCGAATTATGGATTTCGCAGTCAATTAGCTCAACTGGATAATCAACTGCGTCGACAACGTTTATAATAAAAAGAAAAAATTTTAATTGGTAAATATATCTGTAGTATAACATTATGCAGATTAAGTGTGTTTTCGGTGCGCGATTGCAATGTAATATTCTTCATATGTTTCTTGTTACACATTTTTCGTAATAAGATAATTTTTAAAAACGTACATATATCTTATAATAAATAAAAATGAATGATCCTGAATATGTGTCTAATGTTAATATGTGCTTCGAAAGTAAAAAATAATTATTGATTTTTTTTTTGTTTTTCAATATTATTATAAACATATATAATCATTATGATTTAGATGTCTTTTATAGTATAATGTTTATATAAAAGTCTCAAAATCAGAGACCTCAACTGTTATAGCCTAAAGATTAAAAGTTATGGCATAAAAATTAATATATTTCTTTAAATGATTTTGGCTATGAATAACCATTATAAATGATTGAAATTGTTTTGGATATTGATGACCATAATCGATGACGGAAATTGTTTTTGGTTATGCATAACTATTATAGACAACGAGAATTTTTTTTCGGTTACGAATAACCATTATCGCGAATTATTTTTTGATTGATCATTATTGCTTATGAGAATTATTTTTTGGTTACCGGCGACCATTAACGGTGACAAAAGTTCCGTTTTGGTTAGGAGTAATCAAAGACGGAACTTTTATTTAGTTAATTAATATAGATTGCAGGAGTTTTGTTTTGGTTTCGATCATTATCAAATTTTTTTTATTAATTTGATTAATAATTAGTATTCATAACGATGTACAATGAATTACAATGAATTATAGAATTTATATATTTTAATGAATAAAAACTCAGTTATAATTGTATATTTTATTAACTAATGAGTAAAATCAATATTAGGTTTCACAAATAATACTTCATGAAAATTATGCAGTGATAAATTGCACTGCTCATCATGCAACATCAGTTTTGGAGCTGAAAAAGTTTTTTCTATAGTAACTTGTTAAAGCAAGAATAGCTTGACAAATTATATCAAGTCTTGCTACATATGGCATTATATATTTCTTTTCATTTCAATATGTCATTATTTCAGTCTTTATGACACATTTTTCTTTGTTATTGTTTATTTTTAGAAGCTCTTTGGAATTTATATTTTCTGGCTCATTGACCGAAGACGATTCAATTGGACATCACCTCTCTTCTTATTTACATCTTGCGATGTTTATATATTCGACATATGAAAGGTAGATGCATATTGTATTATATTATCTACAATTCAGTTTCAGTAAGTTATTAAGATCACGATAGATTATTGCTTTGATGTGTTCAAGATTAAATTTAAATGACAATAAATTATTAGTGTAATAGATTATTAAATCATTATTAATTCATTAGCTTATTTTTAATATTTGTTTTAGCAATAAAGCAGTATTAAGTTATTATTAGTTCATTAGTTTATTTTTATTGCTATTAATTCACATTCAATTTCGTGTCCGTGTTAATATCATCGATAGAGAAATATCTTTGTACGCGAATTTTTTCATTTTGATAGTAACAAAAATGAGAGTATACGTGAAATATGTGAACTGAAATTTGAAGGATCGCGTGTTACGAATATAAAAAGGCGTATAATTACTCATTATTTAAAGATATGTAGAGAAGAAAGGGAGAAATTTGAGAGTTACATAGTAATAAAAATATTAGTGATAGAAGAAAACCATTTTCCGTTAAATTACGTCAAAAACAGATAATTCAAAGTATAATTGAGTAATATATAATGATGGCGATGAAAGAACTTCATGAAAGACATATAGCCGATAATTTAAAAGAAGAGTTCGAAAATGTTTTGAATGAATTTGATATTTAAAAAATTCCGCCCTTTATCTGTAGTAATAACTGAATATACTGAAAGCTGTCGAATTATTTTTTAGTGAAAATTTTATTGAAATATTTATTTAATGAATATAATATATTTTCAACAAAATTCTATGAAAATTTTATTGAAGTTAAAGATGAGAATTTTTTAAATATAGGAAAATCATGAACAATATATAAAGAAACATTAATAGAAAAATTGTGTTCATTAGAACATGATTCTATCAATAAAGTATACAGTACATCGCAACTTTCAATATAAGATTTTTTTTCCGAAAATAAAATTGATATTTTATATCGAGTTCGTAAAATTGTAAGAGTATTAAAAACTTTGAAATTTAGTCATATTAATGTAATTTCTTTTATTATTATACCCGGCATAACAGCTTATTAATAATATATTACTTTTTCAGATACTCATTGGATCATTTACGTTTAAAAAAACCGCTAATTCATGTTTTGACTCACTGGACTCAATATACGGTATGTTGCAGCGATTTATAAAGCACAAAGAGTTTTGAAACGAAAATTAAAAAAATGATAGTTTTATTGAAAGAGGAATGTATCAAGATCAAAAATATTGTAAAAGTACTAACTTACTTGAATGAAATCACATTGAAATTGCGGAAAGGTCAATTATTTTTAGGGAATTTTTATAAATTGTGGTTAAATCTTAAATTATAATTAAAAATCAAGAATTCGATTGCAATTGCAGTGATCTTTTATTATGTAGGAAAAAAAAACTGCTACTGTTAAAAAATGATGCAGTTTATGGTTTTTTTAAATCTACGGTTTAAACGTCTATTGCGATAGAGCAAAAGGCTAAGGTTAGGAAACATCGTCGATTAATACTTCGTCTTCTAAGTATTAATGATTGGAGCTTTTCCAAAGATACTCCTAACCAAAACGAAACTTTTGTCATCGATAATGGTCGCCGGTAACCAAAAAATAATTCTTGTAAGCAATAATGATTAGTGGTAACCAAAAAATAATTCACGATAATGGTCATTAGTAATAAAAAAAATTTTAGTCATTTATATTATTTATAACCACGCATTATATTATTCATAAAATACGCAAATTTTAATATTTTTTAATCATTTCATTTTTCGAAAAGTTTCTGCAAAATTTAATGCCAACTGACTTTCATTTAAATAAAAATTAATTTTTTCTTAACTTTTTTTTTTAATTTTTAAAAAAATTTTTGGTTTATGTTCAAGACATATGCATTCCTTAAAAAAGTAAATAACGTTTTATTAGAATACAATCTAAAACTGATTTCATATAAAAACATTATTATTATTTAAGATCTTGATTGTATAAAAATGGAGCATATTCATTAAAATTGAAATGCTCTTATTTCCAAATATAATAAATAAGTTCATGTAGTATTAATGTGATGTCTCTACAAGAATCTACAATATTAAAAAATTTCTTATAATGTTAAGAATTGACAGTATCGTTATTTTAAAAAAGATATGATGAAAACATTTAATTGAATATTATATAAATTAAATATTAACTCTTGAAATAATACTCTTATTATAGAGCAAATTGTATCAAAATATTATGAAATTTGAAGAGATTTTTCTTTTTAAAAATCATATTTAATTTATTACTCGTGGCCTTTTATTATGTGCTTCTAAACTGTGATTCGTTAAACTTATTTGAGCATCTACTTCTGCTGGTCCACTACGTTTTCTTGCTTTTGGTGATAACTGTTTTAAACATTCCATGTCATGAAATACTACTTGAGCTCCTCCGCCAGAAGTTGGTAAAATATCTCCCTTATAAAGTTTCGTCTCAAGTTCTCCATCCGTATCATGTTCTTGTGCTACAAGGCAATATCTAGACGCACCATCTGTAATTTCTTTTGGATCTGTAAGTCGATTAACACTTCGTCTCCTATGCATTAATGGTTGGAGGACTGTTCCAAGAGGAACAAGTGCTCCAGGTCTGTGATCGATCCATCTATCTGCACTTTGAGAACGTCTATATCTTGGATTTGATATTATTGCTTTGTCTTTCCGTGATCTTCCATCTGTACAAGGTACTAATCTTTTTGTAACATCTCCTACACGAACAGGTGTAACAGGTGGTACATCCTTGGATACAATTTTTCCTGAATTAATGTCATTTTCATCTACTAAAATTTGTTTCATCAGTCTCAATTTATCATCTTGTGCTTTCATTTGATTCTGAAGTTGTTCACGTTGTTGACGAAGTTTTACTTCTAGTTCTTTATTCATTTTATCAGTTTCTACCTGTATTTTGGTATTGTATTTTTGTTTGACCCTTTGTTTATCTATCAGACGTTGATTTAATGCCATGTCTCTGTCTTTTAACTCCTGTTGCATATTTTTTATTGTTTCGTTTGCATTGTTTAATTTGCACATCAAACTATCGATTTGCGCTTCTGTTTTTCCAAGATGACCTTCCAAAGCTAAAATCTTTTTTTTTTGTTGTGCATTCGAAGCTTTCAATGCAGCATTTTCTACTTTTAAACTAATATTTTCTTGTTCTGTTAATGAAAGCATTTTCCTGAATTCAATTTCTATAAAAATATAATTAAGTTGTGTTTTTTTTTGTTATATATAAAACAACATATAATTAAAATAAATGTCTTACGCTTTTGCTGTAAATCAGCCCGTAATATATTTCGTTTATTTATTCTTTGTTCTAAGAAGTGCATCAAATTTGTTATGATTTGATCATTGTGTGGATTATTCATTTCTAATTCAGGAAATGGTCCACCCAAGCTATAAAAAGAAATAAAATAAATAAAAGTAAAATAACTAAAATTAATTAATATTACATTGAATGAATTATGAGGTTTACCTGTACACTAAACCTATATCAATTTCTAAACCATTAGCTTCTACACGACCTTCTTTCTCCAATCTATTTCTTGCTTCTTTGAATATCTGTACAAAAAATTATTCCATTAAAATATCTATAAACTATTAGATATTATAATCGTAAATTTCGTTTATTATATACTTTATTAGCTTGTCTTCTTCCAGGTGTATAACCAAGATCAAGTTTTGTGACTGTAGATCTTGCTACTTGTACTTCTTGAGTTACCTCAGCGAATTTCATCACTTGCTACACAGATATAATGTAACCATGCAATTAAAATAAACGTATGTACATAGGCACATGTTACTACTATATAATTATTACTATATCACTATTATTACTACTATATAACGTACAATTGTTTCATCATAATCATCTGCTCTTGGATTAATACAAACAATCATCCTGACTTGTCCTTCACCATCAAAGTAATTCTTAAACAAATGTGTAAGTTTTGAATCTCTATATGGCACCATCTTGCTTGTTCCTTGTGTTTGATTTTCTCTTAAAATTTCCATGCATGATCGAAGAGTCATCAAGGAATTATTTATATTTCCTGTATATAAATTATATATAATTGGTTTTTTGTAAAGAAAGATATTTCAAGAGGAAATAAAAAATTTTAACAACTATATACCTGCTTCTCTCAATCGTTGCCCTGTATTCTTAGTACGATTTGTACGCTCGCTTCCAGCTAAGTCAACTAATGATAATTGACTTATACATATCACACGTTTGTCTTGTATAATTTGCTCGCCTTCGCAATCTAGAGGTGCCTATTTACTGATATATATTAGATTCACAAGTATAAAAAGTAATATATGTGTATGTATATATGTATACATATGTATATATTTGTGTAAAATATATATATAAAATAATACCTGTACAAGACGAATAGTAAATGCACTATGAGATCTACTTGATTCTGCATTAAGAGCTGTATGAGCAACACGTCTTTTTCTCTGACCACGATGAAATACTTCAAATGCTTCCTCAGAACTTTTTACTTCTACTTCTGTGACAGCATGGACGTACATGTTTTTATTACCATCTTCTCTAACAATTTTACTTTGTAATGTTCTAAATATTGCAACAAAATATTAATGGGTAATATACAATATTTCAATGTTGTGTCAAAAAAAAATTACATGACAATGACTTTATAAACATTGTACATACTTAGCTCTAACATCATCATCATCCAATAAATCATATACACAATTGTTATATATTTCAACATATGTAACAAATACAGCATATGCATTATCTTGATCAATAGTAAGAGTTTGGACTTCATTGCATCCACGAATTATAATAGGATTACTATCACTGTCACTATCTACTTTACGTCTAATGAAAAATAAATAATATTAGTATATCCTTAATTCCTACATGTATTATAATATTAACATAAATTGGAACTTGCCTATTTCATTTAACTTACAGTTTCCCAGATTTTCCATTTTTCTGAGACATAAGACCAGCATGCATTTCACTTTGTCGATCTAACATTGCATCTGCTTCACTTTGTAAATCAAAACCATTGAGTTTATCAGGTTTAAATATAAATTTTTTAGTCTGATAATTCATAATACTATTAAATATAACATCAAAACAACGGGGCATAATCCCATCTTGAGAAGAATCTCCTGTCATAGTATATGTTTTACCACTGCCAGTTACTCCATATGTAAACAATAAACCATTTCTTCCTTGTATAAGATTTTCAACCAAAGGTAAAGCTACTGTATCAAATATTTCCTTTTGTGTAGCATCTGGTGGAAATACACGAGTAAATGTGGTTTGTATTTCCTTATTACTAGTATTACGAAAGTTAACTGCAGATTCTGGTGGTGTGATTACTATTGTTGTATCAGATATAACTCTCATACATGATATATCATTAGGGAATTGCATGGGTTTTAAACGACAGTATACTTGTACAGGATCTTTACATAACATGTTAGTACCTCTTATACGATTAATTGGTTTACGGGATAACCCTAACATTTTTCCACGTCTGAAAAATAATAAACATAAACAAAATAATTATAATGAAATATCTTTATCGTTTTTGCAACAGTATTTCAATAATAGAAAATAAATTTATAAAGACTACAATATGCAACATTTTAGCATAAATTTTGTTATGCAAAGAAAAATTATATACAATAACAAATTATTTTTAAAATATAATATATTATGAATGTATTGATAAACTTACGCAGATTTCATTGTGATTTAGATAAGATTAATGTTTTCAATTATTCTTGAAATATATCAAATAGTCTTAGATCTTCCTTTAGTTCCCGTTTTTATTCTCGTTTAAATTCACTGAACTATATTTAAAAAGATTAATATTTACAAAATTATACTTGATTTCATGAATAAAGATAGAATTATTTTTAAAATATCTTTAAAAGAATACACTGCATTTGTTATGAATTTATTACAATGAAGTCTGACATAATTTTCCAACTGTAAACTGTTTCAAACATTCAAATTGAAAAATAGGCAGTGTTTTCAATATCGATAACGGTTACATGTACATTTCCCCAAATATGTTATTTGGACAAAATATTTGTATTCCTTACATTGCGTATAATAAATAATTAATAAAACATATTAATATTATTTTTCTTATTAGAAAAGATTCTATTATTGACCATTAAATTAAGTAAATTGGTTTTCTTATTAATCAATGATTAATACTTGTTTATATTGAAAGAACAATCCAATGAAAAGTTATACGATGAAAACGCACTTGCCTATCGAAGTCCATGCTTTTAATTGGTTTGTGATAAAATTCAGAGAAAACTTATTTTGTAACGCAGCTGTTCATAAATTTGATTTATTTTACATATAAAAGAGTGCGTAAAAGTATTTTTAATGCTTATATACATTTTATTATCCAATAACCCCTATTTTATTTTTATTTTATGATGTGAAAAATGTAAAAAAATATTTGATACGTAGATACATTTTTTATTATATCGATCTATTATCTTGGATCTAGTATATTTCTTATTAAATATAATCGAAGGGAGTCATTAAGATTTCTTACTTGATATCTTAATTGACGCAACTTTTCCTCAATTTCTTTGGCATCAGGGTAATCATAGTTGTTATCTAAATATATTCTCAAGCTGTTAATTGCACAACTATTCAAATCAATTCCATCCAAATTACCTATTACCTTAATTGCATATTCAACTTTTTTTTTTAATTGCTTTTCCAATATTTAATAGAAAATTCATCTTCTGGCTCATAAACTGTTCATTCTATTTCAACATTAGAATTATCGCTGATTACTACTGAAAAAATTCATCTATGATCTAATACAATATATTCTTTATCTATTTATTATATGCAATATATTCTTTATTTGTTTTATTATTCTAACTTATTATTCTTTATTATTCTAACTGGATAATCTTCTCATTTTTTTTATATTTCTTTTAACAATTCACCAATTCGTTTATATTGTTACCATTTGTATATATGCTAACACTATTTTTTTATTTTCTTGTATGTCGATCTACCTCATTTTTAGCCATCTACGAATTATCCACTCTCAATTTCGACTCAAATCGCAGTCGAGTGTTTCTGAATCATTATAAAACTTTTGAAGTAATAAGTCAATGTTTAAGGCCCTCCTATTAATCATATCGAGGACGACGAAAGATCTGAATTGAGACAGGTAATTGGTTGTAATTAATTAGTAGAAGAGTATTTGAGTGGCCACTAGTCAATTTTTTTCTTCTTATAACAAAATTTATAGACATAAGAAATAGATTTCGCGGTATTATTTAAATATCGATCAAGGATTTAAAATCCATTGAGTCCAATAAAAACTAATTTAAACTTTTGTACGGGAGAACATAAATAAACTTTTTGATCAGATAAAATACGGAACGATTCTTTTCTATTTTTTGATTTTGCTGCATATTATCAATTTTTCTTATTTTCTTCCATTAAACCTTGTTCAATTTGATTTGATGATAAAGGAATAGTAATATAATAAATAGTCATCGTTAGATGATAAATACTAATTGTATGTTGATGGTGGGATACGCATATACATATACACGTAAACATGTATATTTTTGTAGAAGTAATTTATTTTTTTTGCACTTATATAAATAGAACAAAATTAAGATTACTTCTTAGACTTTTTGTCTTTGCCAATTTTGGTAACATCATCAGGATTTTCTGTAGCATCCTTAACACGTTTTGCTCTTATTCCCACTAATCTGGCATCTGCTCTAGCTTTTCGTAATGTTATATATGCAGAGAATTTCTTCTCATCGTCAGTAATAGCATGTTTCTTTGTTTTGATAGCTGGTTGACGTCGTACAGGCATAACCTCTCCTTTAACTTGTGTTGCCACTTTCATTTCTTCCTCGCTTGCATCACCTTTCTTGGGCTATTACATTACAAAAGTAGAATGATATTAGATAAATGTATACATACAACAGATCTGGACAACTGTATAATTTCTTGATTTTATCATTTCTATTTCAATAAATTTTTTGTAAAAGAATACAAACAAAAAATGTTATGAACTGATGAAGACAACAAAACAGAAAATCTATTTGGGAATCATGAGCTTACTACAACTCGTACATATTAAGTTGTCCAGATATGGCTTATGATATTAAAATAATATGCCTTTCAATAAGCATGATAATTTGAAAGATATATATCACATATAAATGTATTGTAATAACAATTAAAAAAATTATTAAATATACCTTCTTTTCATTTATGGGGAAAAGAATTAAATTAGCCTTGTATTCTTTCAGTCTCTGAGCATTTGTTTGTAAAGACTCTATAGATTTATTGCGTCTTCTTGGATCGACTGCAATTCCAATTGTTCTAGCAAATCTTTTGTTTAAACCACTAGCTTTTAGTTCCTGAAGAGTAAATCCTTTGCCAGCCCTAACTTTTGTATGGTAACGGAATGTTGGACAATGTACTATTGGTCTTAAAAGGTTCACAGGTCTAAAATATATATGATATGTTTAATCATTTCATAAATAACCATTTATGTTTAAAGATTTTTTTCTGTCTTATACTAACAAACAAGAATAATTTAGTAGAGCAATATAATATAAAATATAAGCATAAAATTCATAGTTGCACTATAACTATGAACTATATTATATTAAATTAAAATTTTATTTTATTATTATTAAATTTACTTATTGATCATTACCTTGGTGCAACTGTACGAGCTTTTTTTATACGATTTTGTCTGCGACGGTATTTTCTCGCAGGCTGATTGAACCAAGTTTTTACAAAACGTTGCCAGTCCTTATGGAAATGTCCATTAGGGATCATATTATTACGTTTCCCCATTATTACACTGTAATTGTTAAAAATATAATCAATATTATGAAAGGAATACAATATTATTATACGATATTACTTAATTGTCAATAATACGGTAAATATTTATTATATATTAAATATATATGCAGATTAATATTAAACTTGTAAATCATTGGAATAAATATATATATTAAAATTCAATAAAAAAAAATAACACTTTAAAATATATATAACTCTGTATTAAAATGTAATAACTAATTGTAATAATAAAAACAATATGTGTTCATATTTCTAACCTCGCTCACAATGTTATGAAATATGAAAATATAAGTAAGTTCAATTATATATATATAATATTAATAATAAATGAAATTGTTGAAGATAATTTATTTTATAAATCGAGTACTAGAAAATTGTCAGATGCTTACAGTTAAGACAGATTCGATACTTGATATAACTTTCACTTGTGTGCCGTTTCAATGTATACCGGAAAAGGAATGATTTACGAAAATATAGACTATATTTCATCAAAATGAAAAAACGTTCTTGTTATAATTACATATCTTAATTTTACAAATTAAAAAATATTAATTATATTAATATTGAGTTGTAATAAATTTTAATACGTTTATTTAGTTATTAAATATAGTATGAATATAAATATAGATTTGACTAGAGTTGTCTCGCAATGCTAGTCAATTAAAAATATAAAACATGAAGTATGATTTTATAAATGTATTAAAACCAATTTTTAATAAACGACATGAATATTTTTTAAAAATAGTTATAGAAAGACGAGCTTCTACTGGTATTTGTTCATTAAAGGTACTATCAAGATTATTTTGATTATTTCATTCACATGCACCACTCCATAACCTATATTTAAATTTTATTTTAATTGTAAAATTAACAAACATGTTAGTATTCACATTTGAAATTACAATTCATATTATTTTTAGGATGATGATCTTAATATAACTACGAAAAATAAAATAGAGTTGTATTGGAAGAATAAGGTGAATCCGAATTTACATGATGAAAATGATATTACAAAGGATAAGTTTTATGTCCTTTCTATGTTTCCTTATCCTTCTGGAAAACTTCATATGGGCCATGTTAGAGTTTACACGATCAGTGATGTTATAGCACGTTTCTATAGGATGACAGGTAAAAAAATGATTATACTATCAAATTTTTGTTTTCCTATAATAAAAATAATATTTAATCAGCATTGAAATGTCAACCTTGCATAAATAATGCTTAAAAAACTAATAATAAAATTTTATATTTGGTTTAGGTAAAAATGTAATTCACCCTATTGGATGGGATGCATTTGGTCTACCTGCTGAAAATGCTGCTATTGAGCAACAAATTGATCCTAGTAAATGGACAGTAACCAATATAAATATAATGCGCAAACAATTAAATGCTCTTAATTTTTCATTTGATTGGAACAGGGAAATTTCTACTTGTGATCCTGAATATTATAGATGGACTCAAGAATTATTTTTAAAACTCTTTGAAAAAAATCTAATTTATAGAAAAGAAGAATATGTTAATTGGGATCCCATTGATAATACAGTATTAGCTGAAGAACAGGTCGATATAAATAATATTTCTTGGAGATCTGGAGCTAAAGTGGAAAAGAGATTATTAAATCAATGGTTTATTAGAACTACAGCCTTCGCTAAGTATATTAACAGTAATGATTATTTTAATAGAAAAAAAAATATGACAAAGTATAATATTTATATCATATTACAGGTCATTATTGGATGGATTAAATGATCCAATATTGAATGAGTGGAAAGATATTATAAAAATTCAAAAAAATTGGATAGGTGATTGTAATGGTGTAAGTTTTGATTTTAAGTTAGTTTCTGATATCTCAGAATTGCCAAAAACCATGAATCTATGGACTGATAAGCCAGAATTTGTCAAATTTGCAAAATTTGTTGTTATTTCTCCTAGTAATGCATTAAATCAACAACAATATTCTGAAAATATTAATGCAACAACTAAAAAACTGAAAGCCACTGTAATAAATCCTTTTACTGAACAAGAGTTACCAATATTTATATCTGATGAATTGGTTTTTCCACCAAATAGAGATAATTATCTGGGTATTCCTTCTGCTTCTATTGAAGATTACAAATTTGCAGAATCCGTGGAAATTCCATTTCAACGACATAATATACGTTCTCATGAAGAATTGCAGTGTGAACTTAATGAAATATTAATTAAAGCAAAAAAATGGAATATTGGAGGACATATAGTAAGCTCCAGATTGAAAGATTGGCTGATTTCTAGACAAAGATATTGGGGCACTCCTATTCCGATTATACATTGTAAAAATTGTGGTATTCAACCTGTGCCACGTAATCAGTTGCCTGTTGTGTTACCAAACATTAATTTTAATTTATCAGAAAAAAATCATTTTACTTTACTCAATGCCAAAGAATGGTTACAGACTGTATGTCCTAAGTGTGGTAATCATGCTATCAGAGAAGCTGATACAATGGATACATTTGTAGATAGTTGTTGGTATTTTTTAAGATATATTGATCCAAAAAATCAAGAAGAAATATTTTCCGTAGAAAAGGTCAAAAAAATGTTACCTGTTGATTTATATATAGGTGGAAAGGAACATGGTATGATAAAATATTGAATTTGACATGTTTATTTATGCCCAATATATTTCTTTAGCTATTATATAATTACAGCTACGCTCCATTTATATTATGCTCGATTTATAAACCATTTTTTATATGAAGAAGGTCTTGTTCCTACTCGTGAACCATTTAAGCAACTCCTTGTACAGGGTATGGTAATGGGAAAAACTTACCAAATATCTAATACCGGGCAGTATATAAAAGAAAGTGATGTAATTAAAGATGAAACGGATAACCAATATTATGAAAAAAATACCGGGAGACTTATAAAAGTTACTTGGGAAAAAATGTCTAAATCAAAATATAATGGAGTTGATCCTCTTGAACTTTTGGAAAATTATGGTGTGGATACAACTAGATTATTAATACTAGCTGATGTAGCTCCAACTTCCCATAGAAATTGGTCTACTGATAGTATGTATTTTAAATTAATATATATCATTCATTATTATAATTAGATCAAACAATACAATTTTTTCTTAATAGATTTTTAAGCTAATGTTCAATAAATATTAATTGATGTTAAATAAGTACAAGGTATTACAATAGTAGGACCTGCTGTATTTTGTATAAATTATAAAATAATTTATATGTGCTTAAGCATTTTATTTATGTTTATTAGCAATTCGTGGTATACAAAACTGGGAAAATCGTATATGGTTAACTCTGAAAGAATTTATCAAGATGAGAGAACATGTATCATTAGAAGAACTTCAAACAGCAGCTACTGATCCTAAATACATTAAAGATGATGAATTCATGTTTGATAGCAGAAATTATTTTTTAAAAATGGTAACCTTTAATATCATAAAATCGCAGCAGATAAGTGTTGCAATATCTAGAATGCAAGGACTTACAAATAGGTTAGTCAATTAAATAAAAAGTTTTAATAATTAAATATAGTATATGTAATAATAAATTTTAATTATGATATTGTGAATTTTCAGTTTACGAAAAGTATGTAAGGAGTGTAAATTAAAAAGTCGTGAATATGAACGGGCATTAGCTACACAAATAATTATGCTTGCGCCATTAGTTCCACATTTTGCTTCAGAATTATGGACTGCATTTTGTTCTATACCACATCATCTTATAAATAAAGAGGAAGTGCTATTGGATAAAGATGTATTAGAGCAAAAATGGCCTGAAATAGATATGGACTATAAGATGAGAATGAATGTTTACGTAAGTTTATCATTTATTTTATATATGTATGTAAGTTATATACGTGCGCACTCATGCACACTGTAAATCTATATTATAATATAGATATTATAAATTAAAAAAGTTTAAATTTATAATTTCCAATCTTATACAGGTCGATAAACAGTTGTTCATGGAAATAAAAGTTCCCCGCCATACTTTAGATAAATTAACTGTACAGGAAGCTTCAGAATTAATAATGACTAAACCCTTTTATCAAAAACTTATACGAAAGCGTACAATCACAGATGTTAAGCTTGTTTCACAGATAGCTTGTGATGCAAATTTATATATTACTACAAATAAAATATTAGAGGAAATTTCATCTTAAGTGAAGTTGGCATAATTCTAAAAGATTATTATAACATGACAAAAATAATTAAAATGTATTTAACGTAAATTAATCGTATAAAACCTATTCCTTTATTATTAAATCTATAATCATGAGATTTTCAAATGATACTTCATTTTATTTACATAAAATAAGAATATGTGAAATAATAATAATAAAATATAAAAGTATGCTTATGTAAATTGATCCTTTTTCACTGCTATTAATCATAAAATCATTGAATTCTTTTGCCTAAACTTAGTGTACTTTGTAATAGAATTAGTCAATACTTAAAGACAATGTTCCTTCTAATTTTTTTTTCCACCTGAATTAGAATTATATTATAGAATTGCTTAGTTTATAATGAACCATATTTTATAACTGATCATATTTATGACTTTTATTCTTCTTCCATTGCTATTAATTATAAAATCACTAAATTATTGTCTATACTTAATCTATCTTTTATTTAATAAAATTAATTTATATTTGAGAATCCCCAAATATTACAAACTATTTTTCGAGTTTAATATTTCTATTTTAATAGCCATTAGACTTGATATTGCAATGGAATGCATATCATACAAAACATGATATACATTATATTAAAAATAATATCCAGTATCCAAGTCTCACCAAGTAAAGGGGTTTTTTATATAATGAAAAATGCCGATAGTTTCAAAAGGAGCTGAAAAAGGTCCGGAAAAAATCAAATATCTGCAAATAAACTAACGTAAGGGTCAAAAGACGTAGGATCATCTTGATCAAGTGATACATAATGAGATATATATGTATATTACATTCTTTAAAAAATGTAAAAAAAATCGAAAGAATAAATTACAAAGGTGTATTTGCATGCCAGAAAACGTTCTGGGTAAAAAATTTCTACCAAACAACTAATCAGAAAACAATAATTATAATTTATATATTTAGAAAACAATAAAAAAATTATTACAGAACAAATAATCGATAAAATAGGAATTTATTACTATCAACCTATTTGCCGGTAAAATAGGAATTTATTACTATCTACCTATTAGCCGGTGAAAAAGGAATTTATTACTATCAACCTATTTGCCGGTAAAATAGGAATTTACTTCTTCCGATTAGTAATAGGTTAGACAAGAATCCATTAATACCAATTAATCGGTTGGTTATGTTGAACTTTATTATTACCGATTTAGTTGTCGGTAAAACAGAGTGTGTACTTTTATCTATATTCATGTGTATTACGTGTCTTTTTTGATATGTGTATAACTTCATTTCTGTTATTTTTATTTCTATATGTATGTAAATTTTTTTTGCAGATGTACAAATGAATTTACGCATATTGAGTGGTGACGTTGCAGGTAGTGTGGAATTTCCCGTGTGTCATATCCATTAAAAAATTCCTTTGTATATTTTTTCTTTTTCCCACCAGACAGCCATTCAGTGATATTTCGTGAGAGGAAAAATCCTTAATTATTGTACATATTATAAATAATACATTTATATATATATATTTATTTCTTTATTTCTTTATTTATACATATATATATATATATATATGTATTATAAATAATACATACACATACAAGCAAATAATATACATATTCTAATACTATTTACGACAAAAGTCGTGAAACAATCTAAGTAGCTATAAGTAAACAATATTTATTTTCCTTCTTTTTTCTATTCTTCTAAATTATATGTTTGTCAAAGTAAAAATACTAACAATGGCACAAAGTACTGTTAATATATTGTACAAGGAAAATATTCTACTTGTTCCATTTCCTTTATTTTCATCTTCTCCTTTTGTTTCATCTTCTCCTTTTGTTTCATCATCTTTAAAAGCCCTATTGATAGATTTCATTAATATGTATTTAATTCCGCAATTTCCGTGAAAATCATCGGTATCGATGCTCCAAATCATAACGCCACCTAAATTCATTTTATTGGCATATAATACCTAGAAATCACGCAGGGATTATTAAATTTATCTCTAACTATAATATATGTATATATAATTAATTCACGATATTCATCATTACATATATATATTAAATATTATTATTTAATATTTATATATATATATATATATATGTATAATTATATATATAAATAATTATATATAAATATTAAAATTTATTTTACGCATGAAATAAATATTATTTAAAATTGTTTAAAATTTACCTTCATTTTAAAACTTTTCTGATCATCGTACATAATCACTCGGTTTTTATTCACCGCGTATAGTGTTTTACTATAAAGATCCCATCCAGACATCCAATTTGTATTCTTCAGTTCTGTACAGATCTATGCAAAAATACATATCAAATTGTTTAAATATAAAAGCAATATTAATCTTGTATTTAAAACGAATTCAATTATACATACTTCATTATAACCCATAGTTCCATTTACACCAGTATAAGGTCCTTTAA
Source organism: Vespa velutina (assembly GCF_912470025.1). Lineage (NCBI taxonomy): Eukaryota > Metazoa > Arthropoda > Insecta > Hymenoptera > Vespidae > Vespa > Vespa velutina. The sequence goes on from NC_062188.1 coordinate 7,052,099, forward strand.
AACCTTCTGATTCAAACCGTGCTCCAATAGGAATTTCATCTGAAGTAAAGTTTTCAGTTGAAATATATGTTCGTCCGTACATAGGTAAACCCAGAATGAGTTTTCCAGGTGGTGCTCCTAATTTTAGTAAATAGCTGACAGTAAAATCCTTAAAAAATGAAAAGAAAAAATATTCATACCGATAATAATTGATTTAAAAGTATGAATATCAATGTCGTGTTATTAACCAAAATAAATCTTTATTTGAATGTTGATAAATTTTTCACAAATAATAACGAAGTAATAATAACTCACCACGCTTGCATCATCATCACTGTATAACGGAGCATTCGGAAAAATTTTTGAATCCCATGGACCATGATAATCATAGGCCATAATGTGTATGTAATCGAGGTATTTGCAAATTTCCGGAACGTCATATCCTTCGTCAATTATTTTCTTATTTGGGCTTATAGCTGAGGTTACTATAAAATTAGGTAATCCTTGTTTCAAATCCTATTAGGAAAAGAATAAAACGTATGATATTGAAAGGACAGAAATAACATTTATAATAATAGGTCAATATTATGTTATCTTATCAAATCTTGTTAAATTTTTGATTTGTTCTAACGTATAGTATATAAAGATAAAAGACTAGTATATCATATAATGATAAAAGAATATTTTCATTTATAATTAAAAATACTTATGAATTATGATCGTGCATTTATCGATTATATGTCAATTATGCATACTTATTGCAGAAAAAAATAGATTTTACTTTAACGAGTAAGAGGAAATTTTGTTTATCCTCCGGTTTACCATCTCCCTGCGAAGGAAATTCCCAATCTAAATCGATGCCATCGAATTTGTATTCTCTACGTAAAAAAATGATACATATAGGTATATAAATAAGTATATAAATAAGTATATAAATTAGGATATGACAAAGATGTAGCTAAGGATTATCAATTGTATACCTAAGAAATTCTAAAACGCTGTTGACAAAGATTTTTCGCTTTTCTTTATCAGAAGCAAGAATAGAATAGTTCCCACTACCTTCATTCCAACCACCGATAGCTATCGAAACTTTTAATCTTGGATATTGATTACGAAGAGCTGTCATTTTTTTGTAATTACCAATTCCTGAACAAATATATATTATTGTATTTATTATACTTATTTTTACATATTGTTGTTATTATTATGTTTATGTTTTCAGTTATATATATATGTATATATATGTATATATATATGTATATATATATGTGTATGTGTGTATATTGTGTTTTATTCCAAATAAATAAATACCATCTTCCTCGATATCATTCCATCTATCAAGACTTTGTATTTCCCAAGTAGTCGTATTCAAACCCGCGAAAGCGTAAATCAAATGTGTACAATATTCTGGTTTAAGATTATCCAATGTAAATTTGCCATACGAAGGTCTATACTTTGCCCACGTAGCGACATAACAGGCAACGACCTTTCCGTGCGTTGGCGTTGTGTAGCCTAAGAATTGAAAAAAATATGATATAGTTATATTATTTTTTATTACATTTTTATAAATAAGTTCTATATATTTACGAATTTTTATTAATACTTATATATTTTATCAAAGACAAATTTTATATATATAGATATCTACGTGTATAATGTGTTATAATAATAACATTATATGATTTGTTATTATTATATACATATGATAAATATATACATAATTATAATAAATAAATGATAATAATAATAATGATCATATAAATCATGATATTTCACATTTTGTAATTTCTTCTCTTCTGAATAGCCGCAAATAAAATATACAAAATCATTCTTGTTTATTGTAAGGTCTTTTTTTTTATTACACGTAAAATATTAAATATATAATTTTATTAAATATCAAGCTGCACTTTTTTTAAATTCAATTTATTAAAAGTGATCCATATAACTAATATGGCAAACGATCACGTTCTTTAAAGAATATATCTATTTGAATACAACGACTTAGAACTTATTAAAATGTCAGATTTACCTTATTCATTGGTACACGGAAAATGTCAACGACGTTTCGGACTTTCATTAATTTATGTCGACACTATTTACCTTTCTCTTTAAATTTCTCGACAGTGACATATAATTGAATATTGTTTATTGGAAAATAAACGCGATCAGAAAAATATTTGATTGGAGAAAAAGAAAGAAAAAAAGAAAGTGATAAAAATGTTGATGAAGGACATATTTTTTTCTCTACATTAAAAATAATTCATATTAATATCGTTCAAAACGAAAATTTCATATTGTTATGTTCTATTTCGAAATGAATGACTTTTCTTCGAAATAAAATTGTTTTATTGGAATAATCATAGATACCAGATTGAAGATTAAAAAGCGAAGAATATCAATTAAACAATTTTTGAAAAGGAACGGAGACAAATGAACAAATAAAATAAGATAAAAATTTTTTTCGATAGAATCTAAGATAAATATTTTTAAAAATATTATGTATTTTATTTAACTTACTTTGAATACTATTAATGTATAGAAATAATAGCATTAGAAGACATGACGTCAGATTCCTCATCGGATTCATCGTTGTATAGTATTTCAGACTACACACAAGTGCCGAGTACTGTCCCGTTCACTGTGACTTTCTCCTACGGATCCTCATGCCGCACTGCTTTTAAAAGAGAAGTGAAAGATAAACTATCGAAGAAAAGGATGAAGATAGAACCTGTTGTACCGTTAAATATAAAAACATACTTCAGCTTTGTAATAAAATATAACTTAAAAATTATAGTATGAAAAATAAAATACATAAATTATAAATACATAACAATTTACGATATAAATCGATTAAATATATATTTGATATTGATATTTATCTTTAAATTCTTTCCAAGATAATATTTTGTTGTATAAAAATTACGATTAAATGTTCCAAGTAATGTATATATTTATGCATATATAAAATATACATATGAATAAAAAATATAGATTTGCTTGATTATTCATGATTTTAGGAATAATTTTTTATCCGATTAGATCAGAAAAGTCATGATCCTCATAATAACAAAATGGAAAATTTATAAATTATAATGTTCGATTTACAATATAATTACAATGACTTTTAATCTGCCGCGTAAATGACGAAACATCATGGCTGCTATAATTTTATTGGCTATTAGCATCTCTCTAAGGCTGTTCACCACGTTTCATTTATAGCATATACGACTTCAGCGACAGGTATGAGCAAAATGCGGAGAATTACTATCACTAGAGAAATACTATCTCCATTAGCCACCTGTTTTATTGGTGTATAATCTTGTGTGGTTATACTTCATTCATCCTGCAATCTAGTTAATATATAACAGAAATTGTTGCATGTAGTAAAAATAGTAGTACATCTGATAAAAGAAAGAAAAAATTATATGTCAGATTTATCTAGAGATTAATAAAGAAGTATTTGTTAAGATTATTTATTAACTTTCACTTGAAGTGTGTATGACTTCAAGAAAAGATGCGGAAAAAATACGAACTATAAGCGCAAGTTTAATTAAACACTTCACTATTTTGCGCCTATTATATCGGTGTATATTTCTTATAGCTTAATATAAAAGTTATACTCCTCTCACGTATAAATAATAGTCGGGTTCGTATGGGTTAGAGTAAGTAATTTAGTAGATTATGAACTCGCACTTTTCAATCTCTCATATCTTTTATATTGTTTTTTGATGGGGGTATGCGTTTCGTAATGATTCATGCTAGAAATGATATCGGTACGTATTTGTTTCGTAAAAAATACATAGAGGATAATAAATATAATTGAAACATATAATAACTAGTATATAAATTTGCAACAGAAAATAAGATTTTATCAAATGTTTTATCAAAAATAATTATATAAAATAATATTATACTATTTTAATATAGATTAAAACGTAAGACGTATCTATCAATAGTTGGTCATAATAATAAATACACAATTTATTTATTTATTAGTTCGCACGAAAGACCATTTTTTTTCTTTTGTTATTATAAATTACCATCATATATAAACATGATGTATATAATATCAGTATATTCTTCTACTTCTTCTTATCATTGTCCTCATTACCATATTATTATATTATATATTATTATTACAATAATAGTGCGTATATATAATCATGAAACGCATTTCTTCTTTTTGAAACGCGTTTGAAATTCAGAAAATCTATGCATCATCAATATATGCACACGACAACCAGGCAATCGTCTACTCCACGAAACAAAACACACATCATATAATGATGTATATATGAATTTCGTGTATATAAAAATCAGTAGTGGGAGTACGAACTTTTTTCTGCCGTAGATTTCGAGGAAGACCACTGTACAGAACTTTTTCTGAACAGGCAATAAAATAAGTCAATCAATTTTAACATAATAAGATAATCGATTTTCAGCATTAAATATACTAATTAATATTCGTTTTATTCTTTCGGCGAATTTATATCATTCGTTCAAAAAATAATCATTATATGTGCGAAGATCATCAGTTTTTTTGTTATGTTAGGAATATATTAAAGTTGCATTAGAATTCTAGGTTTCACTTTGCATTTTAATCCGGAGCAAAGAAAAGGTAATATGCCTCTACAAACTATAGCATAAGAAGGAAATTATATGGTATTGAGATATTTCCAACTAAGTAAAATATCGAAAAGAAGATTTCAGTTTTACCAATGATTGATGAAGTAAATTCCTTTGCAACCGATCAATGATAAATATATCCCTGGTTTTACCATCAGTTAATAAATAAAGATCTCTACTTTATCGATAATCGATAAATAAATTCTTTCTTTAGTGTTCATAGTTGAGGTTTTAAAGTATATTTCTTCGTCACCGACCGATTCTTTTTTATTCCGATCGTTAGTAAAGACAGATGCCTGTTTTCCAATTAAACAACGAAAAATTCCTGTCCTACTGACAGTTAGAACACGTTGGCAAAACTAATATTCCTAGTTTCGCATCAGTCGATAACAAAGATTCTTGTTTCATATGATTGGTTAAGTAGATTCCTGTTTACCATCAGTTTGTAATTAGATTCCTGGTTTATCGATTATCATCAATGGATCATTTGTGCATCGGTTTACTTATCCAAGCAAGGAAGCCTTATTTTTATGTTTAAATTATTCTCAAAAAGCACAATTTTTTGACATGATTCTTGAAAGAAAATTATGCTTTTTCAAATATTCGAGCAACTCATTTTCGTGTTTAAACCTTCATCTTTAAAATGAGATCATGTTCATCATAATGAATCAAAAATTACTCCTTTATTCATTTTTGGCGTAAACCATTATAGAATCATAGATAATGAATAGCCTTAAAGTTATAAAATATATTTACAAGTAGTAAATATTTTAAAAATATTTTATTCCATTTTATCTTATTTATGATTCTTAATTTACATTAAGGAAAATTACAATATTTCCATGTGTCGTAAATATTTAAAAAATTTATGAATTTCTTGACTTTAAAAGTTCGTGATCAGCGCAGTATGGTAGTTGAATCATATGTTACAAAATGATTCACTGATTGTTACTTATAAAGTTATTTTAAAGTTTATTTACTTGTGATAAAATGCCTCTTATTATAATAACTGGTATTCCTTGTAGTGGTAAAACTACAAGAACATTACAACTAAAGGAATATCTTGAAAACGAAGTGAAAAAACGTGTAGATATTATTACTGAAATTGATTTCATATCTAAAACAGGTTATGATAGAAACTCATTTTATTCTGGTTAGTAAATATTAGAACATTTTGACTTTTAAGATAGTTTACTTTTTTTATGAAAAAATATATTAATATGTATATATATGTACATATGCATGTTTCAGATTCTAAAAATGAAAAATGTATAAGGAGTGATATAAAATCCATGGCACAAAGAATATTAAATCCAAATGATGTATTAATAATAGATGGTAGCAATTATATTAAAGGATATCGCTATGAAATATATTGTATGTCAAAATTATATAAAACACCACAATGCACCATACATTGTGATATACCTATTGAACATGCTTGGTTATGGAATGAAAAAAGACCAGTATCAGAACAATACAGCAGGGAAATATTTGATGGACTTGTAATGAGGTAAAATGATAATATTAAAATATATATTTTTATAAACCTAATAAAAATGTAAATAATAGGTACGAAACACCAGATAATAAAAATCGATGGGACGCTCCATTATTTGCAGTGATGCCAGAAGATGATTTAAAATTTGATGATATTTATAAGTCCCTTTATGAAGTTAAAGCACCTAAACCAAATCAAAGCACACAATGTGTCAGTATTTTTAACATTCAATTAATTTAATTATATTTATTGCAAATTCTGTATTATTCATATAACTAATGATTATTTTGTCATAGCCTCCTTTATCATCTACAAATTATTTGTATGAACTGGATAGAATAACGCAAGATATCACTAACGTAAGTTTATTGACATTTTTAAGTGAGCAATTTAATATTTAATATTTTTATGTATATAATATATATTTTCTCATTACATATATAATTTTCTCTTTATAGGCAATATTATCAGCAAAACAATTAGGAATTGAAAATGATATAAAAATTCCTCAATATGGCTTAACAGTACAAAAAACAGGTAATACACCTCAAATGATGAGACTACGAAGACAATTTTTAACATATAGCAAAATGCATCAAATTAATATTAATCAAATAGCTCTACTATTTGTACAATATCTTAATAAAAGCTTATAATTTTAAAACTGTTAATGTTATTTTCTGTTCTTAAAATATTTCTATTTAATTAGATATTATAAATGTATCTAAAAAAAAGGTATATAGTAATTTCTATGGTCCAAATTGATAATTTCTGCTATATGAAAGGTTGATACATATTGACAAATGATCATGTAGAATAGACTTTAATATAAAATTATATTAATTACATTATTAAATCTAAACTAACTTACATCTAAATTGATCTACATTTATTCCATATAACAAATTATTATTGCTGATTTTTTAAGATCTTAAAAATAGTAAAACAAATATGAAGTCGACTTAAAATCGACGGTTATGTTCGGGTAATTCTTCAATTATGTGCAAAATATGTGAAACTATAAGCATGCAATAAGGAAGAATAATGGAAGAAATTTTATAATTATTTTAATAACAATAAATATAGATTTGTAATTTTGTATTGAACTTAGCAATACATGTTCATTATATTCATTTCTTTTTACATACTTTATAACAGTCTTATTTCTTATATTCACGATTTATATTTATTTTAGATTTCTTTATTTAATCTTTAGGAAAAAATAAGTATTATTAAAACAAAGAATTATAATTATACAATAAAAATATCCGAAAGGCACTGCTGCAGAAGATCGATGTAAAGCTTAAGCAAAGTCAGATTTATAATATTGAAATTCGCATTTTTCCTCATGATGAAATATAATATATATTAGATATGTTATCTCTCATTGTATTTTTTAAATTTATTAAAAATAACACGACGGATAATTGCATTATATTTTATGAAGGTTGAATGTGTTGGTAGTTAGAAAATTTTGGTTAATATTCTTATAATAGAAAGATACAAAAAGAAACGCTTGAAAAGTATTTACTTCCATATTTGCCATTACAAAATTATATATCTGAAGAGAATAACACATATAACGAAGTAAAAACTTTCAGTGATCATTTATATATCATTTTCTATACATGCTTTTTACAATATTTTTGAAAGGAACTAATGATAATATGGAAAAATAATACATATTCATAAGCTGTAGTTTCTTCTCCGATGAAACTTTGTCTGTTCTTTTAATAAATTTGATTTTTAACTTGTCTTCATTATTTGAAAAATGACCAAGGATAAAGAAAAAACTAAATAAGGCTTCGTTAGCACCTGTAAAGATATGTCATTAGCATTATCACTAACGTTAGTAATCGAAATATTCCCAACTAAACAGCAGGAGAGAGCAGAAGAGGAAATGGTCATATATTACATTGTCATAGCTATTGGTACATGATGGAAACAAATAAACGTTAATTATTATGCTAGATCACAAATGTAAGACTCATTAGGGAAATTGTCAAATTGTTACTAAAAGTTACTGATTTATGAAGTTATTAATTATTTAGTTTGGTACTACGAAAGGAACTTGTATATGTCAAAAATTTTGTTTTCAGGGAATATAGAAATAACACTTATTTGTATCCAAATAAGCTTTTGAATCACAGAAATTGTTTTACAATACCAGAAATAAAATATGTTATGGTTGTCTTTGAATTTGCTCGGTATAAATTGGAGTACTTTAGTCCTTGTACAATTCCACCAATTTTCCTCATGAGTAAAACATGTTAGATTTGTCAATATTTAATTTTCTTGTTCTTGTATGCCATTGCTTTCAGCACCATTTTGATGACCCAATATATTAATATGTCTTTTAGGTTTCCGACATACAAAATACACACTATTATACTCGCATTGTAACATACTATTCACATTTTGCGCATAGCGTGTTTTCATGTGTGTTTCTTCTTTCTAAACAATAGTAAACATGTATAGATATAGTTGATATTACATGTATATCTTCTATTAAAAAAAAAAAAAAAAAAAAAAAAAAAAAAAAAATAATAATAATAATTACCTCAAGATGAAAACCGAAACCTTGTATAACATCACGAACTGCATCATAACTTGGTTCTATTGAATCTTCCATAGGCATGTCACTAAAATGATACAGCAATGGACCAAGATTTATCCATACTCCTCCTGGTTTTAAAATTTTATAGATGGTTTCTATAAATTGTACTACATTATTTGCACAATCTATAAAGAAACACGTAGCAACACAATCCCAATGGTCATCTTCTGTATAAACCTATAATTTATATTTCTTTTAATTTATTTAATATTAAATAAGTATTATTCTTTAAGTAATATAAAAGAACATTACCTCTAAGAAATCTCCTGCTGTCATAGAAAATTGTGCATTTTCTGGAAGATCACTGGGATTTACGTCAGGGAAGAAAACAGCTTGTGTTTGATGTTCTGGTTTTAAATTGTTCATATATTGATGTACCCATGGATGTACTTGATATGAATTTATACCTCTGCATCTATAATGTTCATTTTCATCGTTATTATTATTATCATCATGTTATCATTTGTTTTTCTTATTTAACTTATCGTGATAAGAATAAATTTATTACAATACTCACTTATTTAATACGAAATGTGATGCAAAGAGCATAAAGAGAGAAAATTCGTTCCCTTGGCAAGTATAACCACGCCTTGCAATTTCATACGCAAGACGACCCAATCCTGCACCAGGTACTAGAATTTGCACTTGTGATGGAGTACTGGAAATTTACCTATCATTTCATATTTTTCTGAACTATGTTTAGCTAGGACACAGAGGTTTTGCAAATAATGATATCTAGATTTTGTACACGATAATTGTAACTTTAAGTGGAATCTGAAAGCTTGATCATAGATTGCTTGTATTCTTAAATATTATGACATTATTAAGATAAAATCTACCAATATGTGTTAACATATTGAAATAAAGTAGACAAAATATTCGTACCATTTATCTAATGGAAATTGATTTGTTATTTCATCTATGATAGGCTGATAGCAAGCTTTACGTTCTTCAGTTCCTTCCAAGCTCCAGTCGCGAACTAATTGTTTAATAGTAGCTTGTACTTTTTCTTGGTCAGCCAATACAGGTCGGGTGTTTTGTGTCTGCAATCAGACCTACCTATAGAATATATCTTTGTGAAAATAAGCTTATTAGTGATATGTTTTATAAATTAATTTTATATTTCAAGAGTGCAGTTATGGATTATATTCTATAATAATGAAAAGTGAAGAGTATTTTAACATTTTTAACTGTTAATTTTAGTATATTATACATAACACTACACATATCATACAAAATAAATCAAACATGCCACAAACCAGGTAAAGTTTTCTTACACTGTCATTTTGTGCACTAGCTGGGCTCACATTTTCAAAAATATGAGCTACATCCTTTATGATGAGTCTTATTATATCGTTGTTATATTCAATACATCTCTTGACTTCTTGAAGATGCTCTTTATATTTGGATAATAGTTTCTGATGATGCACCGGTAAGGATAATAGATAAGATTCTGTCTTCTTAACTCTCTGCAGGGAGTGAGATCTATATAAAAACATTTTGTTTTCTAAACATATTTTCTATTTTACTTTGATATTGTTGTATGCGTATGTGTGTACACACGTGTATGTAATATATATATATATATATATATATATATATATATATATATATATAGTGTGTATATATATAGTGTATATATATATATATATATATATATATATATATATATATATATATACAATCACGTAAATGTTTATCGAACGAAGGATATAAGTATTAATAACCAGTACGAAATTGTATTTAATAGCTAATGAACTTATGAACCTGACAAGATAATACTCGAGCCATTGTACTTTTATTGGAATAACAACGTTGATCCATAAACACTGATGACATAACTTGCGTACGAGTATGAGTTTAATATATAACAAGAGAAGAATTAATACAGTATGAAAGCTCTTGTTAGACTAATACTTATCTATTAAAGGTTAAACAACGCAAGAAGATAGTATTTAACATAGAATATCATACACGCTGAAGAACGAAAATCATTCAATTAATCGTGGTCATATAAGAAAAAAAAAATGAAGGTAATAGAAATAAGGTTAAATCATCAAAGCAAAGATCACAAATGAAAAGGAACATTGGTTGCTCTTTCGAAGGAGCCTACTCACTTATAGTGCCTGAACGCTGAAACAATACGTTGAAAATGTTTCCTCTCCTCTTCATCCTCGTACGAATCGTGAACTTTTTTCGGATATGCATTGTGCATCGATTCCATTTTTATACTCGCACACGTAGGCCCTACTTTTTCCTAATTAGCCTTTTAACACGATGTTCGGTGGCGGCTTCCTCGGTACAAGCGTTACACCGAGTTTCCAAGACGGCAGCGAGATTAGTTTTAAGGCTGCACCGATTTCATGCGCGACGACAAACCGTGCCCGTGCCAATAATATACTATTGTCACTATGACAAAAGCATCGTCAAATTCTCGTTAAATCAGACGATCTTAGTTAGGCTAAGAAAATTTTCTCTTACAAATTATTAACCATTATCAAGATATAATTGAAATTTTCATGAAATAAATTACATAACCTATCGATCGAACTTTACGGCCCGTTATCTATCTAAATCTGTTCGATACTAATTATATGAAATAAACAACGATATATTTTGTAATAGTATAGATAAGATTTTGTTATTGCGGAAATAAAGTATAAATATAGATAGAATCTTTAAGCATATGTATCGCACGAGTACCGTGCCAAATTTATAATCGATTCCTAAGATAATATTTTGATCGAGCATTATAAATTAACTTCTCGTCAAAAAAGATGTTTGAAAACTAAAACGCTATTTCTTTCGATTTTTCTTAATGACCATTTGATTTATATATATTCGATTTGAAAAAATTAAAAAATAGTAAAAGAAAAGAAAATGATGAGAAGAAAAAGAAAAGATAGTAGTATGAAAGTCGCAGTGCCGGTGACCGGCGCAGATATCGCATATCTGCAGAACATCTATAGTCGTTGCGGCTCGCAGGTGGGACATGCTCCCGTACGCCATTTTTAAAAGGAGCTCTCAGTCGCTAATCAGCAGCCGCGCGGCAGAGTGCAAAAGTAACATTGGTTAATAGCGGCTTTCTTGTTAACGAGACTTTTACGAAAATTTATTTCTTTTATCGATATTGCGAGTGAGAAAATCGCTTGATATTTCCTTGATACATTTCGCGATGACAACGGCGTGACTTAAGGAACGTGCGAATCGTGAATCGAAGTGCGTCGGTAGTTCCTTTATCTGTCGCGACTGGGATTTGGTCGGTGGTCGGTGTAAGTACGATCGAGTCTGATCACTCTCGTCAAACCGCGCGATTTGGAAAGAGAAAGTAGATAGCTAGTGAAAGAAGGAAAGACAGAGATAACGAAAAAGGCAGAGAGAGACAGAGAAAAAGGAGACAGCAGATAGTATAGACCCTAGAACCAGAGAACCATTACTACACAAAAACAGGCAGCATGTCCAGTGCGCCTCAAGTTTCCAGCGGGCTTAGCAAGCTCAAAAAAAAACATTTCCGCGTGAAGCATCAAAAGGTTAAACTCTTTCGTGCTAATGAGCCGCTCTTAAGCGTCTTCATGTGGGGTGTTAATCACACGGTAAGCGTTCATCATCCTCGTTCGTTTGAGAGAGAGAGGGAGAGAGAGAGAGAGAGGAGAGAGAGGAGGAGGAGAGAGAGAGAGAGACGTGTCGCATTTATATGACAGCACGTCGTATTGTACGTCATCGCGATTGCCATTTTCTCTATTTATTCCATCGACATGATCGGCAATCCTTAATGAATGTTCAATAATGTTATTTTTTCATAAGATTTTCATTTTCTTCCAAGCTTCATACAGCGCGCTATTTCGAATTGTGCAAGACGACGTCACGCTCTGAAAAAAATGAAATTTTATCGCACGAGTATTCTTGCACGTTTCGCCGATCGAATTTATCTCTTTACTTGGATTAAATTACAAATTATGTTTACAGATCGACTTAGATCTAAAATTGTATATTGTTTGATATGCCGAGACTATTTTTTGTTAAATAGTACTACTATTGATACTATTACCTTTGTTACAGGTATTACTATTTTGAAGTAATATTTATTTACATTTAAGAACAGTGCAATCCATTGCATAACATTCTTTGATATTTATTTTAAATTATAGAAATTTTAAATTTAAATTATAGAAATTGTTCATGGTGGATATTAGAATAGAAATATATTTTTTTTATACATAGATATTTAACTATGGGTAATGACATTTGTATACACAGATGTCATTACCTATAGTTGTCTCATTACATGTGGATAAGCCTATAAATATTACAAATGATATATATATATATATATATATATATATATATATATGCAATATGGATTAAATATTTGAATATAATGCTTTCTAAAGATGCTATTTAATATTATAGTTTATAATATATAGAATATGAATTATTTTCTTTCTTATAATATTACTAATTAATATTGCATTCTTATTATTACAGATAAATGAACTTAGTCATGTTAATATACCGGTAATGCTCCTACCAGATGATTTCAGAGCTTATAGTAAATTAAAAGTAGATAACCACCTTTTCAACAAGTAAGTCTATATTTTGATTTTATGTAAATATTATAATTATTATATATTAATTATGAAAATATCTTTAAGGAATATTTTAAAGCATGAAACATTTTAGATTATATATATTAATAATTTATATATATATCATTTTATTTAGTATTAAGTATTTATATGTCTTATATTACATTCAAGTGTCTTTGGTATTTTCAAGCAATCATTACTCACAACGTTCATGAAGTATCATTAATGTAAATTTAAAGCATGCCAGTCGGCTAGTCCATTCTAAATATACCACTTAATATTAGATTGGTAGGTTGGTCACAGCAAACCAGCCTTTAATAATAGAATCAATGAAGGTCTTTCTATGACCCAGCATTGTATTAGTAAACAATGCAGGTATTGATTTTCTTTCAAATATTTTATTATATCAATTTCTAATTGCAGAGAAAATATGCCCTCTCATTTTAAGATCAAAGAGTATTGTCCATTGGTATTCCGTAATTTGCGTGAAAGATTTGGCATAGATGACTTGGATTATAAAGAGTCTATGACAAGGTAATGTAAAGAATAATTCAATTTTAAATTATATACTATCATTGTGGCTACCATAATGTGTAATTTTACTTCACATGAAATCAGTTATTGTTTTATTACATACATAAAATTATGTGATAACTTTTATAAATAGCAAACAAGCATTTGAATTTTGTGATGTGAAGTATAAACATTGGTTATTGGTTCATATTGCACGTACACAAGAGAACTTGTTTTTTTGTTTTCTTTAAACAAATTGCCACTGATAAAATGAATGTACTCTTTACTTTGCATGTCAGGTACTATGTTTACTTATTTGTTGGTGTAGTATCTTTCTAAAAATTGTAATTTTGAGAGAAAATAATCTATCCATACTTTGTTATTATGTATTAATTTTTTTATTTTATACAATTATTGAGATAGTGTTATTTGTTGAAATACTTAAAATAAATTAAATTCTCTCAAACATTAACCATTGTGCTTTAAAGATCTTTGTTTGTATGTTTGTCTTTTGCTAGAAATAAGAAAGCATGTATGTTTTAGATATTGGTATTGTCTAAAATAATATATTGTTCAAAAATTTTTTGTTTTCTATTTTATTTTTTGTCATTATTGCAAATGTAATAGTGGATAATAAGATAATAATACTATCATTGTAGACATTTGTAAATATTTTAGATATTCTTAGTTTAGTGTAAATAACTTATATACAGTTCTCTATTTGTAAAGCAAAGAATACAGATTTTTCATACGGAGATCATGTGACACATGGAATCATACTTTCCTGCATCAACCAAAAGATAATTGGTAATAAATAGTATGTCTTGTAATACAAAAATTTTGCTAATAGATGTCGAGCATATAATCCTTCGCGACGTTCGGGTTTGGCCAAACTCAGTGGGAGGACTCATCAATTGGTTCAGCGTTCAGCTACTGCTCCCTCAATAAACTTTACTCCTCCTCCTTTTATATCTCAAATTCCAGTCTTAAGTAAACCACTACGTACCTACAGTTTTAAACCAAAACGCTTGAGGTTAGCCAGACTTGATTTCCCATTTTGTGCGTGTCTTGTGGTTAACACAATTTGATGAGTTTCTCTTTGACGACAGAGATTCGGCACGAACTTTAAAGTTGCATTAATTATTTTTTAGTCCTATTTTTATATGATCTAATAAAAGTATATTAACATTATTCTTCGAATATAAATTCAAAGAACTAAATTTTGTTTAAATTAAGCATGTGTAAAATTGAAGTGTTCAGGTATATATTACAATTTTGATTTTAATTTATTAAAATATTTGAAAAATCTTACTGTAACCTATATAATATGAAAATATATAAATATGAAAATATTTTAGTTAAATCAAATAATCGTATAGTCAATGTTGTTGGAATGTACTAAATTCTATTATGGTTGTGCAATACATATTTGAAATTTGTACAAGTAGCTACAAATTGATATGATTTAATAAATAATCTATTTTTATGAAGTAATGAATTTGTTATATGGTAATAATTCATTCTATGTATTATTTGGCTTTCCAAGTTTTGCTTTGTGCACTGTTTGAATGTTTGTTTGCTTGGTTTTATGTTCATATAATATGATAATAACTAATTTATTTGTATTGCCTTCTATGTATTTAAGATTCTACTTCTTTTATGTGTAGAAAATTTCTTTATCTTACTTATTTTAGTTTTATTAGATTTTATTTTATTTAGTTTTATTAAATTACAGATCAATAGCAGATATATTAATATGCTCTATAGCTTTGTACCAAATATATTGAAAAAAATAAGATACAATATTACAAAAATATATAGTTGTATGAATCAGATTTATTTTATTTTTTTTTCACAGATCACAACCTATACTTGATGATTCATCAGGTAAAAGTGGTGCTAAATTTTATCAATCTTATGACAAACTATTTATTATCAAAACTCTTACAAGCGAAGAAGTTGAAAGGATGCACTCGTTCTTAAAACATTACCATCCAGTAAGTAGGCTATTTATTCAACTTCATTATGATACAAATGCAATTTACTTTATATGAAATTATTTCTTAGTATATTGTGGAACGACATGGAAAAACCTTACTACCACAATACCTTGGCATGTATCGATTAACAGTGGACGGTGTTGAACATTATGTTGTTGCCATAAGAAACGTGTTTTCTAATCATTTAACAACGCACAAAAAATTTGACTTGAAAGGTTCAACTGTAGATCGTGAAGCATCTGATAAAGAAAAGGAAAAGGATCTTCCTACATACAAAGATAATGATTTTGTTAAGGAAGGAATGAAAATTTACATAGGAGAAGAAGCAAAAACAAAACTTATAGAAACTTTAACTGCTGATGTTGATGTAAGTATATTATTAATTATATATTATTTTATGATTAAAGTCTTCATGAAATAATTATATTACAGTTTCTAACAAGATTACACTTAATGGATTATTCCTTACTACTTGGTCTACACGATTGTGCTCGTGCAGAACAAGAAAATAGAGAACGTGCAGAAAGAGAAGAGGATGAAGATAATCATGATGAAGAAGATGACAGTGAGTCTGGTAGTGGATTAGATTCTCGAGGCCCAATGGGAGAGTAAGTTATTTACTAATTACTTAAGCATATTTACTAAGTATGTTATAGATTAAAATTCATCTAAAATGTTAAATCTTTTATAATATTATAAAATATTATTTTTATTTCTTTCAGTCGTCTTTGGGGTTGGAGCGGAGTTACAGGTATGGCTACACCACCAGAATCACCTCATGCAGCATTAGTACGTGATACGAGCCTTCAATACGAGGATGCAATAATACCTGAACTAGATATATATGCTATTCCTAGTAAAGAAGGTAAAACTAAAAAAAAATAAATAAATAAATAAAAGATTTTTCTTTTTCATTTTATGTATCTATGATTACTCTAATATCTTTAACTTTATTTTCTAGGTGCCCCTACAAAAGAAATATATTTTTTGGCCATAATCGATGTTTTAACGCATTATGGTGTACGTAAACAAGCTGCAAAAGCAGCTAAAACAGTGAAGTATGGTGCCAATGTGGATGGTATATCAACGTGTGATCCTGAACAGTATGGTAAACGATTTATAGAATTTATGAGTAAAGCCATAGAATAATTTTACTATTTTCTATTATGGAACTTGTAAAGATGCATAAAGGATCTAAGGATCGTGAAGGTACTACCGCTTACACTTTTGTTCTAGTAAAATATGACAATGAGAAATATTATCAAAGACTTCACTAGTAAAGTTCACTTGCAGAATGCGACACCAAGTGCAGTCCTTAAAATGCCTACAGTTAGAGTAAAACGTCATTATTTTTCTCTGCACAATTTAAAATGGCGAATTTATTCTTAACTGGTATTCATTGACACATTATTTTGTCACGTAAAATTACTTTAACCGTTGAATTTTTGCACGAACTTTGTATGTCATATAAATAATATTATTCTTAAGCTTAAGCTTATTTTCTGACTGAGTCCGTGCTTTAACTAATATGGTTATGTTTATATATTGTATGTACAGAGACTTTTACAGAGAGAGAAAAAAAAACTTTATAACATAGGAGTTTTTTCATATACTTTTAATCCGCTAATTTTATAACTAAATAACAATGATGCTGAATAAAGCATTCAATATAGTTTATAGAATTGAAGTTGTAATAAAATATGACACATGGATTTAAATTTTAATTGTTTATGTGTGTATCATGTGTATTCCATTAGATGGGATATACTTACAAACAATAAGAACAAAAATATAAATTGTAAATGTTAATCTACCGTCATTGGTATACATAATGCTTTACAAAAGCTATGATAATTATTGTAAAGGGCAACAGAATTATGGTATTAACAAGTTATAGAGAAAAATATCCAAAAATAATGTTGATGTTATATGTAATAGTACTCAAGAAGGGTATAGTTAAACATTCTGCAGAAACTTACTCACGGTAAGTTTCAAGAAATCAGTAAAACGATTGTAGCGTTTTTGATTTCATTATTGCAGGACTGAGAGTGAGAATTAAAATATTTAAAGTAAGACATATGATTGGAGGAGTATTCCAATGCGTTTTTCATTTTGGTAGTGTAATAAAGAGAATATAAAATAATATATGTGCAGAAAACACTATACATAAAAAGGCTTAAAATTAAATACATATATAAATATAATAAAACTGAGTAAATGTTATAAAATCTGTAAATCTCTAATTTCGGTTATACACTGTATATTGTGAAGCGATTTTATGTTTGGAAACATATTCGCTTAGCTCGTCAAAAATCTAATAGGGAACAAAATCAATTATATTATGTACCTATGATGCGCGCGATATATGTCTCCTTTAATTTTTGGCGTTGCTTACTATAAGAAAGGCAATGCCATGATAAAGCATCATTGTGTATGGATAGTCATTGCAGTTATACACTTTTTGCTTTAAGTATTGTTAATGCTATTTTTGCAAGTTTCTAAGTAACCGGTAGCACAAGAGATTACTCTACAACCCTTTAAGCATAAATTGAACTAATATTTTACTTAAGTTTTTCCAATAAATGTCGTTTACTAGTTCATTCGCATTTGATATAATTATATCTACTGCATGAAAGAAAGTGCACCGTTGCATAAGACTATCTTTAAACGATTTAATAATCGATTTTTATAATTTGTTAGGATTGATCAAGATATAACAACTAATTACTTTACCAATTAAGATATTCATCTAGTCTCGATACTTTATATGATTTTATACATTGTCAGCACATTAAGAAAATAGAGGAGATAACAAAATTGAATCATATTTGACAGTAACTACATTATACAATATCATTTGATATGATACGCTCAATTTGTAGCATATAGAAATTGTATTATATATATATATATATATATATATATATATATATATATATATTTAATTCAATTTTGATTACAGCTTTTTCATTATAATGACACTGTTTTAAAAAAAATGTTTACTGCAAATATGCTTCCACAAATCACTGCTCTATAGGATTTTTTCCATACTCTTTTTCTATGAGATATTTCACATAACTTGCAAGATACTTTTGTATTTAAATTATATTAATGAAAAATACTACATTAATATGTTAAATTTACCTTTTCATAAGCGGCACTGTATAAAAATTATGTATATATTCAGTATTTTGTTGATGGCAATATATTCCAAGTTCTGTTATTATAATTGTACTTTTCACTTAAAATGTCTGTTGTATAAGCTTTGGGGAAATAAGTGGAGACCTAAAATCCATAGAACTCGAATAAAGACACATTATTAAAAAAGAATATCTTGTAACATTTTTTTTATTGAAGATAATGAAATAAACGAATTCATTATTATAGAAGTTTTCTTTAAATCGTTTTTTCCATTAAAAGAAAGTGAGCATGTACAGATTAGTCTTAAATTATATCCAGATCTAGTAATGCTCTTAACATATATTGCACAAAATCAAATAAACCTTCTTATTTGCAGAAACAAAGTATTGATGTTAAATTTCTAATGATAAAAACAACATATAGACTTTTACTGAAGTATTATACAAAAACATATTTGTACTTCTATACAACAAAAGCAAAAAAAAAAATAATAAAGAAAAAACATTTTATACTAAATGTATACTAAAAAAATAACAAGAATTGCAGAAATCTAAAATTAAATGGATTGAGATAAATTTTTATACGCGAAGTTTTTTTGAACCAGTCTCAATGGATAAACAATTATCTGAAGAAGTCACTTTATCCTTGCTTCGAGGACTTAAAGTGACACTACGTTTTCTTGTAACAGGTGATAATTGTTTTAAATACTCCATGTCGCTAAACACTACTTGAGCACCACCGCCACATGTTGGTAATATATCACCCTAAATTAAAAAATCAGATTAATGAATATTCAAAAAAGAAATAATATTGGATTTTTATCTAAATTATACACAATAAATAACTTAATGAACCTTGTATAACTTCGTTTCTAGTTCACCTTCTTCATCTTGATTTTGAGATATAAGACAGTATCGAGATGCTTTGTTCGTGATATCTTTTGGATCTGTTAAATGTGTAACACTTCGTTTACGATGCATTACAGGTTGAAGTATTGTTCCAACTGGCACCATTGGAGGAGGTCGATGATCAATCCATCTGTCCACACTTTGTGATCGCCTATATCGCGGATTAACTACTGGGATTCTTTCCTAAGAATATATAATATTTCAAATTAATATTATATTATTCTAACATGCAACTAAACATAATTATGGGATTCTTTTCTTAGTTAATGTATTATCATAAACATTGAAAGTACTATATACTTTTGTATTAATATCTCCACTCTCAGATTCCAACATTTTTGCTAACGTTTGGACCGTTGTTCTTGGAATATGATCTACAATTGTAGATTCAGGAGTAACATTAACTGTGCTTGATGTGGCAATTTCAGGAATATTAAGTGTAGTTACTGGTATAGATTCTTTATGAGGAACTGTTACATCAGTCGCATTATCATCCACCAATATTTGTTTAACTAATTTTAACTTATCTTCTTTTTCCTTCATTTGGTTCTATAAATGTTACAATTATACACAACATTTAAAATCGACATAATTCAGAATGCAATATTATAAAAATGTTATTTATACATCTTACACACTTGTAAAATTTCTCTTTGTTGTTGCAATTTTGTTTCCAATTCTTTATTCATTTTTGCTGTTTCTGCTTGAATTTTACTATTGTACTTTTGCTTTACTCTTTGCTTATCTATTAATCGTTGATTGAGAGACATGTCCTTATCTCTTAACTAAAAGAAAAGATACATTTTTTTTATCAAATATAAATATTTTGTCATTTGTTCATGGATTTTATAATATTTATATCACCTCTTGTTGTAAATTTCTGATGGCATCATTTGCACTGTTCAATCTATACAACAAAGTATCGATCTGTTCTTCAGTTTTACAAACGAGATTTTCCAAAATAGATATCTATAGTGTTAAAAAATAATATACATATATAAGTTTTCTTAATATAAATTTTTATAAGAAAAATAACAAGTTCTATATACTTTTTCCTTTTGTTGTTCATTCGATGCTTTCAATGTTGCATTTTCAATCTTTAGGGAAACATTTTCTCGTTCCATTTTTACTAGCATATTTCTAAAGTTGTTTTCTGAAAAGAATTTGTATAATAATTTTTTTATAATTCTAAAAATTTTTTATTTAAGAACATACGTTTTTGTTGCAAATCTCCTCGTAATAAATTTCTCTTTTGAATACGCAATTCCAGAAAACGCATTAGATTAGTGATCACTTGATCATTGTGTGGATTTGTCATCTCCATGTCTGGAAAAGGGCCACCAAGGCTAAAATGAAAGTATACTTTTATACTATAATATTCTTATTTAATTATTATATTATGGTGTATTAAACTCTATATGTACCTGTATACTAATCCTATATCTACTTCTATGTCAGCTGCATCAGCATTGCCTGCTTTTTCTAATCTGCTTCGTGCTTCTTTAAATATCTAAGAAAGAAATTAAGATTAAAGATAAAAAGTATA
Organism: Vespa velutina; assembly: GCF_912470025.1. Taxonomy (NCBI): domain Eukaryota; kingdom Metazoa; phylum Arthropoda; class Insecta; order Hymenoptera; family Vespidae; genus Vespa; species Vespa velutina. Next base: position 7,073,516 of record NC_062188.1, read on the forward strand.
TACCTTAATTGATAAGTAATATTTTAAATATGATTTGATTTTCTACCTTATTCATTTGTCTTCGTCCAGGAGTATAGCCTAAATCTAATTTAGAAGTTACAGATCGTGCGACTTGAACTTCCTGAGTTATTTCTGCAAATTTCATTGTTTGCTGTTCAAAATAAACAAAAAATTTAGTTTCTTTCTCTTCCTCCATTAAAAATCGGCGTATCATTTTATTCATTTTTCAAAACTTACTATTGTTTCATCATAATCTTCTGCTCTTGGATTAACACATACAATCATTCTAATTTGTCCTTCACCATCAAAATAATTTTTGAATAAATGTGTAAGTTTTGAATCACGATAAGGTATCATTTTGTTGGTACCTTGAATTTGATTTTCTCTAAGAATTTCTAAGCACGTGCGAAGTGTCATTAATGAGTTGTTTATATTGCCTGCATAAATAACGTTATATATAATTATTATATAGAAATTTATTTACTATTAAAAATAATTATAATTACCTGCTTCTCGTAGTCTTTGGCCTGTATTTTTAGAACGATTAGTACGCTCTGTTCCAGCTAAATCTACTAGTGACAATTGACTGACACAAATAACTCGTTTATCTTGCACAACTTGCTCTCCTTGAGAATCTAATGGTGCCTATGCAAAAAATGAAATATCTCATATAAATCAAATTGCATATTAATGTTAGAAAAGTTTACATTATTAATATGATACATTTAATTATTAAGGATAAACTATATATTTAATTTAAGAAAACGTAAAACCTGCACAAGCCTTATAGTGAAAACACTGTGAGATCTACTTGATTCAGCATTTAATGCAGTATGTGCTACTCGTCTTCTTCTTTGTCCACGTTGAAATATCTTACATGCTTCTTCTGAATTTTTTACTTCTATTTCAGTAACACCATGGACATACATATTTCTACAACCATCTTCACGTATAATTTTACTCTGTAATGGTCTAAATTTTATTTCATATATTATTACTATTTTAAGATATAGAAAAAAATATTAATAAAAGTTTTAAACTCACTTTGACCTTACTTCTTCATCTTCAAGTAAATCATATATGCTATTATTATAAATCTCTATGTATGTTACAAATACAGCATATCCATTATCCTCATCAACTTGCAGCATATCTACATCATCTGTTGAGCATATAAAACTTGGTCTATTATCATTATTATTATCTATTGGTTGGATACCACTGTAAATAATTTAATTCTTTATTAATAACATATAATATGTAATAATTTCAATTGATCATTTATTATTGCATGAATAGTTTACTGCCTGTATTTTCCATTTTGAGAGTTGGCAAAATTTAAGTTGAATTCATTTTGTTTCTCAAATTGTATTTCTGTTTCACTTAGTACATCAAATCCATTTAATCTGTCCGGTTGGAATACAGATCTTTTGGTTTGATAATTGGCAATACTATTAAAGAGGACATCCAAGCAACATGGCATAATTCCAGGATTATGGATATCTCCAGTCATTGTGTATGTTTTTCCACTTCCTGTTACACCATATGTAAATAAAAGACTATTTTCTCCATTAATAAGATTTGTCACAAGTGGTAATGCAACTATGTTAAATACTTCCTTTTGAGTTGCATCATGCCCAAATACTTTACTGAATGATGTTTGTATTACTTTACTGACATTGCGAAAATTTATTGCTGTTTCTGGAGGTGTAACAATTATAGTCGTACTAGAAGCAATTTTCATACACGAGATATCTGTAGAATTTAACATTGGCCTTATACGACAGTAAACTTGAACTGGTTCTACACTATCAATTTTTGTTTTGGTTGCTTGCTTCCGACTTGTAACAGGTGGTTTTTGACGCCTATAGATTTAAGACAATTTATGTACATAATTTAGACCAATAATAAAGATATTTAATATATTGAAACTTATAAAATCATCCTACATTTACTTTTATATTAGCCATTTCATGTATCATATATGCATGTGTTTGTTATTAATTATTTACACATGTTATAGTATTACTGTATAATTACTGATAATAGAGAAATTATTTTGGTATAATATCATATAATTATATCAATTTAAAAAACTATTAGAGTTTGCACAGTGTATTTTGTAAACTCATTATATAGTTTTTATAATAACAACATTGTTTACAATGAATTATTGAATACACGTGTCAGATATAGATAAGATAAAAATATATCATTTAAACGAAACTTACGCTGACTTTATACTGGACATGATAAAATAATTCGAATGTTATGAAGGAATGTTAAGAAAGAATATAATAATATTATAATTATTTCAATGCATTATAATAATTCTTCTCTCGTCGTGTTTTCATATGGGATGTTCGTTACAAATATGTAATTTAAAATTTGAAACTCAACACAAACTTAAGTTTAAAAACATACTAGAGAGGAAACAGCATTGAAGTTGGTACAATTGAAATAAATAAACTATATAAAGTGGGATATACATAAAGTAGTAAGTAGAAAGAGACTACGTTGGTAACGAAATTGCAAATACTGTTTTATCGACCAACGATAAAATTGCTAACAGTTTTTTAACGTTATATAGAAGTATGTGTATGTATATACTTCTCTAAATTTTCTTGAATTAGAATGACTTTTTCTTAAAATAAAATCTTAGATAAAAATTAGGATTTACAGATAATTCTTGATAATGTCCTGTAGATATATAAATTAGTTCTCAATAATAGTAGCTACAATAAAGGATGAACATTTGAATTTTAAAATTCATTTTTTTTTTTCTTTTACATGAAGTCTAAGTTAAACAAATGTAATACAATAATAATAATAATAAAAGTACTTTATTTTATTTATAATGAGTAATATAATATTAAACATAAGAGAACACTTATAGATTTATGCGAGATTAACGTCTTAATTCTTGAATATCTTGTCTTTTGTGAGTTCCATCACAAAAGGGTCTATTCAATGTCTGTTTACAATTACATAGCCAATAATCTTTGGTCTCTGTGACAGTAAATCGAATAGGCCGTAATTTAATTTTTAAAAATATGTTCTTATGAGTACCATCACAAAAAGGTTGTCCTTTACTTTGTCCACATGTACACCAATGATAGATTTTTCCAGCTTCACAACGTATCTTGAAAGGTTTCTTATCATATATTACTCCAGTTTCACTTTGTTGATTAGCACTGTATATTTCTTTTAATGGATTTACAGGTATCGAAGAATGTTGTGATTTTGTGCTATACAATGTTGTCTTTAAAGTAAAAAATACATTATTTATTATTTGACATAGTAATGTACTTATTAAAAAATATACATTTTTATATTATGTAAATGACTATAATAGAAATAAAGTATGATATCAGAAAATTTTATTTGATTAGGTTAAGTTTTGATCACTTTTAATTTTTTGTCATCTAATGAGAATTCGTTTAAAAGGTTCTTATCGGTTCATCATATATGACTATTATTTTTAACTTACCTTTTGATATTTTGAAACATTTGTGCGAATAAATCGCATAAATTTGCTAGCTACAACTGTATTCATTGCGTACACACTACTCGGAAGCATGAATCTTAGATGATTTAGATCAATGAAAGTTTAATCACATGATATTGAGTTTTGATGTATCTGCAGTAAAAATTCAATGATTTGAATCAATTATCGACAGAACATCAACGACAACTTACTGATGGTTAATTTTTACCCATAATTTGTATCATTTACCAAAGGATACTCTTTACCGATAAAATGGATATCTTCATGTATCTATAAATGATTTCGTTTAATGAAAATCGAATAAAATAATATAACATGAAATTTAATTTCGAAATATTTTTCATATTAAATATAACGGCAACAACTTAAAATGCATAATAAATTAATATAATATATTAAAAGGTTTGACATTTTTCAAGTATCATTATATTATTTTAATCTTGCAATGAAAATAATAATAAAAGATGAATATTTCAAACGGTATAAATTTATTTATTGATTTTTCATCGTTTCTTATAAATACTTATTTAATTAATAATATAAGTATGCATAGATTTATCGATTAAACGATCCTTGTTCATTATACGTTTTGTAATTAATGCAATTCGTATTGTTTCGGTTTTACGTTACGTCCGATTACAATCTACTTTTACTTTACATTCAATCTGAAAGTTATAATCACAGAATCGCTTCAACAAGCTGGAAAGCATAGAATTATCTTTTTTTTTTCCTCCTTTGGAATTCTAATTGATAACATCAATTTAATGTGATATTCTTAGCAACAGAACAGACAAATATATGTTTAAAACATCAATTAAATGAATGTTCAAGGAATTATTCAGTTAGGACAATCATTGATTGTCATTCTCAAAACTTCAAACATTTTACTCTTTGTGTTGCCTTGACCTTTTTTTAATTCTTTTTTTAGATTGAAACAAAGAGTCGTAGATAAGATCGACATGTTCAGTTATCGTATCTCTACGATTTAGATTAGATTAATCTATTGACGTTTCTCGATCGTTACCGATCGCCGCTTAACGAGTTTTTAGAAGTGGGGAGATGTTAGTACATACGAACATATGTACATATAAAAGAAAAGAAAAAAAAAAAGAAAAAAAAAAATATATATATTTCGCAATAAGAAGCATCACAACGATATATCATCGTATTATATAGCATATGCTAGATACCGTAATTTCATGTTTCGTGTTCTTGCATAATTTGGCACTTCCTCTTATTTCATTCATCTTTAGCGTTGGGAAAGGAATTAATCGAAAAGATATAAAATAGAAGGATTAAAAGTCCATATAAAATCGATAAAAATTATTTTAAGTTGAGAAAGAAAAAAAAGAGGGGTGAAGAAAGAGAGAGAGAGAGAGAGAGAGAGAGAGAGAGAGAGAGAGGGTTGGTTCTAGGCCGAATTTATGAGAAGCTTTGCTAATAGCTTTACACGAGCATGGTAGCGAGTTGTCTAATCGTTTCGCAATGTCGCCGTACTTCGGTTGAATATTTAAAAAAAAAGTGAAGGGAGTGTTATTTCCCATAGGAGGTGAAAAATTCTACATGCATATGAGAATATTAAATGCCGATTTTCATCTTAATTTTCTTACGTACTTTTGGAAAACGTAACTTTTGCGTTTTTTTTTTACATACTTCGAAGAATCAAACAACGATCCCGCAAACTAATTTTCTCTATCTTATATCACTTTTTTAATTAAGATATAAAAAGAGGAAAAAATAAAAGAGAAAAAACAAAAACAAAAGATGAATTTCAGACTAAAAGATAAACTTTTCAAAGACAAAACGGAATGTAGAATTTCAACGATATTTCGTCTAACGTTTATAATCTTCATAAACACATGATGTAATTTAATTAGCATTCCGTGTGAAATGGAAATAACGCAGTTTAGATTAGCTGTCGTCGAGGGGCTTGGTTACTTTTCAACGTTTTCCTTTTGACTCACTAATTATAATTATCTCATCGTTAAAGGGAGCTTGCTCAAACGTTTCCTTTGAATATTTTTATGTATATTTTCTTGATTTTAACTTTTTGAAAAGATTGCTCGTTTGAAAAACTGACCTTTGTTTAATTTGTTTCTTTTATATAAATAATATCCAACTATCTATATATATATATATATGTGCGTGTATCCTCACTATACATATATTCGCACGTACGTAGTACTACGTAAGTACGTATGTTCGTAGATTTTATATAATACGTAAATATAAAGTACGGTCGAATGGAAATTCGAATAAAAATACGGACAATACGTGATCCGATTAATTCGAAAATCTTCTGTTCGTCCCGTGATATGTAGTATGTACTAGATTTAAATTAACGATTTTATGTCCCGATACGTATGGGAAAGGAAACAAAAGCTCTCTCTCTCTCTCTTCCTTTCTTTCTTTCTTTCTTTCTCTTTTACTCGAAGCTCGTATAGCATGCGTAACGATAACCCATTTTGTGGATTTTTCTTTCTCGTTGATCGACATTTTCGGACTAGAAAGTTTCGCTGAAAAGATAACGTCGGGAGGGTTGTTGAAGTCATGTGTTTCCCCTATTTTTCTTTCAATTCGTTTTCCTCGGCTTTTGATACGTTTTGTGATACCTACATGGTAACGTTCAAAGAAAATTACGATCGAATCGTTAACGCAATATCATGTATTATTGAAATTTATGGTCCCTTTCGGCACGATAGTAATTTTGACGTTGAGCGTCAAGTACAATAGGTAATAATGAAGTCGAGATAACGATTACCGATTGTTCGTTGTATTAAACGAAAACGAGGAATTTTTAAGTGGTCGATATTTTATATACGTTCTGATCGTTTAAACGTGCGACCGAATTGTTCCGTATTTAAATGTATTAAATTAAATATTTTAATTTTTCATCAATATTAATTTTATTATCGAAAGTCCGTCCAATTATTTATTTTTTTTTTCTTTCTCGTGATATTGAAAAAAAAAAAATATATATATATATACAAACACGTCTTTTTTATAAAAAAGAAAGGAAAAGGAAAAATGTTTTATAAATATAAATATATTGTAAATTAAACTAAAAAAACATAAAAAGACGATCCAACCGAAAGGAAATGTCCGCTCGTATTTCGAACGTAATTGAAGAACTTTGATCTCGGTGATCTTATTTACGGTGTTGCTCACGGAAAGCAAGAAGTATCAAGAAGAATCTAAGATAGGATCTGGCTAGTGTCCGAACAAATCGAACTAGTCTTAGTCTAATTATTTTAGACGTTCAGAAATTAACCAAAATGTCTCTGTGTAGAAACTTTTTCATTCGTCAAGACGGATTTTCGTGAATATTCTGGGATATTCGCGTAGGCTTATCGTAAATATCATTTTTTCTGATAAAAAAAAAGAAAAAAAAAAAGAAAAAAAAAAGAAAAAAAAAAAGAAAAAACATAAATTAGATTAAGACAATCTTGTAATGAGGAATTCAATTTATTATTTTTTGTTTAAAAACACGATTTTTGTGAATATCAGCAAAAAGATCTATTTATATTTTCTCTTTTTACCCTTTTACCCTTTCCTACACCAAAACATTATTAATATACCTAAGTACAAGGTGTTCATAGATATTTTTTCTTCCTCTGATCTATCAGACGAATCTCTAAGCCTTTCTTGTTGTCTTTCATTAATCATAAGTTTCGTTATGGTACATAACGTATCCTTGATGAGACTAAATCACCCTATGTGAATTTCTTAGCTTGCCGATGCTTGTCTTGAATGCTTTAAAAGATTTAACGCACGTATTCTACGTATCTCGATTATCTACGTTGAAAGCTTTCGCGTTATAGTTATTCTTTTCTTACGATCTTATACATAAGTATATATTATTTCAATAATGGATAATAGTATAAAGAGGAAAGAAGAGAAAGAAAAAATGGGAACGCTATCGAATGAGAATTAAAAAAAAAAAGGGAAAAGAAAAAGAAAAAGAATATAAGAAAAGAAATTTATTAGCTCTTTCGAAATAATGATGAATATAAATTAAAAAAAAAAAAAAAAAAAAAAAAAAAAAAAAAAATAATAATAATAATAATAATAATAAAAAATAAATAAATAAATAAAAACAAAATGTAGAGTATTTAAGAACCTCAAAGGATTAACTTTTCATTTTCTTTATTTTTTGTCTTCTTTTTATTCACGTAAGAACCTTTTACGATTCATAGTTGTTTGTTGCTTATATTCTACTTGCTTTCTTCGCTTCTCGTTTCTTTTACTCTCACTGATCGTACCCCGGAGGTTGCAGGAAGATTAAAAAAAGGGTGAACACTCATTATCCAACCCTACAACTAAGAAAATTAAGGTAGACAAAGTAGAGGAGAAAAAGGTATATTGTCTTTACTGCTCATGTATTTTCTCGAGATGTTGTTAAAAATCGAGCCATTTACAAGAGATATCCTATGTTTCCGAGAGAAAATGTAATCTTTTACGCGAAATGTTTACTATTGATCCATGGAAATGTAGATTATTTTTGCCGACTGTAATATCCAGTTATTTAAAATTACAACGATCGGATTCGAAGATGATCATCTATTCTTTTTCTTGTTTATTAATTATAATCATCGATTATGACTATACCTTTAACAAATTGACAGAATAAATAATTAATATTTATCAGAAAAATATTACTATCTTTTGTTTTTTTAAATGATCAAAAGCCAGAATGTTTTATACGTAAAAGTCAGCCATCGAAGATATTTATATTTTTATTAATGTTGTACCGGTAGCTAATTGTAATTATTAATGGTAATACATGTGTTATGTAAAGAGTACAGACTCATAAACATATTCAAATGTATGTGAGAGCATAAATAAAAGAAGAAAATAACATGAAAATTATTATCAATTATTCATTTTTAATTTTATATTCTTTAATCTGTTATTCGAAACTACATAAAATACGTAGATATATGATTACCTCGTAGGTATATAATAATTCGAATACAATATAATAATTTCGAAGAAGATAAAAGTGAAAATTGACTTTCCCGAGGCGATAATCGTCTCTCTTTTATACTCTCGATCGAGAACACATTGCGTGCTCGTAATCGAGCATTAAATGAGATGTAATTAACGTCAACGAATCGTTCTGATTGCCGCAACAATAATTTTTTCACATATCCGTTCAAATTCCCATTAGATTTTCTAATAGATCAATTGATTATACGATGATTATACGACAATCGAAATAGCGATAATGCTTATCTCCATAAGCGATAGTTCCATTTATCATCAGATGGAATCTTTTCGATGTTATTGCTCGCGAATTTTTTTTCCTTCCTTTTATTTTATTGATTTAATTTTTTTTTCTCTAATATTCTTCAATCGTAAAAGCCAAACAATATATTCAGCTTAGTACTATCGAAAAAATTCCAATGCACGTATTTGAACGCGTGTCACTTGATAAAAATAAAAACAAACAATAAAAAAAAAATAATGTAAAAAAGAAAGAAAAAACGTTCATTCCATTGTAATTTGATGAGATATCGTTTGAGAGCGATACATATATTATTTTATACATAAGGAAATACGTAAATACATCAGGTATCATTTGTTACAAGATATTTCGTAAACAGAATTTCTCATAAATTATTGATGATTTAAAAAAAAGTACTTAACAGGTGAATATGATCATATCCATTTTCCACGATCATGATTCGATGAATGAGAAAGAGAAAGAAAAAGAGAGAGAGAGAGAGGGAGAGAGAGAGAGAGAGAGAGAGAGAGAGGGAGAAAATCACGACATTTCAAGCGAGGGCTTTCCGAGCGAGTGGATGGGGGTGATAATCGTTTTGTTTAAATGTTGGATAAAGGTAGAGATAAAAAAAGAAAGAGAATGAGAGAAAGAGGATGAGAGAAATAGATAGATAGATAAAATGAAAGAGAGTGAGAGAAAGAGAGACAGAGAGGGAGAGAGAGAGAGAGAGAGAGAGAGAGAGAGAAAGAGAGAGAGAGAGAGAGAAAGAGAAAAAGTAGATATGTCGATGGTTAACGAAGAGGGTGTCGAGCTCGAGCCGGATTGGTGGAACAGGGAGGGTATCTGTGGATTCTCTCGTGGGTGGCCGGGCGAGACTATATAAAGCGTTTCGCGGCTCATGGGACACCACAGTAGCTTCTACGTGTTGCTTCACCTGCATTTCGCTTTTCTGCATTCGCGTTCACCCCTAACCGCGAAAGAGAAAGAGAGAGAGAGAGAAAGAGAGAGAGAGAGAGAGAGAGAGGGAGAGTGAGAGAGAGAGAGAGAGAGACAGAGAGTGAGAGGAGGTATTCAAGGAAGGGTGAAAGAGTTTTTCTTATCGGTGCTCGCGTTTCTCCTATTTTTTTTTCTGCCTTCCATTCTCGATATTCGATTATTTTTACGATGGCAAAAGTTATCTTTTAAATTTCGCGGAAATGAAGAAATAATGTCAATCATTCGACGTGATCGAAACGACAAATAACGAACAACGTAAGAGTGCGTGTGTTCGAAGGAAAATTCTTTTTTCTTTTTTTCTTTTATTCATTTCTTTTTCTTATTTTTTTTCTTTTTTCTTTTTGATCTTAACTTGTCCTAACTTGGTCTTAATCCTTTATCTACCTTTTCTCGTAGAAAAGATCAAATTTCTTCGAAGGTAATGAGATCGTACCGGCTTACAATTTGTCTTCCGGCAACGTCAACAATCATCTAATCAAGTTATAGATTAGAAATCAATTAACAAGTGATATCTACGAGGGACAAGTTATCACGAGAAAGCATTATAAATTTCGTTTCGAAAAGCTTTGGGACGTTCAGGAACGTTGGTGAAGGTGTTACGTAATAATAAATCGAAAAACGTTATAAAACACAGATTACCTTTTTTTTTTGTTTAATTGAACATTTGATCGCAGGGCTTTCAATAATCGATCTTCTATCGATCAACACTTTGCGATACCACGTTTCAATCGTACAACAGCTATTAAAGAAATAGGATCAATACGAATTTCATATTATTTTCTTTTTCTTTGTTTTTTTCCTTTCTTTTTTTTTTTTTTTTTTCTTTTCAATCAATAACTGTCTCGACAAAATTGATCGACGAACGATTCAAAAGTATAAAAACGAAGATGTTCGCGTAAGTAAATTAGATTCGATCGAATGAAAAAAATCTTTTATTATTTTACTCGCAGGTGCGAAGATGCACTCTCGTGGGATAAGATCATTTATGGTGCCGACCTTCGGTAGTATTCAATTGATAACGTGCCTGTGGATCGGGTGCGCCGTTTGGAGCCTCGTGCAGGCCACTGATGGCCAACATTTCTGTCTCCAATCTCGTTACGGCAAACGTGATGTTTCACGTGCGGACGTGCCAGGTGAGCATTTGGTCTTTCTGTTCAATCTTCATCTTCTCAATTTATTGTCTCCAATCACCGTAGGATTTTATTTCATTAGTTGATCACATTTTCTATCTCTTCATTTCTTTTGTTCTCATTATAAAATAAATTAAACGTTGTTAAAATATTAATTGGATAAGTTTTATGATCGATCTGTTCGAATTCTTCTTCGCTATCATTATAAATATACGATAAGAAATATACGATACTAATTGATTTATTTTCGGTTAATCCATATTACGTTTCGTAACGGAGTAAATCAAACCATTCAAGAATGGTAAGATCGATCGAGCAATTTTTATAAGACATTACTAAAAGTTTTTCTTTCTCTTTCTCTTTCTCTCTCTCTCTCTCTCTCTCTCTCATTCTCTCTCTCTCTAATCATTAGTAAGATGATCGAACAACAAAGAAGTGAAAGGACTTTAAATGCATTTTATTTACTTATTAAAAATAACGTTTTTATTGAAAACAAATCTGTAACACGATTTTTTTCTCTTCTTACAATTTCAAAGATGAAAATTTTCAATACTTTATAGTTTCAAGTCAAATAAATATATACATATATATATATATATATATATATATATATATATATATATATATATATATATATATATATATATATAAGTCGTTGATTTTAAAAGTGGGGCAAGTCTATTTTGTGAAAAAAAAATAGTTAAAGCTAATTCTTGTTACAAATTAACATAAAATTTATGTTTTCATTTAAGTTTTTTTAGCAATAACATAAAATGGACTTGCCCCACTTTCAAAATTAACGGCTCATATACATAAATATATAATTAACAACATTGTGTTTTTAATTTCATCGATAAATAGTACGGTTCGAGCGTTCAGCGATCTATCATACGAATGGACGATATGGACGTAGCGAGTCAAAGATATCAGCAGAACCATCAAGACCAGTAAAGATTGTGCCAAGAAATAATATGTTTTTCCTGGGGAGTCGATATGGTAAAAGATCTCTCGAAGATCAACGAGTGATCTATCATTCGGAATATCCTTTGGAACGTCTCGATGCCGTTCTTGAGTACGTCGACGAGGCTCGGCGAATAGCTGAAGCGAGGCAAAATCAACGGGAGGATTTACGAGAAGAAGAACAACAAGATGACTTGGAAGCTGGACCAGTTCTTTCCTTTCAATAAGCTTGAATTATCTTATCTTGATGGATCATTCGTTTATTTGTTTCTCTCTTTTACTTGAACGAAAGTGATTTCTTTTCTTTCCTTTTCTCTTTCTCTCTCTTTAAATTTTCAATAAAAATTAGCAAACAAATTGTCAAACCCCCACTACCTAAGACACACATTTTCAATAACAAAAGCTCATTGGATAGACATGGAAAGAAAGAGAAAGAGAGTGTTCATAGTTTCTTTCTTCGATCCAATTTGGACGAATCACGACGAGCTTGATGTTTTTCTGTTTAATTTGTAGATAAATAGAACTTTATTCCTATAAAATGTATTTAATGTATATGTATATGTTTATATATATATACATACATAAAAAAATATAATAATATCAATAAATATATATATGTGTATATGTATACATATGTAGATATATAACTCGTGAGAAAGATGAAATAACTTCGATGAAAATATACGAAATTTCTTTTCAACGTATTACAACTTCCTTAATTCTTTTTTCTCTCTTTTTTCCTTTGTTTTTTTCTTTTCTTTTCTTTTATAATACGTTCCTAGATCTATTCTCTTTTCTCTTTCGTCTTTTTAAATGAGAAAATAGACGTCTACATATATGTAATTTGTCTCGGTGAAAAGAACGACGTTCTCGTTATATTGCACGACAAAGATCTCCTGAGAGGATGATAATTGGACCGCTGCGAAAGAGTCTTAATTAGATATTAATTAGAAAGTTAGTAATGAGATTTCTTCTGTAATGCCAAAAATTATCTTAAGAATTTTTTCTCTCGTTTTTTTCTCTCTTTCCTTTTTTCTCTTTTCTGTTCATTTCTTTTAAGAATTGTCAATACTGAGAAAATCTTTAGAAAAGTTGTTTTGCCTAATTGGTTAGTAAAGATTAGGGATTGTTTTCCGAATCCTTCGAGGAACTCTTAATCCTATTTGGGACCTACTTTTGAAGCATCCGTGAGAGAAAGTAAGAAGAGCAACTTGCTGGCTCCTGTTCTCACTTACTCACGTGCTTTCGAGAAAGTAAAATCTTCTTTAAACGTATAGTAGTAGAATCGCTTGATAGGGAGCACATATATATATATATATATATATATATATATATATATATATATATATATACATATATATATATGTACATATATATATATATGTACATATATATATATATATGTACATATGTATATGTATATATATATATATACATATAAACATATATGCATATAAACATATATACATAAAATGTCTCCCGATTTTTCCACCCATTATACTTCGAAACGAAAAACGTAGGATCATCGATGATCATACTTTTATCAATCTTGAAATCAAATTTCATGGGTAACAAATTTAACTAGATAAATATGTATGCATAATATTAAAAAGAAATATTGAAAGCCGTATATAGAAATTTCTTTCTTTTTCATTCCTATTTAAACTTGTTCGTTATTTAGTATTTTATATTAAATTAATACATATTCACCGATTTAACGATTTATTTTTATGAATAAAATCATATCTCTCTATTAATATTGTACGTCGAACAAATAATCGGCTTTTTATCTCATATATATTTCTTATATATGATCGTTAATTAATATTTACGATAAAAACTTGAAACCTGAAATTAACGACATTACATCGGAGTCGATGTCCTTTGACGATTCGATCGTTCGACGATTATTATACCGGATGACGTTGGTACACATACAGACAACACGCGAGGTCACCGATTAGATTTCACTCTTTTCGTGATGTCACCGTGAACATACGGATGGTAATCATCACATATGAACGCGGAAACTTTCATTTACGATTCTTTCTCATAAGGGAAATTTTTTGCTTTTTGTTATTTTATTCTAATTTTATTTTATTTTATTTTTTTTTTTTTAATTTAAAACTCTTTTTTTTCATCTAATCCTTCTCCTTTCGAATTAGAAAAATATGAGTAATATTATCAGTATATGATTGTCTTACAAATACGATCTTCGTTGTTTAATAATGATACTATTTGATTGAACTTGATTTTAATAATCCTCTCTCTCTCTCTCTCTCTCTCTCTCTCTCTCTCCCTCTCTCTCTCTCTCTATCTCTCTCTATTTTCTTTAGTCTGTCTGGAACAAGGACCGCCATGAGTTTACTTTAATTACCAAGTACAAATAGCTGAAAATAAATGTATACTCGTAGTCAACCTCAGTATTTTGGATCTCGTATCAAAGCTGTTACTATTGTACATACGTTAATTATTAGTCTGAATGTAGCTTCAATTATTATTTGACTCTTCAATGAGTACATAGCATAGGATATCTACTCATTGGTAATACGACATCGGAAAACTTTATAGCGTAGGTGATTTGAGGCTTTTCTAGAATAAACAGAAAGTATAAACGATAAATGATAAGAAAAGAAAAGAAAAAAAAGAAAAGAAAGACAAAAAGAAAAGAAATTTTAATTTCATTCAAAAATATTTATAGATAATTAAATAAAATATCGTTCCATTATCTATGTATAGAAATATGATATATACGATGGCAATGATTATATCTTAAATTACTCTAAATTCAAACATATAATGAATTTTTGTGATTGACATCAGAAAATTTCGAAATTAGAGTAGAAATTATCCAAATTATCGTAGAAATTAGATTCGTCCTATTGCCAGACTATTTCTATCATTAGGAAGACTTGAATAATGTATTCTCATTAACTCACGATTTCACATTCAAGCATTTTGTTGCATTATCGCCCCTATTACGCGTTACCTACGTCATTTGTTTAACAAGTTCGATCATTTAATAAAGACTAAATATTATGTAGTTTGAATTTTATTCCGTAATTGAACGAACTGTTGATATACGAAGGAAGAATACAAAAACAATTGATTCGCTTGTTGACGATTTTAATTAATTAACTGTAAAAAAAAATAAATAATAATGAATGTTGTGAAATAATGTGAAATAAATTCAATAGAAAAAATGAAATAATAATACATATGCAAATAATTCATATGCAAATAATATATATGCAAAAGATATACTTTTCGAAAGCGATTCGCGATTCTTTCCATTTTTTTTTCTTTTTTTTCTTTTTTCTTATGTTTTTTATTTTCAAAACTCGATCTTTTAATCGTACAAGATGCCTACATAACGTTTTACATATGTATGTATATCATACGTATATACATGCATATATACATTATAAATATATACGATCGCAGAGACATTGGACTTTCGAGTTCACGGAGAAAGTTTTGCTCTAGCACTCGAACGCCTGCCGACCTATAGAGAGGCGTCTATATAAATAAAAGGAACGTCGATGATCTCGCTCTCCGTTTCGACCCAGTTTTTTTGCTGTATGCACCTTGCAGCTACATGGCATTCCTCTAAACGCAATCACTCCACCTTCCTAACGAAGAAAACATTCAATTATTGGTGCATATTTGTGAGATTAGTAGATATTTAAATTATTCAATAAATATGTATTTTTCTTTCATTTCTGATTTACGATCATCGTACTATCATCTATTGTATAAGAGAGATAAAAAGAGAGGGAGAGAAAGAGAGAAAGGGAAAACGGGAAAAAGAAGGAGAGAGAAAGACAGAGAAAAAGAGAAAGAGAGAGAGAGAGAGAGAGAGAGAGAGAGAGAGAGAGAGAGAGAGAGAGAGAGGGTTATTTATTACGCATATTTAAAACCGTCATTCACTTTCGCTTTCATCATCTTGGAATAGAATTAGCACATATTTTCTATTTTCGTGATTGCAATGGCAGATTGTTTGGGTTATTTGAAAAAGCTGAAAGAAAGAGATATATTCTTATTGATTTAAAGTATCAATGAGATAGTTGAAGAAAACAAAAACAAATTGAAAGAATTTTGAAAGAAAATGATCTCTCAAAAAATAAAATGAGACAAGGAAAAAATGGTTGTCGTAGTCGCGAATAATCTCTGGCGTCGTCTACGTTCTGAATATATAATTTTATCTTGACACGCTTTCGCCCGTCCCATATAAACGTCACCTAAATCCAGGACTTCCTCTTCAAGAAACGCTCTTACTTTCTTCGTCGATTCCATCGGCGTAACATCGTCGCGCAACACGAGAACGCGTTTTAGTTCGTTTTGCAATGATCCACCCAGGTCAAATGTGTATGTGATTCACGTAATTGAAGGAACATTTGGGTCAAGTCTCTTTATTATTCTTTAATTAAAAATAACAAAATAATAGATTCATTTCAACATTCATATAGATATCTGTATATATAGATATATAGATATTTATATTAGATATCTGTATAAATATCTATATAGATAACAAATATAGATATTTATATAGATATCTGATATCTATATAGATATCAGATATAGATATGCAAATATATATCTATATATATATCTATATCTAGATATAGATATATATTTGTGTATCTATATTATTTTGTTATTTTTTATATATTATTCGCCATCGCGATCATATAAATATATAATAGGAATACAATTTATTTATCGTAATAATATAAGAAAAATATTATTGTATTATAATATTAATATACTAATAGAAATATTATCATAAAACATTCATTCCTTGATTTATGCAAAGTATTCGTGTTATGAAGCTATTTTTATGTGGATAAATATTGCATAAATGATCAAGACTACCAGTACAAAAAAAAAATATGCTACAGAGAAAATCTAATATATATAAATTATGAAAATATTTATTCCGCATAGGTTCATAAAATATATCATAAGATTGTATGAAAATCAAAATAAATATTATTCGTTGTCGTTATCGTATTTCTAGGCAATCAACTTTTTCTTTTTAATTGGCTCAAAGTCAAAGAACTCACTGAAAATCTCTTTAAGCATTGTCGACAACAAAGTAAATTCAATAAAGATTAAAAATATATTTTCTGTTCACGTAAAATTAAATCGCAAGCGCGAAACAAGGAGAGCGTATAAAAGCATCGTGTAAACGGTGAGTACAATTTATCGCGTATAAAAAGAAATGAAATCAATGGGCGGACGTAATATAATAGAAATCTAATTTCGTGTTATCATTGATTAAATGAAATATCGAATATAAAGAAATTGCTTAAATAAAAAACAATAATAAATATATAATTATACTGTAAATGTTATATGAACGTTTGAAAATTATATTAATTCAATCAGCAAGAATTAATTTTTTACAGATTTTTGTAATTTTCTTTATAATAAAAATATAAATTAATCATAATAAAAGTATAAATTAATAGACATTCTTGTTTTCTATCATACAATACTTATTATTATTTCTCGTTTCTAATCAATGTTCTAACGTGATTAGAAAGCTTGAGAATTTATAAACAATACATATACAATAATTTTAAAACACGTTACATGTAGATAAATTATGTGTTAAAACGAATACTCACTCAAGAAATATTTCCAGAGAATATTATTAATAAGTGTTATGCGATTCAAGGATAAGTCGAAGAAGAAGATTGATATATACTTTTGTTCGTCATTCTCGGAGTTATGATATTGAAACTAGAAGGCGTTTTGTCCATGGATAACGTAAAGCAAATATTGAGATACTATCTGATTTCACTGGCATTTCTATCAGGCAAAATCGTGTTACTTCTTCGTATTTTGTCTTTTTTGTTTTTTCTTTTTTTTGTTCAATTGATCCTTCTTGTCGAACTTTCACCGTTTGTTTTCTTTTTTCTTTTTTTGAAACTTTTATATAATAATTGAAATGATATAATCTGCGATGTCATAAAGTTAAAAGAAAAAGTGACCTGGATAATTGTAAGGATTAATTAGAATTACTCTTACGTGGTTTAACAAAGATGTAACGCATCGAATGTAAGGAAATTAATTCACATGTTGTACCTTTCAATGAATAATACTTGCAACGAAATCGCAAGGCGGAGGACGGAAATGTGAAAAAAAAAGAAAACAAATAAATAAATAAAATAAATGTGTGGCAAATTTGATTGTACGTAATACATGGCATGTCGAATCGATTGAACGATGTCGGGAGTCGATGTTGACGAAGAACTCGGTGTATATATTGCGTTGGTAGGTAGTCGTAACTTTTCGAAAGAGTCTCGCGAAATTTCTCTCATTTTCATTCTTTTCATGCTCCTTTTCGAGCGGACAATGGACGGACAAGGAGAACGCTCGGATCTTTGCTCTGCTACGAATGGTCGTCGTAACTAATAGCCTTATGTAGTTCTATAATTGGCGGGACAAAAATTGGTCGTGTTAAGAAGAAGAAGAAGAAAAAAAAAAGAAGTAGTAAAAAAATAAAAAAATGAAAAAAGGAAAAAAAGAAAGAAAGAAAGGAAAAAAGAAAATAAGGAAAAAAAAGAAGTAGTTAATTCCGAAACAATAGCTATTATAATTTCGTAAGTTATTTGCGAAAGTTTCGACGATTTCGTTTCTCTTAAATATTACAGCAAAACCGGTACTGTTGACTTGAGTCATCATTTAGGACATTTATTTGTCTACTATTCAAGTACCAAATATCTTGTCGGACTTTTAAATCACATTTATATATATATATATATATAAAAGAATATACATATGTGCATCTGGATACGTCAAATGCATCCTACGCATACGCATTTTTCCCAATAAAATGTTCATTCGTTTAATTCCGGCATTCTGTGGAAAATAAACTTTTGTGTAGGAACTTTCGATGGGAATTAGCAAGTACGACTTCCTAATATAATGTTTCCGAGGCAAAGTTTCGAGAAATAGCTTGAAGATTCCTCATTATTAGAGAAATTTATATAAACTATGAGTTAAAGGCGTAAATCTTATAGTCTTGTTATAATTGAGTTAATAATGTAGACATTCGTATTTGTAACATTGATTTCTTATTGACATTTTTTCGAGTAACGTCTTTTGTTAATAACGAACATTGCAAATAATGAACGTGTATATATATATATCATAAATCATAAGAGTATATAGAATGAATAAATTCAAGTGATTAATTGAAAATGACTTGTTCAAAGATTTCTATGATTAGCCTACTTCTTTTGATTTCATTCAAAATGATTCAGCCAACCTTATCCTCTCACATAATTTACCAATGGAGATCACAAATCCCCTCATAGTGGAAATTTCATAAAATTCTCCTTTCAATATCTACCGAGAATTTGAAAACAAGTAAAAAGGCAATCAAGTAGTACGAGTCACTGCATTAACGATTATGGATCTATAATAATAAATTGAAATGATCACGTGTGTGTCTATCGATAAAGATCTCCTTTATTGGTATGTAGTGTGTTAAGAATCCGCGTTATGTCATATGATCTTAGACTTTGGATATAAGTCTGATCTCGTAACATCCATGCATTCCACAAAAATGAGTTGTCTTTCTATCTTTCTCATTTTTTTCTTTCCCTTTTTTTCTACTGTCAGTGCAACCAAACCGGATGCTATCGTTCCTTGAACGAGTGTAGTCATTTTTTTTAAAGATGAGATCCTGGATCACTAAGGAGAGAAAGAAAGAATAAGTACAGAAGAATAAGAAAAAGAGGTGGTATCTCCTGATAGATTTTAAAACCAGCAGACAATTTTGTCGTGGTTCAGATCAAAGCAGAGAGACCAAGGAGACTAAGCGAGAGTCTGATGTTACTGTTGCTGGTCTTGCTGTCGTCGTTCATGGTGGGAGACATGCGAGAGAGTTTTATCGTGCGCTTACCGAAATGAAACTACACGGCTGGAGAAAGTGAGAGCCAACACGTTGTGAGTAAAGGTGGGCAACGACGAGCAACGACGAGCAACGACGAGAGTGTAGCCTTCAGTCCTGGAGTCATCCAGTCGAGAGAGGATAGAGATGGTGATGAGCCCTCGACCAAGCGCGGACCTCTCTGCCGCTGATTAGTTTGACAGATCCTTTGAGAGAAACACTTCTACTCTTTTAATATTGTTTTCTTTTCAAATTGGAATAAGAAGGAAAGATTCATCGTAAAGATGACGAAGAGAACGAAGATCAAGTTTGAGGAAGGAAAGAGAAGAAGTCTTTAAAGGTCGAGGGCTTCAAAATATCCATTCTTTTTTAGTTTCTTTTTATTTTATTTTTAATTTTATTTTACTTTATTTTTTATTTATTTATTATTTTTTTCATTAAAATCGTCCTATCGATCATAAATACGTGATTTTTTTTTATGTGATTGTGCGTGGGAGAGTCGAAAAAGTGTGCTTTCGGTGATTTGGTTTTTTTCCTCTATCCCTCTCTTTCTCTCACTCTTCGTTTTTTTTCCTTTTTTTTTTTTTCATTCGACGAAATACATAGTGTTTCTGATCAAGTCCAGTGATCTTCTCATCGATTCGATTATTAATCGGAAATGTGGCTCGATCTTGATTAAGATCGTGTCACTTGTGTTAACTTATGATCGTGTCCATTCGAGTTAGAAGAAGAGTAAGTGGTGATAGTGTTGGTGAAGAAGAAGAACAAGAAGAAGAGGGAAGGAAACAAGAGGAAGGATTATTGTTACAAAGAAAATTTTATCTCCTTTCGTTCGATTTTCCAAGAGTATTGGATACTATAGTGACTCTAACGAGAGTGACTCTCTACTCGAAAGAGACCAAGAGAAATCCAGAAAAGGTCAGGTTCGCGTAGGCTGCACGGAAGATCGACTTCGATCTCTTCCAACTCGGTGAGTCCTCCTCGCTTTCTCAAGTCTCTGATTGTTTCTTTTCCTTTCTATCTATCTATCTATCGTTATATTTGTCCATTTATTTGTGGACAATTCTCACAAGAATAAAAAAAAATTTTTTTTAAATGTTCAAAAAATTTTAATTTAATTCATATTTGACAGCACGAGGATCGTTAAGTTCTATATTTATTCTTTATATTTATCGTGGATTCAACTTTTTAAAAGATATTTAGAGTGAAAGTGAGATCATCTAGCTACGTTTTAATGCTTTAAAAGAAAGCCTAACGATTTGATACCTACGAAAATAACCTGGAATATCGGTGATTTTAATGCTCGAACAGGCAATTTTATTGGATCTAAGAAAAATCATTGTAAAATTTCCATTGACATCCTAAATTATTTATAATTATAGATTATAAATAATTAGATAGATTTTTATGCTTTAAACGATATTCATGTGTATTAATTAAGAGGTGGAATCGGCCATTTAAAAGATTTTTTTTATTAAAATTATTGAAAATTTCCATTCGATTGATATTTTAATCGATGAAAGTAAAGAAACGAAAATAAACGAAGATTAATTCGATCGACGATCGATTCGTCATTTTTTAAGTTTCTAGTCTCGTAGCTAGTGAAAGTATTTCCGGTATTCTCCAAAACGAAGCGCTTACGATGGTACCACATTAAAGATGCGCGTGTTTCGATGGCCGATGTATGTACACGGATTCTCTAAACGGCACTCCTCCTTTACGTAACAGAATACGAAGGGTTTTAATGGAGAAACGTGGCGCGGAAATAGAAACCAGTTTGAATCTTCCCTGATTTCGAATCGATATATAAATATACATATCGAAATATACATCGATGTATATATATATATATATATATATATATATATATATATTTATTTATTTATTTATACATACATACACATACACATATCGAACTTTCGACTTTTTTTTATAGACTCTTCGCTCGTTTCGATGGATAGTTATCTGGAATAGAATTGTATAATATACACATTTTTTGTCTTCGTGTGTTACTATGTGATATGTATATAACATAGATGCTATGCGATATGTATTATTTTATTTATATCGAATCATATGCATTTATCGATATTCGTAATAGTAATTATATTATAAATTTATATCTTATTTATTTGAATCAGATTTGTTAAACTTTGATTGAAATTAATTATATCTATCTATTATACATTATTTGCGCTATGTTTAATATTTGATTATAATACACTTATTTTTATGTATGATTATGTTTGATTATAATGTTCTTGTTCTTTATCTGTATTAACTGATTAATATAAGTATACAAGTTGCACAAACTTGATCAAATTCAATTATCTAATTCACAACTACTCGTGATGAGAGAAAGTCATAGAGACTGGACTAAGTTATTAATGTTATCTCCTCTTTTCTCCCATTTTTTTTTCTTTTTCTTTTTTTTTTTTACCTTGAAAGATTATAAAAGACATTTTCCTTTTTATGAAGGCGAAAGCATAGAGTTTTTATTACCAATCTCCTTAATACAACGATCTTTATTAATCGTCGATATCTTTTTTCTCTCTTTCCCCCTTTATTTTTGATTATTAATTACTTGCCAATGAGTAAGTACTTAATGACAGTAAAAGATAAACTATCAAATGCCGTGTGAAAAGAATTCGTTACACAATGGAAAGTATTCGTCACGAAGATGGTATCAACGAATTAGACCGAGAAGAAGCGTACTCTTTCAAGGCCACGAGAAAGAAGTGAAGCTCTGACATCGTGATTTCTTCGAACCGGTTCCTTTGGAGTAAAGAAATTGGCCCTCTAGAGAAGGGAAGGAATTCGAAATGATTTCGATAATGTTTAAGAGACCCGGAATATCTAAATACCGTTAAGAAAGCTAAACTATTTTCACGAAGGAGAGATAATATACCTATAGAAAAAAAGGAATAAAAAAAAAAAAGAAAAAAAAAGAAAAGAAGAAAGAAAGATAAAGAACTTTTACTTGAAACGATTCTCACGAGATGATTATTTACGATATTAGCTTATCCTGATCAGAATATTCTCATTATTATCACGGAGAATAGAAAATGTAAAGAGGTGAAGAAAAAAAAAAGAAAAAAAAAAAAAAAAAGAAAAAAAAAAAAGAAAAAAGATAACACAACATAAAAAATTCTTCTTACGTTCTATGAGAAAGTTTGGTGAGAATCTTAAATTTTCGTTAGTTTCATTTTGGGACAAGACAACAAGGAGACAGACGAAGACACGATTTGGGCGAAAGTGAAGGAGGCACGTTCCTCGTTGGAGAAAGTAACAGATCACGTTCTCGATGTCGGTTCGATCAGAGAATTCGGAATCCTCTTTGGAGAGATATTCGAAAAGTACATCGGTTAAAAGAAACAGAAAAGGAAAAAGAAAAAAAAGAAGAAAAAAAAAAAATATATGAAAATGTGAGGGTGGGGGTTGTGGCTATTTCTGGAAAGGGAAAGACGGTTGATATTATGTTAACGTGTAAGTTATACGTTTACATGTTTACTGGTATAACTGTGTATGTATGTGTCTGTATGTGTGTGTCTGTGCGCGCACGCACGAGCAAACGTTACCACTTATATCGAAGCTTTCACGAAGCGCCAACGAACAGCTGGAAAACGAAGAGGTGCAATTACGTGCCACGAACACGGTGTGTCCTGGTGTGGTGATACGAGTCAGAGAAGAAACTCGGTACTTTCGTTCGGTGTTGTTGTATATGCCAGTTAGAACCAGCTAGACACGGGACCGGTGAAAGTCCCGTGAGTTTCGAGCCCTCTTTGACTTTTTGCTTTTTTTGTTTATTTATTTATTTTTTTTTTCATTCGTTTTTTTTGGTTCTCTTTTTCTCTTTCATTTTCTCTTTTTCGTCTTTTTTTTTTCTTTTTTCTTTTTATTTCCTTTTTATATATTTCAGAAAAAATTATCGACGCAAAGTCATTTCAATTTTTCATGAAATTAATTTATTTTCTATCTGATAGAGAGATAGATTTCTATTTCAGATGAATGATATATCTATCATTTATCATTCATCTCGTATGATCTTTTTGTTAAATTTTTATTTCAACATAATTAATTTCTACTTGGTAATAAGCAAGAAAAGTTCTAAAGTTAACGTACCGTTAGTTAAATTTCAGACTAGATTGTCTTATCTTATCTCATATCCTTGTCTTTTATTCATATTTTCTTATGTCGCACAATGAAGAATGAAAGAAAGAAAGGAAGAAAGAAGCATGATTACTTGAATCTCAATATCTCTATATTTTATTCCACTTTCCTACGACTAATATTCTTTCTATCTTCTTTAAAACAATCGATCGAATATCTTCTCCATTTATACGAATACTTATAAATCTACATGTATAATATATATTACATGAATTCTATTTATGTTGGTACTTGAGAATTAGCAAACAATTATTAGTAGGTAGTTAATTTCAAACAATGTCTTTGTGTTATTACGTTACTCGATCGTGTACTATTTCGATTCAATATAATTCTCTATCTTCCGTTTGAAATGCAATAGAAACTGGATCAAGAGAAAGATCTCCTTTCGCCAAATAATTTATGCTAGTGTTAAACTGTAAGAGATGCTCCGATTAAGGTAACAACGATGCTGATAAGCGTTACCTACTGCATAACGATCAACTACTCTCTCTCCGCGTTCTATACCATGTCTTCTTTGATGAAAAAAGAAAAGAAAGGATAACAAAGAAGAGAAGGAAGAGGAGGAGAAGAAGAAGATGAAGAAGAGTGTCCGAGAATTGTGCTCAGCCAGTCGTAACTTCCGTCGAGCGGGTGGCACCGCGTGAACGTGAACTTCACACTGTCATGCACGCAAGAAGTGCACTTTCACTTCTGGTGGATTCACGCGGCAAACGGAGAGCCAATGACCTACTAACACATCGAACCGAGTCAGAAGCCGGTCGATCGTACTCGACAAGGCCGTTCGATCCTGTCCCGTTCATCATCGTCACTTTTACACGAAATTCCATTGGCTTCCTCTACTCGAAAAATTACACAAAATTTCTTTTCTTCTTCTTCTTCTTCTTCTTCTTCTTCTTCTTCTTCCTTATTCTTATTCTTTAAGCCGCCATTTTTTCTCAAACCGTTTTCTAATTTCGTTTCGCTCGCCTTCTCCGTTACGTTATTACGAGAGGGAATAATTGTTAAGTCGTTAAATTAGCCATGAACAACGCTAGTGATTAGTGTGGCTGGCACGGGTCAGGATAACATTGGCGACAACAAACGATAATCTTCTCTCGTGATTGGGACGGATGCTGACACCGGATCCAACTTCAAAGCTCTCTCTCTCTCTCTCTCTCTTTCTCTTTCTCTCTCTCTCTCTATCTATCTATTTGTCTTTCTTTCTCTCTTCGTTTACCAAGAAGAATGAATGTCTTTACTTTCGCTCGTTACGGCTCGAATTGTGACGCAAACCAGATTTCGCTATCTCTAAGTCCTTCGTACGAAGGAAGTATCCTTTCGTCTTCTCTATTAATTCTCGAAACTTTTCGATCGACTTTCCAACTGCACGATGACTCATTGGAAACGATTGTACGCTTTTTCTGAAAATTAATTAACATGTTTTATTCTACAAATCATGTTGAAAATTTTTTAAAGAAACGATCGATAAGTATTTTTATCAAATAATCGAGCAAAATGAATCGTTATAAAATCAAATCTTTTATAGAATTAAATTTTATATAGGATTAATTTTCTCTGTTTTCAGAAAGCAAACAATGGGGTTGGCGACGAAGTGCCATTGGTTTTTCATAGGACTGGTTCTCGTACTCTCTTCGAAGAGCCAGGCCAGCCAAGACACTGATCGTCCAAAAAAATTCCATCTTGAAAGGATCGATACCGTTATGATTCCGTTGCATACTGATACAAGTGATAATAATCGAACTACCGAACGGATTTTAAGTCCAATTCGTAAACGAAGATACGTTCGTTTTCCCAGTGGTCCAGGTGGATATGTTTATGAATCTAGTGGCTCGGCTATTGGTCCAAGAAACGTCGGAACTTATCCAGCTGCACGTTTTGGACCACAACCACAATTTTCATCACCTTGGAGGCAGTATAAGTCCCTTTGGAGAAGTCCCGTTTCTGAATACTCCAGACCGGTGATGGGTCATCGAACTCCGAGGTTGATATTCCGTGACAACGATTTTCTACCGCCTGCTGGTGGAGGAACTACGACTTTCTTTCAATCCAATCAGTTGCCTGACTTTGAGGATGACGTTAGAGGTAAAACAACATTTTTCTTTGTATTAATCATTAACTGTTTCTTTCTATATGTTCCGTTACATTAATTCATTCACCGTAAAATACGTTAAAATTGTATATTATTATTTTCATTCTATTTCTTTTCATATCAATTCAAAATTCTAGGTTTCTATATTGGAATATAATTCTCATAAACTTTCCAAAATCTTTTCAATTATTGTTATATCAATAATATAAAAATAAAAATATAAATAATACAAATTTCGAAAATTAAATAAATTAAATAAAATATAAAAATAATTAATTTAATAATTAAATAAATTTTAAATATAAATAAGAAAAATTTTTCTTTCAATTTGAAATACCAAGTTTTTATGTTGAAAGAAAATTCATATAAATTTTCAAACATTCTTTTAATTATTATTATGACAATGATTTTTATTCAATATCATTTTAATTTCAGATTCTAAGTATTTATATTGAAAAAAAATTTTTCTAAATTTTGTAATAAATACAGATTTCCAAGGATTTGATCTCTTCGATTTTTAAAGTTAATAATTTTTTCTCGATACCATACGCCATCTTGTGGTGTATACACGATGAATAATTCGAACACCTAGTTTACAATATATCCCGTAATATTGAATTATCAACAATGAAAACGTTCGAATGATAATGAAGATTTCTGTAATTTCTATTTAGAATAAAAAAATTGATCTTTGTTTACGTGAGTAAGATCAATAAATATCGTTTGATAAGAGATTACTTTAGCGTTTCATAGATCTTTTCTTTCAGATCATCGAAAGCAAACGTTAGAAGATTATCCCAGACTGGAAACAGGTAGGGTTCATAGTTTGTAATAAAATCATTTCACGGTTCATCGAATTAGTTAGATATAGAGTGTCGATTAAAAAAAAAAAAAAAAAAAAAAAAAAAAGAAGAAAAAAGAAAAAAAAATGAAAAGGAAAAGAAATGAACGATTTGCGCTTGGTAATTAATTGTTTAGAGAGAAGCGAAAGTAACATCGGTGTTTGACAATTTCCGGCTTTGTGTCTATCGAACGATTTCTTCGTTATCCTGTCACGTAGCCTAACACATTCATTGTGAACTCTCTTATTAGGAATGTAATAACACACAGGCTTTACGCTAGGTAGCTTTTAAAAGAGAGTCGTATTCACGAAATCTTACGCAGATTCACAGAGTCTAGACTTGGAGTAATCGAACGATCGACGATCAAATTGGTTGCTTTATTTTGTCTCAATGTATTTATTAGATAGAGGGATGATCGGAGAGAGAGAGAGAGAGAGAGAGAGAGAGAGAGAGAGAGAGAGAGAGAGAGAAAGAGAGAAAGAAAAAGAGAGAGAAAGAAAAAGAAAAAGAGAGAGAGAGAGAGAGAGAGAGAAAGAGAGAAAAGTTTCCAATATTTTGTGCAGAATCGCGTCAAGAGAAAAGACCGCTTTGGAAGGGCGACGATACTTTGTGCTCCGACGGACGAACCTGTGAATTTTTTCTAATGTGCTGGATGTCCGCTGGCTTATTGGACGGCAGTTGCGGTGGCATTATGTTCGCTTGTTGTCACCGAAAAGATCCTAAAGCTATCTCCGATTCTAACTTCCTCGAGACGCCTCGAGATCAATCTCAACCGCTTCCGCTGGATACATACACGGATGCTACCAATGACGATCGTAAGTCCTTCTCCCCATAAAAAAGCATGCCACCAACTTCATCGTATCTCTTAGGCTTCGGTAAAAAAAAAAGGAATAAAAAAAAATTCAATTAAGATCATTCGAGCACTCTGATCTCAAGCACATTCATTATTCTTTCCCCTTCGCCCTTTTTTTACTATTACTTTTTCTTTTTCTATTTTTATTTCTCTTATTTCCCATTAATTTCTTCTTTCATTGTTGATCATAACTCATCGATCATATCGATCGATTTTCTTCGAATAATAAATGATTCCTTTTTTCGATTTTCACTCTACGTTGTATACTCATGTGTCTATTCGTTCTATTCTAATTTCTTCTTTCTCTCTTTCTTTATATCGTACGTATCTATCTATGTGTGCATGCATGTATGTATGTATGTATGTATGTATGTACATGTGATTCTTTTTCTTCGTTCACTTTTCTTATCGTTGAATCTTCTATCCTCTGACAATTATAGAATAATGTTAATTTGCATGTTTTTCGCTGGTCAAGTTTATACTTACGTGCATACCTGTATACGTGCACCTTTTACTTCTATTCACTTTCTCCTTCTTCCACTTTCGATCGACTCGTCGATATTCTTTCATTTGAAAAGAGGCCACTTTGAAAACGAGTTCCGACAAGCTGAAGTTTTATCGACGTTTCTAATCCTAATCACTCGTTCTTTACTGGTTCACTGTTTTGTCAGAATAAAATATTGAGTTTGTGTGAACGAGCTCATATCGTTGATCGTTCGAAACAACGTAAAAAATAAAGGAATTAGAAACCGAGATTCAATTGAAGCCGTCGATTCGTTCTATCTTACGAGTCAAGTAATAACAATATAATAATAGTAACAATATAATAATAATAATAATAATAATAATAATAATAATAATAATAATAATAATAATAGTTTACCGCGAACATAGTAAATTATATTCTTTACACAATCGTCGATCATGTTCATTGTAAAACACGATATCGATTTTCTAATCGTACGATCGTTAAATCAATGAACCATTGAAAGTTGAAATCGAAAAGTTTTTGCATGCCTTTTGGATGTATTATACCAATAAAGATCTTTAAAAACAAAAGGGAAACTTTCTGCGGAATTTACTCCAAGTCTAATTCGGTGATACTAATATTGCAATTAGGCTCTTGTTCGTAGATACGTAAATACATAAGAATTAATTTCGCGTAAAAATTCTAAAAAAAGACAAAGAAAAGAAAAAAGTACGTAAAAGTACGAAAATAACTTTTTTTAGAATAAATAAATCTTTCAAAAATATATAAATAATACAAATGATTGTATAACATATTAAATTTATCTGTGTACTTTTGTATGTATGTATATTTATGTACAATATATTTATTCTAAAAAAGAATTTATATTTCATAGGATTAATTTAGTAAAAAAGTGTGTGTGTGTGTGCGCGTATAAGAGAGAGAGATTATTGTGTCTTTATGGAGGGGAAAAAAATAGAATTAAAATTTCAGATTGCGGTATACCAGTTTCGAAGCAAACAGCTCAAAGAAGAATCGTTGGTGGTGACGAAGCTGGCTTTGGAAGTTTTCCTTGGCAGGTCAGCTTTAAAAAACACGATAAATACTTTCCTTTTATTACCAACAGATATTACTGTGTTTGAAAATTAAAAATAAAAAAAAAAAAAAAGAGAAAAAGGAAAAATAAATAATATTCTTTTTTATTTAGGCTTATATACGAATAGGATCCAGTAGATGTGGTGGTACATTAGTCAATCGGTACCATGTTGTAACAGCTGGTCATTGCGTAGCCAAGTGAGTGAAAAGAACAAAACCTACGTCAAATAGATAAAATCAAATTGACTTTTTGATACTAATCATTTATATATATATATATATTTTTTTATTTTTTTTCTTTTCTTCCCTTCTTTTTTTTATACTACGTTTATCAGAGCTTCGGCACGTCAGGTACAAGTTACCCTTGGAGATTACGTGGTCAATTCAGCGAGCGAATCACTACCTGCTTATACTTTTGGTGTTCGAGAGATTCGAGTTCATCCTTATTTTAAATTCACACCACAAGCAGATAGGTAAATACCAAATCAGTAATCCCAAAAAAGTCCGTAATCTTTCCGTTCATTTTTTTTTCTTCTTGTTTCTCTTTTCTTTTCTTTTCTTTTTTTTTTAATCATCTACTTGTTCTCAGATTCGACGTAGCAGTGCTCAGATTAGATCGACCGGTTCATTACATGCCACACATTTCGCCAATTTGCCTGCCAGAGAAAAACGAAGACTTTTTAGGTCAATACGGTTGGGCTGCTGGATGGGGTGCTCTTCAAGCTGGTAGACCATACCGATATCATTATCGTTGTTATTAAGTCCATCTTTTACCTTAAGGAAGACAATAACATCTCTCATTTACATAGGTTGTTCCTAATACATGGACCATATATATATATATTTTATCGTACATTTTAGGAACAACCTGTACAACGAATGAACTAACTTATTCCGTTTAGAAACAAAATCCTTATTGAACATTTTAGGTTCGAGATTACGGCCAAAGACACTTCAAGCAGTCGATGTACCAGTGATAGACAATCGCATTTGTGAAAGGTGGCATCGTTCGAATGGTATCAACGTGGTCATCTATGATGAGATGATGTGTGCTGGGTATCGTAGTGGTGGTAAAGATTCCTGTCAAGTGAGTGAATTCATATATATATAAAATCAGATAACCCATTTAATTGAATTGAATTTTTATATTTTTGAATATTTTATCAGGGCGACAGTGGAGGTCCTTTAATGTTGGAGAAAACAGGAAGATGGTACCTCATAGGAATCGTATCAGCTGGTTACTCCTGTGCTCAACCAGGACAACCAGGGATTTATCATCGTGTAGCAAAAACAGTCGATTGGATAACTTACGTTATTAATTCGTAGCATCAACATGGATCCAATTGTTTTTCTATCGTTGTTATTTTTTGTGTGCATCATGAACTTTGCATGACACAAAGTTCTTGAATGAAGATCGAGAATTTATTCGCAAAGGAAGTCCGTCTTCAAAATCCAAGAACCTCAAACGTTCAGTAATAAAAGAAGACAATAAGTTTGTTCGTCAAAGACACTTGTAGGAATGATTCGTTATCTATTTCCTTTACGTGATACGCGTTGAGATTTATGTTTACGATTATAATCTCAGCCATTTTTTTTAACGAGAATTATTGTAAATATTCGAAGGAGTTATAAATAACACAGCATTAATTTAAGTTAATTTTTGAAGGCACTCGAAGTCGAGATTAATCGAGATTAATCGTGTTTATTCGATTACGCGTTATATCAATTGTCCGGGTGTGATATTTGTTTTGTAATAACGCTTAATAAATCTTTTTCTTTTGTGTATATATATATATATATATATATTCCTTTTTATTTTTATTATTTTTTGATATCCAATCAATTAAATATCTTACGCAAAGATTAATTTTATAATTTGATTATTAATCCCATAATTTCAAGATTGGGGGTGGGATGTAGTTGGAAAGGAAGCAAGAGAGAGGTACGAAGATTACGAATAAAACACGCATAAATCTTTTTGTACGTTAAAAACATATCGTTCCTTATTTTGACATTCACTATTTTTTCAACACAAGCTATAATAGCGTCGCAAATAAATCAACGCGTTTTTAAGTATTTCTATATCTCGTTTGCATTAGAATAAGTACACATTTATTATCTTGACCGCGTTAATGTTAAGTGCATTGCGACAACGAGCGATTCGCTATTTGCTTGTCGGTCAATTCCATCATTGTTGTTTTTCTTTTTCTTTTATTTATTTATTTTTTTTTTCTTTTTTTTTCTTCTATGCACGAGGTTCTTCGTGTTTTATCATTATCACCTATTATAATACATTAAGGATAAACGATACCAGTTATAAAAAAACTCGTGAAATTGTTCAACTTTTCGAATTAATTATTATCGATTTTAAGTTAACAAAAAATATGACTGGATAGATCGAATTGTTGAATCTTCAAATAAATGCAAAGCTATCGGGAAAGTATAAATATGTATATATGTGTATATATATATATATATATATATTTAATATATATATATATTTAATATATATTATTTATATCACGAGAAATCGATAACTGGTCTCGATCCCAAATTCAAATCTAGCTAATAATTACATGCGAAATCAATTCATTTCTAATAAGATTATACATCGAAGACTCATCCCGAAATTCGCAATAAGAAAAGAGAAGATATTAAAACGCTATTAAGTATCTCGAATTATTTGTAGAATTCAAGAAAATTTTTTAACGTTTCTTTTCTTTCCTCTTCTTTCTTTTTCTTCAAATTAAAAATAAACTCAACATCCTAATCACAAAGAACACTGACGATTTTCACGTACGAAACAAAACGAAGACTTAAATTGGCTTTTCGTTAAGAAAAACCCGGCCATTTATTTGATCGAGCTTCGTGGACGAGCAAAAATGTTTATTTTTCTTTAAAATAAATAACGATATAATACTTTCTCTTGAGAGGGCTAAGTTTCAATACTAGTAGTTAGGAAGAGGAGAACGAAGAGAGAGAGAGGTCGGGTCAAAAGGGACCCTTATCACTCGATATCGTGAGTCTCGTTCTTTTTTTTTTTTCTTCACTCAAGCAAAACAAAAACAAAAAAACAAAACAAAAATAAAAATAAAAAAAAAAAAAGAGAGAGAAAAGAAAAAAATCTTTAAAAAAATGATTTATCGTCGTTTATAAGCTGTCGTGAACACCGTATTGTTCCTATGTAAATGCTTTTATTCTTTAAAATCTTACTATAACCACACACAGTGTAGAAAAACACACTCTACATACTCTTGAAGAATACTAAGAGATCGTTCTACCATCGATCGATATCTTTCGATTTTTTATTAACAAATTAGGCTGCGCTTTGACAAAAAAAAAAAAAAAAAAAAAAAAAAAAAGAAATTACAAATCGATAATATTATCAAGACTAAAAGTTCGTATTCTATTAGAATCGGATTAAGTAACTAAAACCATGCAATAAAGTTTTGCATAAAGTACGATACCATACATATATATATATATATGGATACTAATTATAATCATTGAGTTTTTGAACACACGAAAAAAACGTTAATTAAGTTTCTCACATAAGGTCATAGAAGTACATTCTGCTGATTGGGCGAAACAAGAAAGCACCGTTCTTCCGTCCTTTAATTGATAATACTTAGAACGAGAATCCGTACTTCTTAAAAAGAGAGAAAAAAAAAAAGAACAAACAAAACAAAAAAATACAAAAAAAAAAAAAAAGAACTACGATAGAAGGAAACATAGCGGAACCCTTTTTAACATTTTTTTAATGATAAAAGTTCGTCAACTAACTTGAGATCCTCGAAGGATTGATAATTCACTAGGTACCACGAATAAAAGTAATTCAATTTCATCGGCGTTAAAATATTTCCATAATATATGACAGTGTTTATCGACTGATCCAGACAGAAAATCTTCCTGATTCGTGTCAGCGATCAATAATCGATCATTCAAAAGAGCCGATTCTCAGGACGGTAATATGTCGAGTTCGAGGACGCTTTGTGTACTGGGTGCTAAACCATCCTCGCTCTTGTGAACAAGAATTTCCTTGAAGTCTCTTAATCTTTGCGGTTGCAATGTCGTCGTAGGATTTCGTGGTAATGTTGCAATCGGATTCGTGTTGTGAATTCTAAAAGATTTGTCATATTGATTAATACCATTTTCTGATTCAGAATTGTGTCTTCTCTTAGTCATCAATTCTATTTTAGATTGTTTCATTGATTCCTTTCCTTCAAAACATGGTACCGTTTGCATCGACACGGTATTCCTACGATCGTTGAAGAGAGATCTAGGATTTAAGGTCACTTCTCGAGCAGATCCGAATTGTTTGATATTATTACAGATTGGACTGTTCATGAAGCTTGTGTCGACTGGTCGGCAAGGTTCGGGTACTCGTTTTTCGATTTTAATTTCGGTGACGTTCTGACGAATAAGAATGTCTGGTGCTGCTTCCGGTAATGGTTCTTGAGATATTGGTGGCCATTTTAAATCTCTTGCTAGATCACGATCGATCGCTAAGAATTTTCGTCTAGACTTGTCAATATTGTGCCAGCGATAACGTAATTTACTGAATACCAAATAATCGACAAAGAAGTATTCCACCAACAAAGAGATTAAGAAATTGGCAATACCGTAAGCTACCAGAACAAAACGGAACTTTATGTCATCGGGAAGTACGAGTTCGAACCAGTTGGCAAGCCATTTGAAAGGGTAGAGAGCAAGATAGATAGAAATGAGACTTAATAAAACGAAAGAACTCAAAAGACCGTAATTCGTGAAGATTGATTTTCTATAAGGCCGACCTTTCGAGAAAGCTACGGCTAGAATGATGTACTGCATTGAACTGATAATGAATATGGTGTAATTTTCTAAACATCCAACATTGTCCTTATCTTCGACCGATCGAAACGTTGTATTGAAGGGTACGTACCAATCCATTTGTTGGAGATGCCAAAAACTTGCATATTGAAAGATTCCTACGATTAAAATTTGTGTGAATAAACTAAGAACCGGCGTCGTACTAATAAGACTATTCAAAGGTGCTGTTTTCACTAATGGACCGTCGTACGCTTCCGTTCGGCTAAAGAAGAAAGCGAATATCGAAATAATGAAGAGATCGATATAAAGAAATTCAATATCAGTCAAATTTGATTCGATGCTATAAAGTAGCATCACAGAGATAAATTGTGTCAACGAATACGCAGCCATGTATTTGAAGTTTCCAAATGATGTTACCAGTGCGGCACGACCTTCGCGAATTACCGTAAGAAGTGATGAAATATTTGTTTCACGACTGGTGAATGGCGAAGCTACGGAAGATTCGGTGTCTGACAAAGAAATTCCTGTATGAGCTGCTTTCAACGCTCCGCAATCATTAGCACCATCGCCCACCATAGCTGTAAAAAAAGAAAAAAAAAATCAAACTTCAAATTATATTACAAGTTTAAATTCAATTGTTTCAAATTTTTTTTTTTTTTTTTTTTTTTTTTTTTTTTTTTTTTTTTTTAATTCCAATACACACCGACATAATATCCAAGTGCCTGTAATTCTTGAACGAGGTGTTGCTTCTGATCCGGTGACATTCTAGCAAAAACGGCACCTCTTGTAGCCAATTTGGGAATAAGTTCGGGATAATATTGTTTCACCAATGCCCACGTTTTGCCAGTCAGAGCAAAAACGTAATTGTTTCGCGTTCGTTGCATACTGAAATACGAATATAATATGTTAATCGTAAATTTACGATTTGAGAAATAAATTATTAACAATTGATTTACTCACTTATCCGATAAATAATTGACATCGTTTTCTAAAACATTATTTCCAAAGGATCCACTTTCCACAGTTTCCAAACTGACTACACTATTGAGATCCGTCATTTCACTAAAATCACCTTGACCAACAGGTGATACCGGCGATACTTGGCTATTACTTTTAGTGAAATAGATTTGTGGTTTAATTTGATTCTGTTGGGTGATCGCTGCCACTACGATAACAGGTGTTCCTGGTTTAACTATATCACAATCTCTGGCCACAGACAATGCTGTCAGCATGTTATCTCCTGTAACCATGACAGTTTTGAGGCAAGCAGTATTCAAAGCTGCGATTACAGGTGTAGTTTCCGGCTTCAAACGATTTTCCATTATCACGAATGCCAAGAAAGTTAAGTCAATTTCGGCAGATTCACGACTCATCCGTTGTACTTTGGCATAAGGAAGACGGTATAAGGATTTATGTGCCATGGCTATTACGCGATAACCTTCTGATGTGTATTCTTGAAGGACGTTCGCAAAATCGAGCGGAACTATAAATGAATTATATTTGTTAATAAAAAAAAAAAAAAAAAATCATAAAAGAAAATGAAATAAAATCGCTGATAAAAGCATTGGACTTACTGGATTCTGGTTTGGACAAACTGAGGATCATTTCAGGGCTTCCTTTGCAATAAAGATCATAGTGATTAGCTCCCAATGTTCTGGTGATTACGCTCATCCTTTGAAGACTAGACGTGAAAGGAAATTGCCGAACGATACCGATTTCTATACCCTGTTCACCTAAATCGGCTGTTGAACCAGTTAAAGCAGGATCTAAGTTGCTTAAAGAGATGCTATCGACCATATCGGAAGTCATAGAATTTTGTCGACTCATATCGATCGATACCTCGTTCGTTCCTTTCTTTAAAAGTTTGGAACCCTTAG
Source organism: Vespa velutina (assembly GCF_912470025.1). Lineage (NCBI taxonomy): Eukaryota > Metazoa > Arthropoda > Insecta > Hymenoptera > Vespidae > Vespa > Vespa velutina. The sequence continues at coordinate 7,109,450 of NC_062188.1, forward strand.
GAGGCCGAACTATCGTGGGAAAGAGCATAGAGAATTTGGAAGTATCCGAAACGTCAGGTTCTTCCAGAGTCCAACCAGTAGATTCGAACATTTTTAAATCAAGTGGATCACCTACCAATTGATTATCAATTATAGTGATTCCATGACACGTGACCATTCCTATTAGTAAATCGCTTAATGGTAAATTCATTATTTCCTTTACAGGAAATTGAAATTTTTTATCTGAAGCTGGTACCACACCCCACATATCAAGACCATCCTCGGTTAAAGTTCCAGTTTTGTCGAAACAAATGCAATCGATCGAACCAGAAACATTTATCGTCCTTGGACTTGTACAATATATTTTGTTCTTTTCTAATCTTCTTTGAGCAACAAGTCGACCAACTGTCATAGCCGCTGGTAGAGCAGGTGGCACCACGATAGTTATTAGATCCAAAGCTTCCAAAGCTATGTGACTTATTTGAACACCCCGCATAACTTTCGACACTACGGTATAGATTACACCGATGCTGGCTATTCCGGCTAATAATATGACGAATTTATAAGAATCTTGTTCGAATTTGAAATCAACAGGTGGTGGATACATGATCGATCGTACCAGTCCTCCTTTGCTAGTGCTAAAGCCTGTCCTGATGACAACTGCAAGTACCTGTTGAACAGAAAGTATACGTTTGAAAGATCGTTATTATTATTTTCTAATATTAATATTTTCAATTGTTTTCATAATATAACGTATACCTTTTCCGATCCGAAATATCTCGTTTGAATAATCTTTGTACCACAATAGAGGGTATGCCTTGCGTGTTCTTTCGTATCGTATACGATTTCATTGGAAGAAGGTATGGGCGTTTTCGTGACTGGAACGGATTCTCCGGTTAACATGGACTCATTTAGAATACAATTTCCCGTTAAAAGCACAGCGTCGCAAGTCATAGTACAACCGTGAGGTGGAATAACTAAGACATCTCCAGGAACTAAACGTTCTGCCGGTATACTTGCAGTTTGTCCAGTAGAACGATCTCTCATAACGGTTGCCAATTCGGACGAAACCGCGTGTACAGAAGATCGTAGATTATCTTGATTCTATAAAAAAAAAAAAAGAAAAAAAAAAAGAAAAAAAAAAGAAAAAAAAAAAATCAACGACGAAAGGATATGTGTGTGTGTAATGTAGATTATATTAGGAAGAATTTTATCGCACGCAGAAAAGAAATTTGCTTACTCGACGAGTCTGGAGTACCGCCATCATGATACCAGCACTGGACATGCTCAGAATAACCATCGCATAATAATAATAATCATCCGCTACCCATAAGCAGAAACTGAATAGTTGGAAGACGTAAAACGGATTGAGTACTTCGAGACACAATAACGTTATTATGCTTTTTACTGGAATTACTATTTCATTGTTTCCATAAACATTTCGCCTGAAACAATGACCAATCTCTTATTATAAAGGATACCGTTTACAATGAAAACTAAGGAACAATTGAATGAGTACCATAATTTCATTACCTCATATATTGTTCTTGAGCACTCAAACCTTGCATTTGGTGTAGAGACGAGTTTAATACACCAATGTCAAGTCCACGTAACTTTAAAAATTCAGATCTTTCCGTATCCCATACGTATGTCAACTTCTTGCAATTAAAAACGACGATCGATTGAACCTCTATAAATAGGATTAATCGTTAATAATTTGTCTATGCAATTAAATGATTGAAATTTATGTATATAAAAATGTATTTTTTTTTTTTTTGCTTACGTTTAAAATGTCCGCCAACCAAGTGCACAGACAATGTTGAAATTGCTTCCTTCTCTTCCTTTATAGTTATCATGCTCCCATTATCCATCCATGGCTCATTATCAATCAACGATTCTCCATCAAACGGTATGTTACTTTGGAAGAAGAAAAAAAAATAAATAAAATTCATTTCATTATTATTTTCATTCAAATATTATTATATCTCATTATATACTAACGTAACATCGCGAGCTGCTAATGTTCTCAATTTTTTCACGTAATAACTAGTATGCTTTCCTTGAAACTTTTCGACCAAAAGAACCGTTTCAGCTTCATCCAATGGACATTTGGAATGAGTAGCTAGCAACATAAGGTGTGGTACCCAATGGAAAACCAATCGCAAGAGACCACCGGTAACGAAGATGAAGAACCAGGTAATCACAGTGAAAACATGATTTCTTTTATAACTAAAATAAAAAGGTTAGACACGTATAATATCTAAAATCAGATAAAATTTTATAAACTTATCGAAGTTGTTAATGAAACTCGTTCTTCTTTCTTAATTACCCATAAATTTCCATCTGATCTTCTTCGCCCGGGTTAATGTAATCCACACCATTTTTCAGATGAAGGAGGCCATTGCCTCTCGTACCTAAAATTAAATAAATATATCTAATGACGTTAATGAAGAATTTCAAATGATCACCGAATTTTTTATATACGATTAAATGGAATATAATTACCGGAAATCATTTTATTCATTCCGGCAATGACTTGACAAGAAATCAAATAAAAAAATATTACTTGTAATCCAAAAAACACGTTCTTAATATTGCAAGAGAACACGCGAACGTGTTTAATACCTCCTTTCTCTCTCTCTCTCTCTCTCTCTCTCTCTCTCTCTCTCTCTCTCTCTCTCTCTCTCTCTCTCTCTCTCTCTCTCAATCTCTCTCTCTTTCTCTCTTTTATAATAAATTAAAAATACATACAAAATATATAAAAAAAAGAAAAAAAGAAAATCAGAACTGATTTTATGGACACAATCATTTTCATGGCTATTACAAGAGTTAACGAGAGATTCGTGAATTCATAAATAAAAAGATCAATGACATAGATTTCTCCTTGATTTCAATGTGCTTACATCAGAAAATATTTATCATTTACCATTCTTACCCTCCAGAAGTTCCGTTTTTTGTTCGCGTTGTTGTTCCGTCGTCGTACCAGTAGCACGAGTTCCAAAAACGCTATAAGCGTTTCTGGCGAAGCTAAGATTCAACTTGCTTGGCGTCGGCGGCATGATGATGACGACGATGATTATAATGATGATAATCGATATTATGAGACGATAATCGATCAATTGATAGATCAATCGATCACGTAGGACAACAAAATAAAACTTTTTCTTAATTTTCTATTATTTCTTTATCTATCTCTCTCTTTTTCTCTCTCTCTCTCTCTCTCTCTCTCTCTCTCTCTCTCTCTCTCTCTTCCCAGGATATTTAGACGACGAGTAGGCAATCGTGATTTTTGCAAAGATTTCTTTGCGGCTTCTTCACGAGAGGAACTTCTCCTCTTCGTCTATTTATATTCTTGTCCTTCTTCCCGATTTACTTCTACCACTACTACATATTATCACTAAAATTTATTTCTTATGGATTATTATTGTCCATTGAAGGGGTAGGGGAGGGGGGGGGGGGGTTAAGGGGAGGCTGGATTATAGAGAAGGAAAAATTGGTGGTACGATTCGATTCGCGATCTCCTCGCCTTTCTTTTTCGTTTTTCTTTTTCTCTTTGTCTCTCTCTCTCTCTCTTTCTCTCTCTCTCTCTCTCTCTCTTTCTTTCCCTCTCTCTCTCTCTCGATTCTCTTTATCAGTGGTCAGGTTCTTTCTCTGAAAGTAAGTTCATCTATAACGAGAAGAACCAAGGACACTCGAGAGAATAATCGACGAAAAATCTATTCCAAGAGGAAGATTGCGAGACGATGATGATGGGCTCTCGGTGACGAGTATAGGAGTACGTCAAAGGTCGGTGAACCTTGTTTTTTTTTTCCTCTTTTGTTCTTCTTTTATTCGTGGGCTAAATAATACCCCCGTCTGCTACCGACACCGATTACCCGCCATTTTGGGATCTCTCTTGGAGGTTCTCGAGGCTCTTCTAGGTGGACCGTTTTCTACCATTTGTATGACATTGATCTTAGGAATTACTAAGGGTTTCGTACTATCATCAGAACTTTTGGCAGATAGAGCGGCAGGAGAATATGGAAGCCGAGGAGCAAGCCGTAGCCGATGCTATCGCTTCGGATCTGCCGGCGGATTCCTTGATTCGTGTCAGTCTCCGGGATCGGTGAGCTTTCGCCAGCCGATTCGCGGCGTCGTTACCGAGCGTTCACCCTCGCTCATACCGCGCTCAAGGCACACCAGCCTCGAAGAAATCTTCTCCCTGTTGCTACTTGTAATAATTTTTTCACGAAGTGACCTTGACCTTAACAGGAGAATCCTAGCTAACTCGAGATCCGTAAAACGGAATGAGTTACCGTGAAAAAGATCGTTTTGATCCGAGGTATCAAGTCGTCTCCTCCTGTCTTTGATCGATCCACCAACGACGATGGCGACGACGACGACGACGACGACGACGATGGCGTCGTTGCTGTTGCTCTTTCTCTCGGTCTTACTCTTGCTCTTCTTGATGTTGTTATTCTTTCGACTCGTCGCCAAACCGCCCCCACCTCCTACCGCCTCCTCTCTTTTTTGCTCGTACCACCCTTTTACTGCGCCCTTGTGCGATCTCAAATACATTACGGGTTATAAGGATATCTTTGATGCCGTCGGGGATGTCTCGATCGGCAGATTTTTTCGTAGCAGATACCTGCCTTATCGACCTAGGATAATAATTAACGTTTAATAATTAAATATCGAGGGAGACCGAATTTTTCGTTTATATCGGTCGGGTATATGTTTTGTTCTTTCTCTAACTCCCTCTTCTCACTATTACTCTGTTTCTCTATCTCTCTCGTCTTTTCTTTTTTTATCACTTGATTTCTTCTTTTTTATTTACTTCTTTTTTTTTCTTCTTCTTTTTCTTTGTTATATCACCACACATACACACACAACTACGCGATCATTCAAAATGTATTCTGTTTATTTCTTCCTCTTTTCTTGGAAATTATAAATGATTAATTATCGATCAATTGATAATATTACACCGATATAATATCACATACGTTCGCGAACGGACGACGTTTGGCCTCGAAAATTTACGTTCACAAAAGTCTATGAATTCACACAAGGGAGTCTATATATAGAAAGGATTACGTCACGACCAAACGAATTTTGTTGCTTTCGTTTTATGTCGAACGCGGTGCACTTGGACAGTTCGCAAACAAACTTCGTTTGACGTGATTCGTCTTTTTTTTTATTTATGGTTATTATTATAATAATAATATTTATTATTATTATTATTATTATTATTATTTCTTCCCTCGGGCAAATGTCGAATAGTGTGAACGACACAACCCCACTATATGCATATATGTATATGTATGTATATATATATATATATGTATTAAGAGTACACACTATATAAATATATAAAGTGTATACTTACGTGTATATATATATATATATTTTTTTTTGTTCTTCTCTCACCCCCTTTACCTTTTTTAAAATATATCTCTTAATATTCTTTCAAACGATCCGCTTTAATGATTCACCCTCTTCGGGACTTCTAAGTACAGAGAACACCGTGCAAAAGTTTGTTCCTAGCATTTTGCTCATAGTGAAATCAAAACTCGAAACTCGATCGTAACCTTCCTCGTATATACTTTCGTTGAAATTGGCAGATTTTCGCGTTTTTCTTTTCCTCCTCCTCGTCGTCGTCGTCGTTGTCGTTTTCGCCGTCGTCGTTGTCGTTGTTGTCGTCGTCGTCGTTTTCGTTTTCGTCTTCGTTTTCGTCTTTGTCTTTGTCTTTATTACGTTTCTAACGACTTCGTCGTATCTCTTTTTATTCTCAAGATCGCGCAAATTAAGAAACGGAAAAGAAAAAGTCTCCCACTTCTGGGAGCTCACTTTAATGTCTCTCGTTTTAATTCTCTTTTAAGAGACGACCGCATCGGGCTAAATCTTCTCGATATTCTTACGATCGAACGATATAATATAAATTTTATTAACTGTCGTTGATCCAATGACGATTATTTTATATTATATCCGATATACTCACGAGCGCGCGCGTACACACTCGCCCATATATATATATACGCACACATACACATACACGCACGCACGCGCACACACACACACACACACAACACAAATCACACTCGAAGAAAGAAATAGTCGATTAAATTAAATATGTAACTAATTTGTTAAATATATAAACACCGACTAAGTAATCGCACACTATCTAACTTTTTATATTCTTCCCGAAACCGTCAAACACCGTCAATTCGCGACGCTAGACTGAGGCAACCTCGGACAGACACGATTCGTGCTGGCTCGCTCGTTAGCACTTCGGTCGATTCGTTACGAGCAACGTGCTCCTTTTAAGATGGCGGCTTCTCGTTGCCTTTCGAAGCGCCGTGCTCCCTCCACCACGATTGGGCGCTTTCCCACGAATATTCTCTCTCTCTCTCTTTCGTCCCTACTAACAATCCTTCTCACTCACTCCCTCTCTCACCCATCGACTCCTACTTCTTCACTCACTCATTTAGTCTCTCTATCTATCTCTGTCTGTTGTTGCTCGATCGAACGCCCGAAATAAATTAACCAAATAAAGTCGAGAATACGTTTCGTCGTCAAAATTTTCAATGATTTCGACAAGTCAATGTTTCATTTACGTCGATTAAATAGACGATGACTAATCCTTCATGACGTCCAACCAATTTCATGATACTTGGAACGCGAACGAATTAAGGGAATTATTTGGCATGTAAGCTTTTTCCACTGTCTCTCTCTCTCTCTCTCTCTCTCTTTCTCTCTCTCTCTCTCTCTCACACACACTTTGTCTGTCTCCTTCACTCTTACTGTCAGTTTCAGGAATGCATCGAGCACGCGCCTATCTCTTCTAGGGCTGTCACGTGTTCTTAACGAACCCGATGCTTCTCTCTCTCTCTCTCTCTCTCTCTCTCTCTGTCTTTCATTTTCTTCTCTGTTTTTTTTTGCTTACAGGATAAGAACGAAGAGATAGAATTACACTTATGAAGAAATTTTAGTATTTCTTACGTCAGCGTCGCAACGACGTTTCTTCTAATTTATTAAAAGAGACGTATGTAATTCGTTTCGTTTTCCTTTTCTTCTTCGATCATCGTATAAACAGAGAGAAAAAGAGAGAGAGAGAGAGAGAGAGAGAGAGATCGAGAAAAATCGGAATTTTTTTTGTTAGGAAAAAACCGAGAAATCTTTTTCCTCTAGTATTTCAATGTTTTTATTATTGAACGAACAATCGTTGATTCTCCTCCAAGAGAAATCTCGTTTTCCTTATTTTCCGGAAATTTATATTGTTTAAACATTTATAAGGTATCGCAGTGGGAAAAGAGAATTCATTTATTACGCAATTAAAAAAGAGATATATATATATATATATTGTACGTACAATGATTGTCTCATCGAATTAAAATTAATCATTACTTTCGTATTCTTTCCTCGAGAAGTACAAGGAAAAGATATTCGTTTATACGATACACGGAATAATAAGTGAGAATTTGAATATATCCAATTAATTTATTCGTCAAATAGAACGTGGAATTTCGCGAATAATTTGATCGAATATTTTTCTTTCTATTTTCTTTCTTTCTTGTTTTTTTTTTCATTTTCTTTCTTTCTTGTTTTTTTTTTCATTTTTTTTTTTTTTTTTCTTTTTATTTCTTTTCCTCGTTGCAATGTTTGAATCGGGAACTTTCTTGCGCCGGACCTGAGACTATCCACTTTGCCCCCTCTACCGTCGCTAACGGGTACTCTCTCGACCTACGACGATGACGACGACACGCGAACGGTGACGAACGGCGACGAACGATGATGACCGTGACTCATTTGTTCTCTCACCAAATTCTACCTCTTGCTACGTATCCGCCCCTGCTAATTACACGACCCTAATGTGTACACTTGTTTTCATAGTAATTCGGTATCTCTCACCGATGGTGGTCAAAACTTAAATATATGTGTGTTCGTATATGTGTATAACTGTTTAATGGTATATATTGTAAATGATTCTCTTTGTATCTTTATTTTTTCTTTTTCATTCTTTCCATTCTCTCTCTCTCTCTCTCTCTCTCTCTCTATCTCTTTCTATCTCTTTCTGTATGTTTTGTATATGCGCGCGCGCTCTCTCTCTCTCTCCCTCCCTCTTTCTCTCTGACACTTTATACATGTTTTCTTTTTCTTTCTCAATACAATTTTCCATCCATTCTCTCTCTCTCTCTCTCTTACTAATTTCATACATTTCTACAGAATATTGAACGATCTTTATTCATATTCTCTTTTTGCTAACTTAAACAACTGATGAAATGAACGCATCGAGTATGCTCTGATATATTGACACCTCTTCGCACTCTCTGATTGGTTAATTTCTCTTTTGTTTACATCTTTACAGGCACGTTTAGATTAACTTTCGTGATTCATTCTCACGAGAAAGACACGTGTGTCTGAGAATGTGCTGCGACCCGTGGCCGATTCCTATCGTTAGAACCAAAAACGTACCACTCGATTGGTCATTTATTTTAGCGCGATATTTACGCGAAAGATGTCGTTTCCATCGAGTTGTACCAGACGAAATATTGCCTTTCAACTTCTTCCCCATCATTTTAAAATCTTTATAATCGATCAAGAGATCTTTATGATCGATAAAAGAGAAAATGTAAAAGAAAGATAGAAAGAGAGTGAGAGACAGAGACAGAGACAGAGACAGAGAGAGAGAGAGAGAGAGAGACAGAGAGAGAGAGAGAGACAAAGAGAGAGAGAATAAATAATAATTTTTTTTAGCCTATTTGCATTCGTATATATATATATATATATATATATATATATATATATATATATATATATTATTTAGGTCATATATAAGACACTTTAGGCCATGTATATATATATATATATATATATATATGGCCTAAGGTGTCTTTTATTATCAATCATATTATCAATTACATAGGTATTATCATGGAGATATATCAAAAGAAAAGATATCGTAAAATTGACAACTATATTACGATGTTCCTCTTGTTTATTTCTAGTAATTTTTTGTAATTACGTAACAATCATTAATTGGGTAAAATCAATCCATCCTGGTAATTGTAAAACAATTGAAGTGCAACTTGTTATAGTAGCTAAGAATGACTTATATCCGAATTCTTATCGTCACTAGTTTCAACGATTTTATTTTCGAGATTACAACTACGTAGATAAGACTATGATATGCCGTAAATTGTGATGCTGTTATTTACTGACTCATCAGATAATAAAGTCTTATGCACCAGAACTAGGATATGATTTATGTATTATGTTCGTTGACTTTATTAACATCCGAATTATGTGACGATATATATATATATATATATATATATATATATATATATATATATATATATATATATGCATAATATGCATACCGAGTGTTCTGTTCGAAGTTTTACAAACAATTATTAGCCGAACTATTCGTTATTAAAAAAAGTGTTTCGAGAAGAACTTTGTTTTGCGATGAACACCTTGCGATGATCGTAAATCTTTTAGGTGGCCGTGTCTTAGAGATTTCAAGGTGACCCGTTTTTTTTTAAATGGAACTATTCATTTAGGTAGACATATAGTCACTTTTATGACTAATTCATCGGCCTATAATCTGTTGATCATTCAAGGTCATTGATTATCGTTCAAAATCTTATCTCCATTGAATGTTCAGAAATTCTTCGTCTCTTTTATTTAAAAGTACGACTTTACTCTATCCATAAATGATACTCCACTTGAAAGTTGTAAAACTAATTTATTGGAAGGTATTCCTAATACGATTTTTTTTCATATTAATGATTTGTAATGACTTTTTCCCCTTGACAAATTTGATCCTTTATATTTTAAATCACTATGGAAAATGAGCACGGTTAATATTAATAATTCCAATAATATTGATTGCTCTTTCGGAAGCAACAAGTTCCTTCGAGCAATCTACAGATATTCTGTGTTTATAAACGAAGGTAACGATAAATGAAATCATTAGCATAATTACAGTAATTCGTGTTTACCATCGAATTCAACGATAAGCCTAATCTTGAGGACGTTCAATGTGAGTAAGTTTTAAAGTACAATATGGCAATGATACGGCAAATCATCAATGTATTTTACGTCGATGAATTCATCATGGAATGGGTTATACTTCTACCTAAAACAAATAGGTAAACAAATAATTCCATTTAAGAAAACAACGGATTACCATGATATCTGAAATGTATGTCCATCTAAATAAAATTTGTATTTCATCAGAAGATGTAGCAAAATCGAAACAAAATAATTTCTCCTTGAAACAGTTTTTCTTTTTTTTGAATAACGAATAGTTCGAAAGATATATAATTGCGTGTAAAACTTTAAATATCGAACACTCGGTATACATGAAACATGCGTACATACATATAATATATATTCTAATGGGTCGAGTTCATATAATTTTGAAAAAAATAATGAATAGTTGATTTCAAATAGTTGATATCACTGTGAAAGATAATAATTATAATGTATGCAATTAGATGCAGTTATCTTAAAGATAAAAATGTATAATAAGATTAGCAACATATCTCAATCATGTTTTTTTTTTTATCATTGATATATATGTATCTATCTAAATGCTAAATAGAAGTTAACATTTTAGACGGATTAGAAATAAGAAAACGATGAATTTTTAGATTACTCGAACTTGAAGAAATATTTTTTTCTATCTAATTCGTATATTTTTCCCTCTTTTATCTAAGCGCTAAATAGAGGAAAACGTTTCATATGGATTACAAATAAGAGAGCAATGAATTTTTGGATTATTCGAACATGAAGAAATATTTTCTTATCTGACATAATCCTTTTTTATGCCTATTTTTGAATAGGTTAAAGTTCATATTCGTTTCGAATGTCTCACAGAGTCTGTCTAATGTCATGCCAAAATTTCGATCGTATTTAGAAAATCACGTCATCGTAACTAAGCCTGATTTTTCGATATTTACATACGTGATTACAAGTCTCAAAATGAATTATGAGATTTTCTGAAATTATTCTCGTAAGATACTATTATAAGATCTATTCAACTTAAATATAACAAAATATTTGCGATTCGAAGCGACTTTCAAGGTTCAAATAATTCATTTTTCTATTTTTATATACATATGTTTGAGATTTTTCTTATTAGATAATTGGCACAAATGAATACTTAACACCGGTTAAGTATCATTTCTGTGGTGGCTGATTATTATATATAAAAACTAATGTATTTCATTAATAATGCTCATAATTGATAATTTTTGAGTCGTAATATAAATAAGTTCGGTTATATTCATACATGTTTATACTTGCAAAAATCTAACTTATTTAATTATTAATAAAATCATTATTAAAATATTCAAAAATTTAAGAAAATTCATGACATTAAGATTAAGTAAATAACATTCAATGCAATAAACAATAGCATAATAACGATTGTAAATATATTTCAATAATTACGTAAGTTGCATCTATGTGAAAACATTAATAATACTCGTGACAAATCAACATTGTGTTATTAAGATATTTGTGATTCGTTAGACAAAACGCTTAAATGATTATTGTGTTTTTCGATACTTATTGTTAGAATAAACGCGCATTTCTACCCAATCGAGACATTTGCCACGATATGAACTATTTGCCCTAATAAGCCTGAAGAACGTACGAGTACAGTATTCATATTTTTAATTCACGTATTGCCAGTCAAATTGCTGTATACGCTATCAAATGGCTACGTGGTTTTGGCACTATTGCGACATTATCAAATAATTAATATAATATTTTTTTCAAACTAGATATATAATTCGATAGCAACGAAATGAAGAAAATATTTTTTTCATTTCCTTTTTTTTTTCTTTTTTTTTCCTTTTTTTACGATTAATAATTCTCGAACATAGTTGGTGAAATTTTATTTTACTTTTTATATATAATAATCGGTCATCAATGTGTCATAGTATCATTAGCCGGTTAATTGGTAAAAAAAGTCTAACATATACATAAAAAGAAATCAGTGATTATGGAAATAGACTTCATTATTTCAGATGTTAAAAGACATATTTTGTCTCTCTTTCTCTCTTATACGTTCAAATTAAAATTTACATATTACATAAAATTAATTTACGCAATATATAAAAATTACGTAAAATAATTATTTTTCAAGAATAAATGATGTAGATATATATATATATATATATATATATATATATATTTTTTTTTTCTTGTTTATTTTTTTTATTATAGAAATATAATTTTCAAATAATTTAAACTCGAATATTAAATTATCATTATTTATAATGCTTATATCACTCTTATAATCACAGAATCATATATATGAATCTTTAAGGTTATCTTAGATACTGGATCGATTAAATTTTTCATTTCTTCTTTGCTAATAATGTTACGCTTATAAAATCTGCATGTAAATGTTAATAAATACAAGAAGAAATTAACCCTCGTCATTCGCACACGAGTAATAATACACATGTTCGTATGTATGTATATATGTATGTTAATAAGTACATTTGAGATTACGTAAAACTGTTAATCTTTTTTTATTCTTTCTTAATAAATTATCTGTGATAATGTTAAGAGGATAATACAGGTTTGAGATCTTATTGTATTTCATTATCCTTTTATATCTCATTAAATAATTATCCAATAATTTATTATAATTATTCATCATTTAGAAATTCTTTAATATTATTATTAGATGTACGTGGATATGTACATTATCGTGAGAATATTTATCTATTAAAAATGATAATAATAATAATAATAATAATAATTATAATAGTTGTAATAAATTTCAATATTTTTTAAGAGTAAAAAAAAAAGAACGTTCGCCATTTTTAATTAATTAATCATTTTGAAGCGCGATTATTATTAATGGCGGCCAGTTCGAAGATCTCTGATGATCGTTTTGAGCATTACAGCGTCGTTTCTTTTCTTTTTTTTTTCCCCCTAAATGATCAACGAGGTCGAGGCCAAATTTATTCGACGTACGTTCGTTCATACGTATATTTATATGTCTACTCCCTGTAGAAATATCAATCTAAATGATTAACTCGATCGACGAACCGAGTCTTAAATGAATGGTGAGGAATTACTTGTTTAAATTTGTCGGGTCTTTTTATTTCTTTTAATTGTTTGTCTGCATTGAAGTTTATGTCAAATCGAGTAAAAGGAGAAACTGTGAATCAACTGTTTCCTTTTCAGTGACATTTTTGAGTCATTTGTATTATTCTAATGTCTCTTTTTTTTCTAATAAATATTGTATATAAAATGATGTAATATGCATGGTATAATTTGCATACATTGGCATAAAACAATTAGCAAAAAAAAAGAGGTCTTCTTTTTTTTTCTTTGGATCGTACAAAATTCTATTGACCAATAAGACACTTCGTAAAAAATGTTCAAAAAAGACTCAAAAAATGAGAGTCTGAAATTACTTACGTCACGTTTAAACATTTTGCGTAGATCTATTTGATGGGAACAGATTATTAATCGCATGATATTAAAATCATAAGAGGATTATTTTTTTTACGAAATATTACATATCTACAGATAATCTCCAAATCGATCATATCGATTGAGTGTAAAAAATAAATCAATTAAACACAGATATAAGGTATATGAAAGGAAATTAATTTCAAGTTAGATTACATCTAATTCTTGTTTAGGAATATTTAATATATTACTTTTATACCTAATTTTAATCGTTTAATATTATCAATACATTTCTTTGTTACAGGACTAATAATTTCTTTTTTGCAATAAAAGAAAATTATATTAATAATAATAATAATAATAATAATAATAATAATAATAATAATAATAATAATAATAATAATAATAAAAATAATGAACATTTCGTTTTATATTAAGATGAAGTAATAAAAAAAAATAAAATTAATAATAAATATCACGCTATATATTAAAATAGAATATTAAAAATAAAAGAAAAAAAAAGGAGATAAAAGAATTATTGTCCCGTTTTTTATTTTAGACTAATATGAAAGGAAAAGAAAATCATATAAATATTATGTATATCACGCTTTATATTAAAATAAAATAGTGAACAAAATAATAATAATAGTAATAATAAATAATAAATTATCGTACCATCCATGATATCCATGCTGTGATGTTAGGTTTAAAACTGTCTTCGTTCTTTCGAGCAGGTTGATAAACTTCGGACTCTTCAACTTGAGATATATATCACTTTCACGAAAGGAAGGATGTAACGTTTTTCAAAAGTAATCAAAAACTATGGGATTGTTGGACATCGCGACTCGACGCGGTGCGTCGTCTGATTTTGATAAGAAGTAGGCACATGCACCGAAAAATGATGCACTTTAATTTGATGGAATAAGAGCGAGGACTACCTCATAGTATTAAGAATCGGTAAGCACTAAAGAGAATGATCAAGAGAAGGTCGTAAGCAGGAAGAGAATGTCGTCTGGCCGTCTGTGACGTCCTCCGTTGGTTTGTTGATACGTTCGTTCGATGTTGGCAAAATAAAAGAAAAAAAAAAAAAAAAGAAAAAAAAAGAAAGGAGAAATCCGAGAGGTAACGAAAACAAGATTCTTTCTTTTTTGTTTGTTTGCTTTTCTTTTTCTTTTTTCTTTAAACAGAGAAAACACAAGGACTTGCTTTCGATTCTTCGTTTGCTTTTTCGAAGATCAGATTTAAAGGTCACGACTTCGATAGTCCTTATTAATAATATCGTTTTTCGAACAAATTATTAAATTCTTCATATACCTATATCCATTTTCCTTTTTAATCAAACTTGATCAAGGATCAATGAGTACCCGACAAAAGGACGTTAAATAGATTACGTTGATTTACATTATTCTCTCGAGTTCGATTATTCGATCCAGCGATCGAAGTTACCGTCATTCCCGGAATATCTTCCGAAATAACAACGAGTATTAAAATAAAAACAATAACTATGATAACAATAACAATGACAAGAATAACTACTACAACAATAACGACAACAATAACAACAACAGCACGAATAATAATAACAACAATAACAACAAGAACAACAGTAACGCTATTGATAATAGTATTCACGAGAGTAGCAACAACAGACTCGACGAACCGAGCGACACTGTTCGCTTTCACTCGTCTATGCTTTTCGCGCGTCACCACGTTTCGACTTTCGATGACATACAAACGATCGCGATTGGCTGAAAACGTTCGTTATCAGAGATCGACTTGCCATTGGAACTGTTAGTTTAACGAATACTTGCTTCTAATCGTTTATTTTATATTTTTTTATTTCTTTTTTCTTTTTCTTTTTCTTTTTCTTTTCTTTTTTTATCAACTTCCGAACGCGATTTCGTAATAACAGACTCGACGACGGAGTGGCTTACGATAAGAGAATATACCCGTATATGTATACGATATTTATACATATATATATATATATATATATATATATATATATATATAGAAGTAGTAAGTTTTATGTGTGTACATACATACGTACGTATGTATATATGTATGTACATACCGCCTTTCTCTCGATCCTCGACATTCCTTTGCTCGATCCACAAGTACAGACTTTTCCTTTCTCGTTTCCTTCGTTGAATCTAAGCACAACCTGCAGATTCCATTGCGTTCTCCATTCTCATATATTTTTCTCGTTAAATACACGTATGTATGTATCTATGGGTATGTGTGTGTTAGTGTTTACGTGGAAACTTTGAAGTTCATTAAGCGGTCTCAGTCGTGTCAGAGGATCATCGTCTTCGCTGATATCGCTTTAGATTTACCGATGGAAAACGCATAAATTCGTCGCATATCATTCGTCCAATTATTTATATATATATATATATATATATATACATACATATATATGTGTATATATATTACTGTTCACTCTTAATATATCTTACATTCTGTATACTATGTTTCTTAATTTTCTTTGATAATATATTTTCTGTTATATATATATGATTATATTTTTTTTTTCGATTATAATATTACATAATGAATAGTTATTGGAATAGAAAATTTTTATTAATTACAAATAAATAACGACAACGATATTAGAAGATTAACAAGACGTCAAATAATAATCTATCCAAAATTTCTATTATAATATCATTTTATATATATATATTTTATAAAAAATAAAATATATATATATATATATATTTTATTTTTTAATATTATAATGAGAGATTACTTTAATATATAGATAATGTTAATTAGAAATAGATATAAGTGAGGATAATGATATTAGACGATTAGACGAGATGTCAATTAATAATATTCTATATTTTTAAAGAAATCTTTTGAAAGATTTTAATAATGCAAATCTAGCTTCCTTTATATATATTTCCTCGTTTAATAAATTTCGAAGAATAAAAATGAGGAAAAAGAAATTCAGATATTTATTGTTCTTTTTCCTTTTTTTTTATTTTTTTTTTTATTTTTTCTTGCTTTTTCTCGTCAATCAAGTTTTTTTAGATATCCTTTCTGGTATTACCGATTACGTTTGTTAAGATCCATTCGTTAAAATGTATTCCTCATCGGCTTATAATCACTTTACATTAGATATATTAGGAATAATACAGGACGTGAAATAATAATATACCGGAGAAAATAAATGATAGTACACGACGAAGTAGAAAATAACTGGTCTTGTTACCGATCGTTCTTTTATTATTCTCTACGAGAACAATGACAGTTACAATCCATTAATAAAAACGTAGAAACGATGATGAAAAAGAAAAGAAAAAAAAAATAAAAGATAAAAAACGCATCCACGTTTTTCCTTCCGGTTTATTTTATATATATATATATATATATATATATATATATATATATATATATATATATATAAACAAATTAAAAAAAGTTTTTGTTACCTCATATGAAGTTATGCGAAAGGCGTGATTTCGTTAAATAATTAACACAATAATAATTAAATATATATTAAAATTTTCTCTCTCTCTCTCTCTCTCTTTCTTTTTCTCTCTTTCTTTCACTCTCCCTCACTTTCTTTCTCTCTCATTCTCACTTTCAACAATGAATACAAGATTAACTTACAAGAAAACTCTAGCTTTCCATTTATTTTTAATCTATACATGATCGATTTTCGAAAAATCGAAACACGAAATATTCGAAAGTCACGGTATCGAGTCCGATCACGTGCTTTCTCTCCCTCTCTCTCCCTCTCTCTCCCTTTCTCTCTCTTTCTCTCTCTCTCTCTCTCTCTCTCTTTCTCTCTCTCTCTATTTTTTCTACCTTTCTCCTTCTTTTTCTATTTATCTCTATTTCTCTCGATATCCTCGTTCGAATTCTTACGAACGAACAAATTCGTAGCATTGACAAGTGCAGAATAATTTTTAAAAAATGTACTACTATCTATATACATGTAAAAAAGATAAGCTGAAGAATGATTCGATTGTGAATAATTAAAATTGCATGTCCCTTAAGCAGTTTAAATATCTTTATCATTAATGAGAGAGAAAACAAAAAACAAGGAAACAAAAAGAAAATGAAAAAGAAAAAAAAAAAATAAAAATAAAAACGAAAATGAAAGAATAAGATTGAATAAGATCTACTGTATTGTGTTGATGCCTTAAGATTGGATCAGGCATGAAATTCCTTACCGATTAATTCTCGTGGAATCAGCGTGGGAAACTGTCGTTCCTTCGCTTACAATTAGTCCGTTCTACGATCCGCTCGTTCGTCGTCCAACTCGTTCGAAGAACCCAGGTCGGCATCCAATTTCGTAAAACGAGACGATCGTTTTTCGATCGAAAGATCTCAAAAATCTTTCTTCTTGCCCTTGTCGACGACAACGTTGTCATGATAACTGATCTCTTGACCAGCCACCGCTGGATGTAAATAATGTGGCTCAACGTCGATTTTTTCTTTAACACCAGAATCCAAAACCATTGAATGATGAGGACCTCGATGTAGCATCGTTGTAGCACCGTGATGTTGTTGCTGTTGTTGTTGTTGTTGTTTATTAGTTTGTTGATGTTGTTGATGCCTCTCGTCCTCTT
Source organism: Vespa velutina (assembly GCF_912470025.1). NCBI lineage: Eukaryota > Metazoa > Arthropoda > Insecta > Hymenoptera > Vespidae > Vespa > Vespa velutina. The sequence continues at coordinate 7,127,437 of NC_062188.1, forward strand.
GACTATATTTCTTCAACAAATCCCTCAACTTATCCATATCGATTTCCTCTCCGAATTTCGAAAAAAGTTCCTTCGCACCTGTCTCGTCTAATTTCTCTGAATCCTTCAATCCTTGCTTGAACAATTGCAGAAATCTTTCGTTAGCTTCCACGCCGTCTCTTGTTGTATTCTTCGATGAATTTAAATTAGGATTCAACAAAAGATCTGGTGTCTCGTGAACAACGTTAACGTTCTTATCCAAATTTTCGACCGCCAATGATTGAAGTAAAGTATTATAATCAGGTTTGATCCTAGATGTCTCCATGCACGAACTGCAGGAACAGTTCGTTATTATTTGAACCTTCTTCTGCATAGTCATAGGATTATTTCCCTCATCCTTACAATCCAAGGTAACCTGGTACGAAAAATATTTCATTGGATTAACTGTTAAATCTTTTAAAAATATTATCATCTATTATTTAATATCTATTTCGATATCCTAATCGTATTGACCGAGATACCTACTGTATGCCAAACACTGTCGAGAGGCTGACACGAGTCGCAATAGGGTCTTATCAAATCACCAGGAGCGGACGGCTCGCTGTGGGGTACCATGTAAGAGAAACAAGCTCCAACGCACACGTTGTTGTCGAGCTCTTGGGATGAGCATTGAGGCCACGCGACTACCTGCTTGATAGGCGTCGTTTTGCACCAACTGTGCTTGTCTGGATAGAGTACTATGTTGTGGACCTGAAACGGATGATTAAATGCTCGGAGGAAATATTCCAATTATGTTAGCAAAAGAGTTCATTTCATAATTTTACAAACCTTATGTTCCCGATGGGCGTGTAATATATTCAATTGAACCAAAAAGAAAATGACTGTTGTCATTAACTGCCACGTAGATTCCATGATCTCTGCAACAGTATAAAAAAAAGAAACTATCCTAATTTTCTTTTCCTTCTTTTTTTTTCTTTTTTTTTTCGAAGACTATGGTCTTTCGCGGATGGTCAAAAGATAGAAATACAGAAGATCGAGATTGAATAATATGACTAGAAAGATTATCCAATTTTTATTACAATGTATATGATCAAATATTATAAAATTATATTACGATATCTGTTTTCAGAAAATTCATTTATTACTTTAATTTACTTTATAAATAATTAAATAACAAATATTTGTTATTAAAAAATCAGCTCAATTATTAGATTACTTTTTATAGAAAAGTTTATTTTTTTATAAAGTAACAATAACTGTAACTGGAATATTAGTTTATTATTTTATTAAATTAACATATATTTTAGAGTAGAAAATTATCTCATTAGATTATTTTATTATTTTGCATAAAAAACATTTGATGAGATCGTAAAAGAGGTAATAAAAAGACCGACTTTGTTAGTTCTACTTTATAGTTATTTTCTGCAACGTCAAAGAATATAGAAGAGTTTCGACGATTGGAATGCAAGAGAGGAGAATCGTTTTGACGAGGAATAGCTCGTCGTCATTGGTTGTTCAGTACCGGTTGCCGAGCCATAGATATAGGGAATGCGTGTTATTTGAACGGTCGAGTTGCGAGTACTTGAGAGTACCCTACTTGGCGAAGCTTAGATATTTTTTCGAGAAAACTTATTGCAATTCGAAATACGTGCAACGGCCGTGCACGTGCATGCCAATACTTTTTTCCCGAATGAATGAAAGTGCCCGGCTCGACTTGAGCGCCTTCGAGGCCTTCGGTTCGACGACCGAGCGGAATTGCGTCATCGGGATGCTTGCTCGTTATGTTGGTATCGCATGATCTCATTTCTTTTTTTATTTATTAATTTTTTTTATTCTTCTTTTTTTTCTTTCTTTTTCTTTTTCTTTCTTTCTTTCTTTCTTTTTGTTTCTCTTTTGATAAAGATTCGAAATTCCGATCGACGATATTTATTTTATTTCGAAAAAATATATCAATAGTGGATAAAAAATGATAAGGTTGCTTCGTTGTATTTAATTGTCTAATTATGCATTATGAATTGATATCTTTATCAAAATAAGTATACGTAACATAATTCACATTTTTCTTTTTTTGTTTTTTTTTTTACATTAATTATTTGTGAACGAATTTTTGATTCTATCTGGAAGGAAATTAAATAACACGAAAATCGTAATATAACTTGTATCAATATAATTATGCTAATATATATTTACTACTGATTGGTCCAAAGTTTCTTAGATGGGCCAAAAGTTTTCTAGACGATTTTAAAAATCAATTATTCTTTTTCGAGACTCTTCAGGCTCGTAGATGGGCTTGCAATTTTACAAGCTAAGCTTATAGTTTTACGATTGGAACAAGAAATTAGCCTAAAATGTCATGAAAAAGGATAATTGATTTTTAAAGGCATTTAAAAACTTTTGACCATCTAAGGATTTTTAGTTTTGTAATTGTAATTTTTAATATTTAAGAAATATTAACAATTTCGAATATCAAGTAAAAATTATATTTATATAGGTTGATAAAGTGGAATAAAATTGAAAAAAAAAAAGAAGAATAGAAAAATATAAATGTTAGGTATAAAGTTAAAAGTTATATTATATATAGTGGCTTAAAATATTGAGTTCGATCTCCTTTCTCTACTTGTAAATGCAAAGTAATGGATGGAGAATGGATCTTTGGCATCGATGATGTCGCGACAAAGTCCGGTTCATTCATAGATACAGTAGGGTCACCCGTTTCTTTCTCTTTCGATCTCGAACTGTATGCTCGAGTTTTAACTTTCCAAGATTTCGAGATAAGGAAAGTCCTCGTGTCGTCGAAAAGGGGGAGTTATACTAAACCCGTTGTCAACGTCCCAACCATAAATAGTGCTGGATTTAGGGTACCAGTGCTGAATACGTGATTCACTCCTTCCGGCGACATACCACCAAATTTTTTTTTGAGTCGGAACAACAAAGCCCAACGTTTAAAAGGATCTTATCGTGTTCGTGCTCCGAAATAGAAATTCCTAGGGAATTTATATTTCTTTCTTTCTTATATTTCTTTTTACTTCTTTTTCTTTATAATAGAAATAATTGTAAATAACATATGTATGCGTACGCATTTTTATTAATTAATGATAAGTATTTTATAAAATAAATCATAATCGATAAATATATATATATATATATATATATATATAATACGATGAGCTAATTTTTCAAAAAGAAATATTCTTGAAATAGAATATAAAATATAATATCTCTGGTGTTGAATTTCGAGAGACAAAACTGTAATTAGAATTGAAAGTTTTCAAAAGAATTCTAATCTCGATAAAAAAAATTTTTCAATATATCAATCCAATTGTTAGAGTATCGATTTAATCGAAAATAAAGAACAATTAATTGAAATAAACGTTTGAAACACGTTAGTTCGTTGGTAACACGTTAGGAAGAATGCTGTGATTCAAAGTGAATGGCACGTAAACCGTGAACACACTGAAGCCTTTTCCTTATCGCATGCGAATCCGTTAATTGTAATCACGATCTCGCGTGATCGAATAAAGTGACGTAAGGCTGTAGAACGCGTGCATGCAATTTTAATAGTATTCTGTTTATCCACCTACACAGAACGTCAACGCAATGGTATATACATACGTACGTATACGTATAATCCCTATCCGTTAAATTCACGACCGCAAATCGATAGCAGGTTAATGTCAATTCAACGATTCTAAAACGTCGTTTCGTGAAAGTGATTTTTATGTAATCACGTCGTCCATATATTTTAACGTCATGAACTTGCCACGAGTAAAGCGTAATAAACACATAAAACACTCACGTAGACAAACAAATGATATCAAATACATAGTTATTTTATTTACCGCATATATCTATATGTAAATTATGATTCTCTGTTAGAACGCGCAATAATCATAGTCGCATTATGTCGTAACATGAAAAAAAAAAAAAAAAAAAAATTGATGAATCGTATAACGTTGCCATAGGCAAAGATCGAATCTTTAACGATTAGGTCGAAGGGGATTTTAATTTCCATATTCTATGGTGTACGACCATGTTGCCCGTTTTCATTCGAGCGGAAAAAAAAGATCGGGGACGGTGATATTCCTTCGGTTCGATATCGATTACCGATCGATGCTCATAAACTGTGAAAGTTCGAGAACAGTCTGTCTTCGTTATAATTACAACCGATCCCAATTGCCTGTGGTCTGTTTGTAAAATTTAAAGCAATGGGGAAGGATCCAAAAAGAGAGAGAAAGATAGAGAGTGAGAGAGAGAGAGAGAGAGAGAGAGGGAAAGAAAGATTGTATCGAGAAGGAGGATGGAAAAGGAAAAGGATCCAATTGTGAATCCAATTATGAAGAAGAAGAAGGAGGAGAAGGAGAAGGAGAAGGAGAAGAAGGAGGAGGAGAAGAAGAAGAAGAAGAAGAAGAAGAAGAAGAAGAAGAAGAAGAAGAGTAGAACCAGGTCTCGAATGGAATCGATCTCTCGCGCTGCGGGACTACGAGACCGAAGAAGACTACTTGAACCTGAAGTCCTTCAGGAATTCACGACGAAGACGATGAGGACGACGAAGACGTCGTTCCACGTCGTTTGTGGCTCGCTTACGTATACCCGAGCGAAGTGAATTCCACACGACAAAAGGAATCTCGTCTATCTCTTTCTCTCTCTCTCTCTTTTTCTCTCTCTCTCTCTTTCTCTCTCTCGGCGAACAATTGCCGTCTCGTCGGCCATTTCCAAGAGCCTCCAGATCGACTTTTCGTTCCTCTTCGATGCATTTCAATTCCCACCTGAAAGAACCCTCTTTCCACCTCCCCCCTCCTCTTCCACCTCTTTTTCTTTCTCCTTCTCCTCTTCTTTCTCTTTTTCTTCCTCCCTCTTCTGCTCTCGTCTTAGAGCCATCTGCTTTTTCTTCTCTCTTTCTCTCTCTCTCTCTCTCTCTCTCTTTCTCTCTTTCTCTTCGCGAGCCCTTCCTCGAAGGCCTTTTTTTCCCTCACAACAGCCGATGCGGCCCTTTCCTCTCTCTCTTTCTCTCTCTTTCTCCTCTTTATATTCTCGCACAGGATCTCTCTCCGATCTTCCGTTTCTTATTTCGAGTTCCGAGAACCACGAGGTATAGCAGGACAGCGCTGCGCGCGAAAAGGACGTTTCGTCGATGGTTTAAGGGTGGTAAAAATTAGGTCTCGAAACCGAAGCATCGCCAGGACCGGCTGATTTCATCTGACTAACCTATCTCTCTCGGAACAAGCACCTTTTTCTTTCGTCAGCTCTTTTTCTTTATCACCCTAACGATGATACATCTACTCGTCGTGCATCCTTCAAAAATAATTTACTGACCAAGTTGCATTTGTAAAGTTTGCGTTCGGTGATTTGAATGACCGAGTAAGAGATGCAATTGGAATAAATTGGAACTCGCTTAGATCCCTAAAGGATTACAAAGGACTATATCCAATCGTTTGTACAATTTTCAACAGTTATCTAAAGATAAAGATTTAGGTGGATCCGATAGATTATATAGAAATTTGATCTAATCGATTGTTGTGATTTTGATGATCGAGCAGAGTCATGCCAAGGTGTGTAACTTTTAAGAAGAAAGTTAACACGGCCCTGGCGCGATCGTAGCCAGAAGTCCAAAGCTCTTTGTTGCTGCGCCACCTTCTCTTCTCGCCTCTGAAGCCGTGTCGGTGGCGTGGAGGTCCCACCTCCTCTTCCTCCTTCTCCTCCTTCTCCTCCTCCTCATCCTCCTCATCCTCCTCATCCTCTTTTCCTTCTCCTTCTTCTTCTTCTTCTTCTTCTTCTTCTTCTTCTTCTTCTTCTTCCTTCGGGCCCATCCTTTCGATTTGCTCGTGTCGTCGTCGTGCCGCCAGAAAGAGAGAGAAAGAGAGAGAGAGAGAGAGAGAGAGAGAGAAAGGAAGAGCGAGTAAGAGAGAAAGAGAGAATGAGGTCGAAGAGGAAAAGGAGAAGGGGGTCCTGCGCCCAGCCGCGAGATTAATTTGATTTTCAACCAAATTTGACGCGCCCCCGAGCCGAGGCGGTCCGGCACAAAGGGCGCCGTTCTGTACGTGTGCGAGTTTCTTCGTCTCTCTCTCTCTCTCCCTCTCGTCGATAGGCTCTCTCTTCTTCAAGGAGCCTGACTGGCCCTTCACGGGACCTTTTAACGAAACCTCGCGTCGACGATCCCCGGCCCGGATCAGTGCGAGCTGTCTATTGATTCGATTTCTCACATTTAACACCCTGGAATGGACCTGTTCGAAGGACGTTTGAAAATTTATCGACTTGTTCCTTTTCCTTTCTCTTTTTCTGTATGTATTAAATTTTACATCTTTCTCTCTCTCTCTCTCTCTCTCTCTCTCTCTCTCTCTCTTTCTTCTTTTTTTTTTAATTCTTCTAATCCCTGAAATTGTTATGTTACAAAATAATCTTAAGTAATTTTGTATATAATGATCATAAAGAAATGTGTCACTCGTGATACATTTAGCTCGATGATCGTTGGAATGTGATCAAACGTGACGATCATTTAACCCGAAGCGATTTTTATTGACTCATTCATTCTATATATGATGAAACTCGACGTAGCTGATAAAAGCGAGTATCTAACTTTTTCTACGTAATAGGTAATACGAGTGTTACGCGTTGCTAATGTTCGAGTGACAAGACCAAAAGAAGATCGTAGAAAGACGAGAAAAGATGCGTTAACGCGATACAATTTGAGTTTTTATTGACAATTCGAGAAACGATTCAATAAATCTTCTTCTTCGATTTTCTTTACTTCAAATTTATAAAATTCTTAACAATTTTTATTTTCAAATTATCTTCTCCCGCGTATCTCCTTTGTTAATATGAGACTTCGTTAAAAAAGAATTCGATGATATAGTTTGAATTTCTCGTAAGGAGAACGGGTTCAGTACGGTGGCCTTTCTCATTTTCTTGTTCATTAATAACGCAGAACGCGTTAAACTTCGTTAACCCTCTCGTAATTGTTGCTGCGGTTGACGAAGCCCCGAGGAAATTCTTTCAGGGTAGCCGTTTGATTTTACGAGGATGGTTTCGACGTTAGAATTTACGATCTACCAAAAGTTATGAGCACGTTCGTGCGTGCCATTCTCTCTTTATCTTTCTCTCTCTCTTTCCCTCCCTCTCTCTTTCTACCTCTTTCTATCTCTTTCTTTGCGATCACAGAAAACGAATGCATTTATGATGATCTCTTTTCTCCAAATTAAAAAAAAAAAAAAAAAAAAAAGAAAAGAAAAAAAAAATAAAATGATCCGAGAAAGGTGTCGGTAAGAAATCATTTGATCGTTCACACGACGGAATAATATTAAATCGATAATCGAAAGTCCGGTTATGTCTCTTGTAGAATATTTTTGGAAGAATATTTTTAGAACGTGGTTCATTTTCTATTTAAGGTGGCAATGATGTGTGAGAGAGAGAGAGAGAGAGAAAGAGAGACAATATTAGTATTCTAAACATACCGAGAGATTTCAGAGAGAAGAGCTTGAAGGTCAACAAGGATTCTTCTCTATCATGGAAATAACAAAAATATGTCGGACCGATTCTCGACGACGTAGAAAGTATTACGCATGCGTAGATACGTTTTAAAAGATGATCCAGTCATTTTCAATTACTTTCAATTTTTCAATTATTTTTTTCAAAGATTTCATATTTATAATAACAACACCGTATAAATTACGTTTACAGCCTTCCGATAATTTGGATCGATGATTTTTTTCGTAAGCGATTCTATCCCAATTAAAGAAGAAGAAAAAGAAGAAGAAAAAGAAGAAGAGGAGAAAGAAGTAGAAGAAGAAGAGGAAGAAGTAGAAGAAGAAGAAGAAGAAGGATAGCAATAAGGATAAAAACAATAAAAAAAAAAGGAGTATAGCGAGCTGTAAACGGCAGCTATATTAGATTTTTATCTTAATCCTGGCGATCTATTTTAACTTAATGAAAGTCCTCGGCACCCTCCAAACTTCCTCCCCCCTTTAGTCACCCCGTTCTCACTCTTCCTCTTTCCCTCTTATTCCCTTTCCATTGCAGCCTCCCGTCGCTCGTTTTCACGTAGCCTAATTTCACAATTTTGCGACCATCCTCCGCGAGTCATCCTTTTTTTTTTCTCCTCCTTCCCATCCCTTTTTCACTCCCTTGCCCCTTCCTCGATTCTCCATCTCTCTTTCTCAAGATACCGGTGCCGTGGGCCAACTAATAGGGGACCCACAGGGGGTCGAAGAGGAGGAGAAGATAAAAAGGAGGATCTCGCGCGTGAGACGGAGAAAGACGATCGTCGTAAAAGGAAGAGCAAGAGGATGAGAAGGAGGAGGAAAAAGAGGATGAGGAACAGAAAAAGAAAAGGAAGAGAAAAAAAGAAAGAGGGAGAGAAAGACAGAAAGAGAGAGAGAGAGAGAGAGAGAGAGAGAGAAGCGGCACGGCGAGGTGAAAAAAAAGAAGTTTGCCAACAGCACCGGAGGATGCCCTGAAAACACGCTGGACGTGTGGCGCCATCTCGGCTCCTCTTTTTTTTCTTTCCTCCTTCCTGCACCGGCACCGTTCCCTCCGCACACCCTTCGCGTGAGCTCCTTATGCTTTTGTTTCTTCGCCCATACTAATTCTTCGCGAGGTGCATGGTGCCTGGCTGCCGCCGCCGCCACCGCCCGCAGCCGCCGTCGCCGCCGTCGCCGACGAGTGACGCCAGGGGATGATGCTGAAGAGAAGAGGGACCGAACGTGGTCTTCTCCTCTTCACCAGTGCCGGATCCGAATGTTTTTGCACCCTTGGACAAGGCCTGTCAAAACACCTCTACGACCCTTCTTTTTTTTTTCTCTTTTTCTCTCTTTTTTTTTTTCTTTCTTTAATATGTCGATCGATCATCCTTGATCGAGCATCTTATCGAATGCCTCTCGTTTTCTTATCAAATTACAAATCGAACCGAGTCGAGCCAAGTCAAGCCGAGTCAATTGGAACAATCTTCTTTTCGATTACTTGAAAAAGCGGATCAATCGTAAAACGTTTTGATTTTTAATTTATTCGCGACGATAAAAATTAATCAGATTTATATAGATAATCGATTAATCAGATGTATTATATGTAAATTATCGTTATCTACCGAATATCCAATGATAAACTGTGTGTGCAGTTTTAAACTTTCTCTCCTTTTCTCTCTCTCTCTCTCTCTCTCTCTCTCTCTTATTCACTCCCTCCACCCGCTAGTAAGGTGGTCCCCATACGCGGGGACCACATACCTGCAAACGAACGCTTTTAAAAGGGAGGGCAGAGCCCAAGAACAGGTCGTTAAAATGTAATGACATTGTTGTTTTTAATGCTCGGCTCTTTAAAACGGGCCCTTTCGTCTTCCTCGAGCCTGCCCGCTACTTTTGCCGCTACCAGCTTTCTTTCTCTCTCTCTCTCTCCCCCTCTCTTTCTCTCTCTCTCTCTTCCTCCCTCCCTCCCACTTTTCCTCTTCCTCTTTTCGTGAGAGGTCGAACGCGCGACAAATCGCGAGTTCTTTTTTCTTCTTTTTTTTTTCTCTTTTATCTCTCTTCGTCTTCCTTAAATACACAGTGCCATGGTTTTCTTCTTTCTCTGTCGAATTCGCTTGTAAGAAAAAGTCAGAAAGTTGAAAGATTTCGTGGAAAAATGTATATCCCAAGTCTCCTCTCTTTCCTTGTATAATCGTGCGATCGAAAAATCGATCACGTTTCGTATGCACCTGATGATATTCTATTAAATCATTTTGCGATTAGATCTGACATATTTCTTGTCTCTTAACGATAAGCGACATAAACACGTTGCGTTGTAAGGTGACTCATATCAAGGAGATTTCGTTCTTGGTTTCTTTTCGTGAATGACGACCCGTTACTTCGGTACCGTGGATGGACATGAGATATCTCGAGAGGGCTGATGACGAAGCTACTTTCTTTACTCTTACGCTGTTCACCATGACCTTAGGGATATCGGTATACAACGTAAAGTATGCTCTGTAGTATGTATATGTTTACAAAGAGTTATAAGATACTTACGAACAAAACATTTGACCACATTATTATAATATCATTTATGTAATAAACAAATTTTTTTCGACTTCGAACGATCTTGATTTTTTTTCTCGTTCTGTTTCTTTTTTCTTTTCTTTTTTTTTTTTTGCAGTAATAATCGACTGATATTTAACGAAAAATATATTAATAAGTATTAATTTTTCAGATATTAATAATTTTATGAGATCGATACGGATCTCGGTAATTTATTTGTTTATAAATTAGAATAATTTCTATGGTATAAAAAAGGCGCGAAAAGGTGTCGAAGGTACGGTAGCAGGAGGGACATAAAATAATTTCAGCAACGTCGGACTACCTGTGGTTTTAAAAAGAAATGTCTCGCGCCGTGAGAGATAATTAACTACAGACCACCCTTTAGGAATGAGACCGGTTAACGTTATTCCGAATGATTATGAGACGAAGTAACATGTCCAATAACGAAGACACTCTCGGGAGTGAGTGTCCGTTATAAAAATCCTTCGAGCACACGTTTCTCTCGCGTAGATATATATCGAGATTCTTCGTCTTCTGTTTGCTTTATGAGACATATCTCAAAAATGAATGACCATGATGGTTACATACATACATACATACATATATACATAGACGCACACACATCGACAGAACGATTTATAAAAAGGACTCGGTATAATTATTAGTTATATTTTCGAAAAACGCTCGATTAATTCGGCCAATGATAGGGCCAATCGCGAAAGGTCTCCATTAAATAGGATACGATTGTAGGTTCGCTACCGCGCAACAGTTTAGCGTGGAACTTAAACTCTTGCGTCTATGAAGAGCTATCATTAACTCAAGAATAGGGTCTAGTATTAGGATTAGCGGCCGAAACGTTTTGGATAACTTGCTTCTGGGCTACTCTCATCTCCTCGAGCCTTGCTTGGGTGTCCCGTATCTCGTTGGTGAGATCCCGACAGCTTGAAGGATCTCGCTTGAGAGATTGTGATACTTTTCAAATGATCAGCTGACTTCCCGAAGATGATTTAATGGATTTTGATTTAATGGATCCAACGTATTTATCTATATACGTACGTACTTACTACTTAGATGTATATATTATTCAGCTTACGCGTATCAATGTATCTTTTCAAAGAACTCTCCCGTTTAATTCCCTTCAAGGATATAACGTCTACTTTCTATGCGCTGCCTCTCCGATCGAAAGACTCTTACAAAACGATCAGCGTAATGACAACGCTTGGTGGTACGTGACGTGGAAGATTTTCTATGCTCGAAGAAATCCTGCCGAACGTTCTTGATCGAATGCACTATTCTTACGTTGGTTACAAAAGTATAAAGAAGAACATAGAAAAATCGATTTGTAAAATTTCTTAATGCTTTTATGTCAGATTAAGAATGAGGTAAAAGAAAGAGAGAGAGAGACAGACAGACAGACAGACAGACAGACAGAGAGTGAGAGAGAGAGAGAGAGAAAGATATATATATATATATATATATATATATATAGAGAGAGAGAGAGAGAGAGAGAGAGAGAGAAAGAGAGAGAGAAAGAGAGAGGGAAAGAGACTCAGCGATGGACGCACAAGCAGCCTTGGCTTTTCTCAAGTTACTGTCACTCACCTCGGTATACGGCAGCGACGTCGCAAACGCGTACTACGCACCAAGCAAGAGAAGATCTACGCGTGTATCCAAGATAGATCTTTCGTTAAATTGCAAATAATAATAATAATAATAATAATAATAATAATAATAATAATAATAATAATAATAATAATAATTATAATAATAATTATAATAATAATTATAATAATTATTATTATTATAACAGCAATAATAACAAGAAGAAGAAAAAGAAGAAGAAGAAAAAGAAGAATAAATGAAGAAGAAGAAGAAGAAGAAGAAGATGAAGAAATAGCACGCACTTTAATAAAAGCGCTTGTCTCGCGTAACCGCGCGATTCGAGACGTACGATGATAAGTTAGGACTTTGTTGATAACGGTCAAGGAGTTACACTCGTCAAGGAAAATCCGTACCTTTTTTGGCTCGAAAGACCGAGGCCGATACGAGGCTGAGCCGAACCGAGCTGAGCTGAGCACGAAACTGTGCTGCCGATCTCTCGTGTTCCGTTCTCCTCCACCTCCTTCTTCACCTCCTCCTCTTCTTCCTCCTCCTCCACCACCTCCTCCTCCTCAACCACTACCAGCGTCTCCTTCAGCTTCTCCTTCTACTCAGTACGTTCGGTTCCGCGCCGTTCCCGTTCCGTTCTCTTTCATCCTCACTCTCTCTCTCTCTCTCTCTCTCTCTTTCTCTCTCTCCCCCTCTCCCTTCCCCCATCACTCTTTCTCTCTCGCTCTCTCTCTCTCTCTCTCTCTCTTTTTCTCTCCTTCATGTTTTCTTTCTCTTTCTTTCTTTCTCTCACTCGCAGAGCTCTCGAGGTATCCTCGAGAAAACAGAGAAAGACGGAGACCGGTGGGGGAAGGTTGAGGAGGGAGGAAGAGAAAAAAAGAGAGAGAGGTAAAAGGAGGGATCAACCGTGAGCAAGAGAGATCTTTGACTACCTCTACCCGATGTAGTCGTGTGTACTGTAAAAAGCAAGATCGCCCGAGGCCTTACACCTCGAACCAGTAAAACTTGTCGTCTGCTAGTGCTAAAGTGCGTTCGCCGTAAGCTTCACTCGATTTGCTACTTCGAAACGAGCAGGAAGATGAGGAGGAGGAGCAAGAGGAAAAGGAGGAGGAGGAGGTGACGAAGACCGAGAATGGGAAACGTCACCGGATCCCAAACTCGTTAATGGCGAACTCTCCTAAGGACTTTACACCCGAACGTAGTGTAATTCTTACTTTCTTCTTTCTTCTTCCTCTTTCTACGATTTGGCATTTTAATCGATACTTCCGGAATTACTATAGCGAAGAATGTTATTATGTACTCGGAACTTCATTTTAAAGGATTATAACTTTTCGATGCGAAGTAATACATTTATTGATTTTAGGCACAAAGAAATTAGATTAAGTACAACATATATGGACATTGAGCATATAATATTCTTTGGTATATATTTATTTTTACTAATTTAATTATTAATTATTTTTTTTCTTTGGTTTTTAATGTTGTAATCTTATAAATTATAGTTTTCTTTTTTGTTTGTGACAAGTCTTTTCAATGTGATGGCACCATTGCAATACCAGTAGTATTCACAAAGCAGATCATTGAACGTACCTATCACCATCGGCAAGAGGTCATAGATTGTATTAAAAGTTTGTAGGGTAATCTTTAGTTAACGGCTTCTGTCACGTTAACCGCGATTGGTCCTAAAACCGTTAACAGATACTCCCGCAATCTCATACATTTACTTAAGCTGTTTACGTCGGACGAGCTACCCCATATAATGATACCATCCCCACCGTTTATCACTATCTCTTGGAAAGTCTTTTTCACGTCGGTCTATGAAAATACAGAAATCAAATATTAGAAAATATAAAAATTTTTAATAATAAGGACAGAGGATTCGTTTTAGTTTGGTTTTGGATAGCATAATATTCTAAATTTCGAAATAAGATAATACTAACCTCGGTAAGAAAAGTATTCGTTTCGTCCTGATACACGTACCACCAATAAGAGAACACTTTCGGTGAATGCTTTAAATTGTTCGAGATTCTAACAGCTTCCTTTACTCTTCCTTGCACTAAACCAATTCTTTGATCAGGGGTCAATTCACGTCTAACATAGACGGATGGTAGAAGTACATTTTGATTATTGAACAGCCACGACATCCTACGTGAGAAAGGTATGATCTTTTAAACAAACGATTAGATAACAGATAGAGAGCAATTCATTGATCTACTTCAAAACAAATTCATTGACCTACTTCATTTTCCAGTACGAAATAATTGACATTGATCTTGTTAAATATACGCATGTATTCGATCATTTGTTTTTTATAAGGATCTCGGGCTAATCGTTTTGATCGAGTATTCATAAATTATAGGAAACACGCGTGAACTTTCAGAAAAATTTATCGCATGTTATATACAATGAAAAAAAAAAAAAAAAAAAAAAAAAAAAAAAAAAAAAAGAAAAAAGAAATTAATGATATAAACTTAATAAAATTATAATCGTTGATGTATCGAGCAAAATAAATAAATTTTTTATATATATGTAATTTTAATAATATTAATAATTTTAATAGTATTTCTAATCTCGTACTCGTCGTTCTCGCGCATCGCTGTAACGTCACAATCAGGGACGAAATTAGTAGGCGACATATTAAAGCAATAGGGATATCCATAATAACCCCAATCAGCCTGCTTCCTAGTCTTTTTGGCCAATTTCAAAGTTTCTTCCATGAAAAGTCTGGCATATTTTTCGAACCTCTTCGATGCCTCCAATTCGATCATCTTTTTATTCCAGAATGGATGTTCTTTGCGAACTAAATCTATTGAAAAATTCTTATATATCTTCATATTGCCCCAATTTTGTCGGAAGATCGGTCTCCATCTTTCAAAATCGATTACACCGATACCACTGAAGTTTCTATTTGGATATGTTTTATCCAAATGTTCGATAAATCTTTGAAGATGTATCGTTATGTTACCTTCTTGAGGAACTCCACCGTTTCTTATCTTATATTTGCCTAAACAATATGTAAGATTTACACATGTAAGATTCATTTTATCGATGCAACGATACCTGTTGTAGAAAAATTCAAAGAAATCTTCGATGTCGATATCATTGAAAAAATTTATCCATATACGATAGAGATAAATTGTAAAGCAAAATTTTACCATATTTGAGTGGCAATAACGCCGGGAATTCTCCAGGATCATAAAAAATTGCTATCTTGTCCCCCTGGAAATTGTCCTTAGAATTATGTTTTATATTAAAATTTGTCACCTCGTCGAAGTAGAGACCATATTGATGACACATAAAGGTAGGAACGTTCCAATAAATGTTGAAGACTCTTTTCGGTCTCTCGGATTTTTCGCAATTCGATCTGGAAAAGTTAGGCGGGAGATGTCATCGGTGGTAATATTATATACTGACTCGGGCGACAATGACACATATTAGATAAGATACACCGATGTATTTGAACTTGAATTCATCTTTCTCTCTCTCTCTCTCTCTCTCTCTCTCTCTCTCTCTCTCTCTCTTTCTTTCTTTCTTTCTATATATATATATATAACCATATATAAGCATATATATAAAACCATATATATATATATATATATAAAAAATTCGAAAGTTAAAATAGAATACCAGGATAACGGGCGTTACATTTAATTCGAAAGAAATTTAACTATATTTTTTAATTTCGAAGAAGCTATGTAAAAGAGACTAAAATAAACTTATTAGCGTATTGATCGATTACACCGCAGGAAAACTAGGTCAGTCATAAAATGATCTATTGTGATAATATAACTCCCATAGATAAGATGAATGAAAAAGAAAAAAATTTGTAAGAGTCACACTCATTGTTTTCTTTTTCTTTTTCCTTTCACTTTTACTTTCTTTTTCTTTTCTTTTTTGTTCTTTTTTCATTTTTCCTTTTTTCTTTTTTTTCTTTTTCTTTTTTTTTTTTTTTTTTTTTAATTAGACAATACCCGCAAGAGTCGCCGTTCACTAAGGGCTGAAGAAAAAAAAGTAAAAGGGTCACTAGGAGCATGATTTAGTAAGGACAATCGTGCTGATACTGATAATTGTCCGTTCAATAATGAGACTCTCATATGTGTTATCAATTCTAAAGGAACTTTATCTCTCTTTCTCTTTTCTCTCTTTTTTTTCCTCTATTTAATTCCACGTCGAGTGAGTCACACTATGATCGATCGATCCTTGCGATGCTCCCGTACTGCGTTCTCGTGTATAGAAAAACGTTAACGACGATAGTACACCAGAAGTGCGACTGAATTCCGCTCGATTTCACACCACTATTTATTCCGCATCGTGTCTGTGTGTCTTGTGTTCCCCACCTACGTGCTTCTACCAGTGACTCGAAGCGTTATCTCTTACTCCGGGCTATTGTTTGACGTTTTTTCGTGTTTCCGCATATTTCTTTTTTCCTCTTATATTCTCCTTTCTCGCCTCTCTTTCTTTCCCTTTCCATTATCGATGGTACGTCGACGTCGCTAAGGGTGACCTTTACGATGCTTCGAAAGAAGAAGAGGGTTGTTGTTCAAGCATGAACGAAAGCAAATATCTCTCTCTCTCTCTCTCTCTCTCTCTCTCTATCTATCTCTCTCTATCTCTCTATCTCTTTTTCTTTTTTACTTTCACATTTTGCGAGCCGCATCCAAATCGATCGTTAACGGTCCATCTTTTTCTACTACGCAAAAGGGATTACAAGATTTTGCAAGTATATGACCCTCGAGTCAATGATACTTGCCATTATCTTATCGAGGAGTCGCAAGTGTGCCAATGTCTGTGAATCGAAATAAAATTGTATATACAATCGAGAACACGAACTAAGATAATTTTACGATTTAGGGGGATTATTGTCGAATGAAGGATACTCGTTTATCACAAATACTTTACATTTTGTATTTAGGTAAATTTTTATGTTATGAATGTATATAGGACGTGACAAGTTGAAATAAAAATATTGTATGCGGTAATTTATGGTCGCAGTTAATGCTTCAAATTATAATAACGAGTTCATTGAATAAAATAATACTTCAGTATGAAATTGTAATATTTTTTTAAACGTCAACAAAACATTAAAACTAACAATGTTAAGATTGATTAGATATCCGTACGACTAGAGATATCTAGTATAAAACGTTCTATATTATGGAAGTAGTAAAAATATTCTTCGTTTATTACATGTAGGACAGTGTTTGAGGAAGTCATAAACCATGTACTTCGTATTCTTTATATCGGTTATAGCGATATTTTCTTTATTTCTTTTCTTTTCTTTTTTTTTTTTTTATATTCCCAACGTCGTATAATTTTTAACGACGGTCAGTTTAAAATACACGTCGGTAGATATAATCGACGTTAGGAACTTTATACCATAATTAAATTTATAATCTGTACCTCGTTAGACTCCATATTTCATTAAATAAAAAACATTCGTATCGTTTGTCACACATTTTATCATTTTATAATAATGCATTTGACATAATCTGATTGAATTAACTTTACTCGAATATTTTTATGATTCGATAATACACGATATTTATACGATTTAATTGATCGTTTAATTAGATTTTATAAAAAATACAATTTGGCTGCGGTGAGACATTTTTCTTTTCTTTTTCTTTTTTTTTTTTTTTTGCTCTTTTCTTTGCTTTTCCTTTCACTTTTTCTTTCTTTTCTTTTTGTCAACGGCACGGGGAATAAATACTTATCGACGGATGTGGATTATTATCGTTGTAGACTAACGTTTGTTGTGCCTACGAACTCGTCGGAGGATGTGTCTGGTAGCATCCTATCTAAATAGAATGCAAATGTTAAGCCGGCTAATTGTGACAGAAACATAGTTTCGTTCCTTTTATCTTGAGAAGAAGGCCTTGCATGTCGACCGTCGGAGTTCTTCGAGACGGGCGTTTTTATCTAGAGCGGCAGTTACAAAGAAAAACTTTTCTCTGTTAAGAGAATGTGTCCGTGAGTTATATAGTTTTCTCTTTGCGTGTGTGTGTGTGCGTATATATATATTTGCTTGTTGAACAATTATAAAAGACGAGTTAATTTTTATAAGAGAAAAAAAAAATAATACGTCGAGTTGTCGCAATGATGGCGCAATGAATCAATGAAACATAAATGGTATTTTCGATTGATTCAATAATCGAACGTAATTGTTAGATCGAACATATATCTTTCTTCTATTTATTATAATAAGAGCGAATCTTGATTCTAAATGAAATTGAAAAAAGAAAAACAGAAGAGAAAAAAAGAAATAGATTAAATTAAGCTAAATAAGATTAAATTAAGTATTCAAATAAATATCGAGTTAAATCGACGTTTCAAAATTTTTCATCTTTTGTTCATTCTTTCATTTTCTCATCGTTATCTTATCGTTGGTGGATAACTCACAGTGGCCGTGCGATCGATCAAACTGAGTCCCGGAAGAAGGACGTATAATTTTAAAGGATAAAAATATTTCATCTGTTAACATCAAGAACTTTTACATTTGTGATCGATTGTTGTAAGCAAAACGAAAAATAAAGAAAAAAAAATAAATAAATAAATAATAAATAAATAATTAAAAAAAGAAAGTAACGAGAAGAGAAAAGAGAGATATTTCATCAATGAATCTTATTTTAATTTTTTTTTTTTCGTTCTTATCTTAACATTGACATTCTTATCATGATACTCATTGTCATCTATCTTGACCAAGAAGGTGCAAAGGAAAGATAGTTCTCTTGAAAAAGTTAGATCGCATTCTAGTTGTTTACGATTTCATCCTTTGCGTGGTTCGGTCAAGTTACTAACTTTACGATACTTATCTGGATTGCTTGAATCACGCACATATACGTATATACATTCGCTTTGGCACATGCAATATTTTCTCTACATCATACCGATCTTGACCCTGTCCCTGTCATCTTTTGTCGAGTACCAAGGACGTAGCAAAGAATGATATCCGAAAGCATTAATAAATCGAATTACAGTCTTGAAAGATTTTTCCACACGCATTTATTCAACCCTCCTCCATCTTTTTCTGCTGTTATTTAACGTTTATTTTTTTTTCTTTTTTTTTTTTTAATTTCTTTTTTATTATCCTTTGTAATCGCGGAAATATTAGAGGTTCCGCACTCCTCTTCATTTTTTTTTCGTCGTTCATATTCTTACGTGTATATCAAATATCGCCATGTTTCTTTCTCTTATATTCCAGTCAATAATATATTGATCTAAAAGTCTATTGGAATATTCGGACTTCATATTTGAACAACGCCAGTTGTATAAGTAATATTAGAGATTACTATCGCCAATACCAAATTTCAAAATTTCCAATCCATTAAATTTAATGCATTGAATACATCGAAATCCAATATATGTATATATATATATATATATATATATATATATATATATATATATATTTATACATATATTGACAAAATTATTCGGACACCATGGTATATTTGAATAAATCTGTATATATAATATTTCGATTGTTCATGAATAAAAAAAATTCTTTTTTCCTGTCATGTATCTCTCATTTTGTTAATCACTCATTGTGATTAACAAAAATATACAATTTAATATATCTATGTTTAGCCATTACAATTTTATACATATAAATAAAATATTGTTCAATATAATAATTTTTTTTTAGTATAATAATATAATTCAATATAATAATAATCTTTACAATATTTTTGAATCTTGATTTCTTATGTATATACAAAAAATTTGTTGTCTTCACCATTTTTTTATCGGTAAAATAAATCCAAAGATTAGAGAAAAAAATATAATAAAAGTGAGATATAAATATAAATCAAATGCTGATTATGTAAGCATAGAATAGCTGGATTAGGGAAATGAAATCGGACTAAACATACGTTTTTTTTTTGGCTCTAGTATGACAGTGACATTCTATACATTTTTGTGGTTATAATGTTCTAAAAATGGGTATGTACTTTAGCAATCTGTTTTTTATTTGTTATTTGAAATTTTTACACGTAATAATAATTATCATTTCAAAAATATTGTTCGATAATCAAATCTAAGTATGCCATCGTAGATTTTTTGATAGCAGAGATAATCTTACGTACTAGTTGCATACTTCAAAAATTGATAAGACTTTTGTATTGTTTCTTTATCAATATTTTTAGCGAGCTTTTATTGCATATTATAAATACTTCCACATCGATTTGTATCACCTTTATTCAAATATCACAAGTAACCTAAAGATATTTTTCTTCACTATGTCTTTGTATCATTATAATTTTCACTCGTGGAATGTTACTGACTGTTTTGTTTTCTTATGATTTTTTTTTTTTTCTTAAAACCAGACACAAAAGATAGAATTGGGCGTTTCGATAACAGACAAGATATTTAATAATACGCCTACACAAAAATTATATTCATAGTTTTAAAAGATTACATAATGTCATTTATTTAAGTTATGATATTTTTATTGCAGTTAAAAAGTATGTATATGTTTACTATAGTTGCTTTAATAACCATCATTTTGACTTTTTTCTACTCACTTTCCTTCACTCTCAAGAGCTCTCATAGTATTCTCGACACAAAACAAAGAAAGATGCATGATTGTCAAAAGAGAGTTGAAGAGGGACAAAGGGAGAGAACGAGAGACAGTGAGAGAGAGAGAGAGAGAGAGAGAGAGAGAGAGAGAGAGAGAGAAAGAGGGAGAGAGAGATAAAAAGGTGGATCATCCGTGAGCAAAAGTGATCTTTGACTACCTCTACTCGATGTAATCATGTGTAAAAAACGAAATCGCCTGAGATCTTACACCTCGGACAAATAAAACTTGCCTGTTAGTGCTAAAGTATATTCGTTGTAAATTTCGCTCGATTTGCTACTTCGAAATGAACAGGAAAAAGTAAAGGATGAGAAAGAGAAAGAGGAAGGGGAGGATAAGGTGACGAAGATCGAAAATCGTGATAGTGATCCGAACTCGTTAATAGTTAAACGGTCTTAATGACTTTATACCCGTACGTAGTATTTCTTAATTTCGTCTTTCTTCCTCTTTCTAGGATTCTGTATTTTAATTAATACTTCCGGAATTATTGTGACGAAGAATATTTTTACGTACTTGGAATATTATTTTAAAGGATTATGCATCATTCTTAATGCGAAGTAATACATTTATTGGTTTTAGTCACAAAGGAAATTAAATACATATATGGACGTCAGACACAATATTTTTTGATATATACTTATTTTTACTAATTTGATTATTAATTATTTTCTTATTTTGATTATTAATGTTGTGATCTTGTAAATTACAGTTTTATTTTTTGTTTGTGACAAATCTTTTCAATGTGATGGTATCGTTGCAATACTAGTAATATTTACAAAGCAGATCATTGAACGCACTCTATCACCATCGGTAATAGGTTATAGATTGTATTAAAAGTTTAATGGTGTTCTTTTTTTGACAGCTTCCATCACTTTAAAAGCGATTGGTCCCAAAATCGTCGATAAGTACTGTTTCAATTTTTCACATTTCTCTTTGTTTAAGTCATGCATGGTACCCCATATAATAATACCATCCCCACCATTAATAAGAATTTCTCGGAAAGTATTTTTCACGTCGGTCTATGAGAATATAAAAATCGAATATAAGAAAGTATAAAATCTTTAATAACTGAGAAGTTAAGAGGATACGATTTAATTTGGTTTTTATAAGCATGATATTTTAAATTTCGAAATAAAATTCTACTAACCTCGGTAAGAAAAGTGTCCATTTTATCTTCATATGCGTACCACCAATAAGATAGTACTTTAGGTAAATGTTCAAATTTTTTTGAGATTCTAACAGCTTCTTTCACGCTTCCTCGTACTAGACCAATTTTTTCCTCTGGTTTTAGAACATGTTTCACATAGACGGATGGCAAAAGTACATCTTGATACTTGAATAGCCACGATAGCCTGTATGAGAAACGTACGATCTTTTAAATGAACGATTAGATAACATAGAATAGGAAGATAAATTATTGACATACTCTAACTTTCAATAGGAAATAATTGACATTGACTTTGTTAATCATAAATCGTTTGCTTTTTATAAGAATCCCACGCTAATCGTTTGTTCAAATACTGATAAATATCATGGGAAGTAAGCGCAAATTATTCAAACATATTTATCGTATGTTATACATAATGAAAAAAATAAAAAATTAATAATATAAGTTTAATAAAATCATAATTGTTGATCGATCGTATGAAATGAATTAACTTATTCCAATCAAATATTTCTAATCTCGTACTTGTCGTTCTCGTTCATCGCTAGAGCGTCACAATCAAAGCTAGGATTACCAGTTGAAGCAGTAGGACAATAGGGATACCCGTGATAACCCCATTTATTTTTATTCCTAATATCCTTCGCCAATTTTAAAGTTTTTTCCATAAATATTCTGGCAGATTTTTCGAATCTATTCGATGCTTCCGTTTCGATCATTGATTTATCCCATTTTGGATGTTCCTTGCGAACAAGATCTATGGAAACCTCCTTATTTATCTTTAAATTATTCACATTGCGTCGAAAGATTGGTCTCCATTTATTAAAGTTTATCACACCAATACCACCGGAAATTTTCTTTGGATATATTTCATCTAATTCTTTGGTAAATTGTTGAAGATGAACTGTGATGTTACCTTTTTGAGGAACTCCTTCGTTTCTTATGTCATATGTGCCTAAACAATTATCTAATAAGATTGCATAATCGATCGAAGTAAAGATATTTAAAGAGGAATTTAAAGATATTTTCAATACGAATATCGTGCCTTAAAATTTATTTAAGATAGAAATAAAAACGAAGAGTAAAAGATTACCATTTTTGAGTGGCACCATAGCAGGAAAATTTCCAGGATCATAAAAGAGTGATATCGTATCACCGCGATAATTTCCCTTAGGATTATATTTGATATCAAATTTTGTCAACTCATTGAAGTAGACGTCATGCTGATGACAAAAATAGGTAGGAACGTTCCAATAAATGTTAAAGATTTTTTTCGGCCAATTCGTTCTGAAAAAGTTAAGTGGGGGAATGGATATCATCGATGGTGATATTATATACTGACTTCAGGAACAATGACACATATTAGATAAGATACACCGATGTGTTTGAACTTGAACTCATCCTTTCACTCTCTTTTTTCCGTCTATATATATATAATTTTATAAGTATATAAAATTCCAAAACTAAAATAGAATAGATAGCCCGTTTTATAACTAATTCAAAACAGATTTAATTATACTTTCCACTTTCGAACAGGCTATAAAAAAGAGATTGAAATAAACTTATTAACATATCGATTGATCAAGTTCGAGGAAAACCAAGATCATCCATAAAATGATCTATTGTGATAATATAACTCTCGTAGATATCGTTCGATGAAAAAGAAAAGAAAAAGAAAACTTGCGAGTACTATTCTTTGCATTCTTTTTTCTTTCTTTTATTCTTTCATTAGACAGTAGCTACCTGTTTAAATTGCCGTTCACTAAGGGATGAAGTAAGTAAAGAAAAAGGATCACTAGGAGCATGATTTAGTAAGGCCAATCCAAATTATTTTAATAACTATACGTTCGCTAAACGATCCTCTCACATATTATCAATTTCTTTTTCTATTTAAATTCCACGTCGTTCGAATTATATTATGATCGATCGATCCTTGCAATTCTTCCGTAATAAATTCTAGTCTATAGAAAAACGTTAACGATGATAGTACACCAGAATTGAGACTGAATTCCGCACGATTTCGGGCCAGTATTTATCCCGCATCGTGTCTTGTGTTCCCCACCTACGTACTTCTATCAGTGACACACGAAGCGTTATCTCTTGTTCCGGGATATTGTATGACATTTTTTTTCTTGTTTCCGCATCCTTTTTTTTATCCTCTCATATTCTACTTTCTCTTCTCTTTTCCTTTTTTTCCTTTCCATTATCAATGGCACGTTAAGAGCGACTCTCTCTACGTTTCCTAAGTTTCAAGAGAGCAAAAGGGTTGTTCGTGGATGAACAAGAGTAAACATTTCTCTCTCTTTCTACTTCTTTATCTCGCGTAATACTCTCACGTTTTGCAATCCGCATTCAAATTTATCGTTAAGAGTTGGCCTTTTTCTATTCCCAAAGGAATTACAGAGTCCGCAACAGTATGACCCTCGTGTCAATGATATTTGCGTTATATTATCGAGCAATTGCAAGTGTACCAATGACTGCGAATCTAAATAGTATTGTAAATATAACCGAGAGCACGAAATATGATAACTTTATGGATCGCACACGATTTAACGGGGGATTATTACCGAACGAAGGATATTCGCTTATCGTGAATACCTTCATATGTGTGTTTAAGTGAACTCTGTTATGTATATACGTATATACATGTATATATAACGTATATATAACAAGATGAAATAAAAATGGTGCATGTATTAACTGATGGTAGTAGTTAAATTTGCAAATTATAACGTTTCTACTAAAAATAATAAAATATGGTAATATGAAATTTTCTTATATAACAGCAATATTTTCTTAGATAAATAAAACGTCAAAGACATGAATATTAATATTGACTTGATACCCGCAGAATACGATATAATTACAAACACGGAAGTAGTAAAAGTACTTTTCCTCCGTTTATTACATGTGTTACAATGTTCGAAGAAGTTATAAACTACGTACTGCGTATTTTTTATATCAGTTATGGCGACATTTTCTTTTCTTCTTTTATATATATATATATATATATATATATATATATATATATATATATATATATATATATATATTTCCAATGTCGTATAATGTTTAACGATGTTTCTTTTTAAAATATTTGTCGATAGATAATCAACGATACGAGTTTTATATCATAATTTAATTTATAATTTGCACCTTGTTAGACTTCATACTTTATTAGGTGAAAAAACATTCGTATCGTTTGTTGCACGTTTTATCATTTTATAATAGCGCGTTTGACATAATCCTAATTGAATTAATCCCGTCAAATATTCTTCTTATGATCCGATAATATTCGATATTTATACGATTTAATCGATCAGATTAGATAGAAATACAATTTAGATGTGATGAGACAATTTTTATTTTTTTTTTATTTTATTTTATTTTATTTTTTTTTTTCTTCATCGGTCGCCGGTATGAATAATAAATATTTATTGACGGATGTGTATTATTATCGATCTAAATTAATGTTTGTTGTGCCTACGAACTTATCGGAGGATGTGTGCCTGCTAACATCCTATCTAAATAGAATACAAATGTTAAGTCAGCTAATTGTGACAGAAACATAGTTTCTTCTCTTTTATCTTGAGAAGAAGGCCTTGCATGTCGACCGTCGGAGTTCTTCGAGACGGTCGTTTTTATCTAGAGCGGCAGTTACAAAGAAAAACTTTTTCTCTGTTGAGAGAGCATATCCGTGAGTTATAGTTTTCTGCGTATATGGAGGATGGGAAGGAGATGTGGTGGGATTGTGTGCGTGTGCCTGTTGGACAATCATAGAAGATGAATTAAATTTAAAAAAAAAAAAAAAAAAAAAAAAAAAAAAAAAAAAAAAAAAAAAAAAAAGAAAAAAAAAAAATGCGCCGAGAAGTACAATAATGTCGTGATAAATGAATAAAATATAATATATAAATCGTATTTATGGCTGGCAAATCAACGATCGAATGTAATTGTTTATTCGTTAGATCAATTCGTAAAGTGTTTTCTTTTTCTTTTTTTTATTATAATATGTTTTTAAATGAAATTAAAAAAGCGAAAAAGAAGAAATAGATGAAAGTAAGCAATGACATGCGGGATAAATGTCGAGTTTTCCGAAAGTTGACGTCTTTTGTCCATTCTTTTGTCTTCTCGAAGCTATATTATCGTCGATGGGTAGCAGAGAGTTGTGGATGAAATCGATAAAGCTAAGTATAGGAAAAAGGACGGGTAGCTTTTTAAGGATAAAAATATTTCATGTATTAATGTAAAAACATTTTACATTTGTGATCGATCATTGTAAGAAGAAAAAGAGAGATAAAGAAAGGAAGAAAGAAAATAAATAATTAAAAAAGAAGGTAACGAGAAGAGAAAAGAGGGATACTTTGCCGACGAATCTCATTTTATTGTAATTCTGTTTTTTTCTTTTTTTTTTTTTCTTTTTTTGTTGTTTTTCATTCTTACCTTGACATACGCATTATCATCTATCTTGTCAAGAAGGTGCAAAGGAAACATAGTTCTCTCGAAGAAGTTAGATCGCATCCTAGTTGTTTATGTTCTCACCCTTTGCGTGGGTCGGTCAAGTTACTAAAGTTACGATACTTATCTACATTGCTCGAATCACGCACATAATATACGTATATACACTCGCGTTGGCGCATGCAATATTTTCTCTACACCGTACTGATCTTGACCATGTCCATGTCTCGTCATATCCGAGTATCAAGGACGTTGGAAAGAATGATATCCGAAATTACTGAGAGATCGACTCACAGTATCGAAAGATTTTTTCACACGTATTTATTCAACCCTCCTCCCTTTTCTTCTGCTGTTATTTTAACGTTCATTTGCTCGCTATTTTTTTTGTTTTGTTTTTTTTTTCATTTTTTCTTTTTTTCTTTTATTATCCTTTGTAATCGCGGAAATATTAGAGGTTCCGCACTCCTCTTCATTTTCTTTTTTTTTTTTTTTGCATCGTTTTATATTCTTACGTGTGCATCTCATATTGCCATATTTCTTTCTCGTCACTCACACTCTTGCATTCTTTTCTTTCACTCACGCAAGCTTACAATCGTTTTATATTCTAGTCAACAACATGTTGATCTAGAAGTCTACTGGAGCACCAAACCAATTTTTCCAGGCGTCATACTTGGGCAACGCCAGTTGTATAAATAATATTGGAGATTACCATCGCCAATACCAAATTTCAAAGGTTCCAAGAACTCCTTATTATCCATCAAGTCCAGAGCATTAAATACGTCGAAGCCCAACTGTGTAAAATAATTTTTCTTTAACAATAGGATTTTTCTAAACAATAAGATACGATGAAAAGATATTTAGACTTACGTTACGGGCTGATATAAGAGCATCGGTCATAAGCTCGAGCCATGGAGTGACGGTGGAGACATTGTAAAAACTATATGCGGCTTTTAAGGTCTTATGTGCTTGATGATGCATTATTGAACTTGGTAATGTGTAATAGCTAACCATATCCGTAATTTTACCATCATTTTCCACTACAAAAGTATTGATCATGCCATTTTGTGGAAGGAACCAATGTTGAAATTCCTCGATTGTAAAAATCGGTGCCAGATCAAATTTTTCTAAGTACTGAAACATACGATGTATGTATATATATATATATATATATATATATATATATTTTTTTTTTTTTTCATTTATATAATATTAAGAAATATTGAAACTTACATCGCTTAAAATTTTGTGAGCTTGTGGAATATCTGTATAAACGAGCTTCCTAAATCCAGGCACCTTGGTGTTCTCTGGCAGTTTATACAGTTTTAAAGTTCTTTGCATAGTCATGTTACGCGAGAGATGAGAAAATTTTATTTCAATAAGCTTCTTTGGATTAAGCGATCGATGCCAATATCTAAACATAATAATGAATATGAATTTCATAGAAATAAAATACGTGTATACATTTGAAAAAAAATGTTTGTTTATTAGTAATGAAATACCTGCAAGTTGCAACTGGTTTTGGTAATACAACTCCAGCAGTATACACAGCCTGAAATATTCCTTGAAGATTTACTCTCCTTGTAATTTCTCGTATCAGAACAGGAGCAACCCTTTTGGATCTTAATTTCTTATGTACACACAAGAAATTTATTTCAACCATCTTTTTAGTACTAAAATAAATTTAAGAATTAGAGAAAAAATACAATAAAATTATGATTTAACTATTGTATGCTCACTGGTTATAAATGCGTAGAGTAGCTGGAATAGCGGAAATGAAACCGACTAGACGTCCGCTTTTGCTGACTCTAACACCGCAGTGCCATTCTTTACACCATCCTGGTGGTTGTAATGCCCTAAAAATCCATAGATATTCCAGTAATCATCTTTTTTATTATTTATAAATTTTATATGTAATAATAATGACCATTTCAAAAATATAGGTGGATAATCAAATCTAAACATCGCATCGTCGTCTTCTACATAGTTTTCTGATAGCAGAGAATATAATTCTGCTAATACCAAAGGATCATCAAGGTTTAAAGTATCCCATTGAAAACCTTCTGGCAACGAATAAGGTTCTGCCCTTATGGAAGTTTTATCAGGTTCAATTGGTTCATTGCACACAATTTTTTCATCTAAAATTTTATGATAACAAAATTACTTTACATACGTACTTACTTTAATTATAAACATTTTTTGCAAACCTACCCATTTTAGGTACTGGTTGGGTACTCCAAAATTGATAAGGCTTTTGCATTGCTTCTTCTTGAGTTTTGGCAGGCTTTTGTTGCATATTAAATACTTCCATAGCCATTTGTATCTCCTTTATGGAGATATTACAAGCACTGTGAAGATTTTTTTCTTCACTGTGTCCTGCATTATTGTGATTTTCACTCGTGGAATGTACTGGTTGTTTCTTTTTCTTACGGTTCCTTTTCTTAGAACTAGACACATGAGATAGAATTTAACGTTTCAATATCAAGATAAGATATTTAACATCACGTAGACAAATCGATATTTATGAAATTATATGTATAGTTTTAATAGATTATATATTTTCAATTAATAACATAGGAATGGAGAAAACTTATGTTGTAGATAAAAATTATGTACATGTTTATTTATTACTTTATAAATCATAACCAAAGTGTTGGAATGAAAAATAAGTTTTTACAAAGGAAGGATGAAATAATATTGTAAGAAGAGATAATGTTTATTGAAATATTAATCGTTAATGATTATACAGTGGCTGCATTGGAAGGTCTCAGTGTACCGACTGCAAAACTACCGGCCGTCACATCAATTTTTACTTCTAAGTGATCGAAGAAAACAAATGTTGCAATCGAAATAAAAAAATGGCACACGAATCGTACGATAAAGATTGATAACGTACCTTTTGGAATGCCCATCTTTTTCATGAATTTCATCTTTCTTAGCCTCTCGCTCCACGACCTGATTCTTATCCTCCATTTTAATATAGATTTTGTAGCTGCGCACGCGCTATCTTTACTAGCGCCGTCTACATGACTTGAATCTAAAACTTCGAATGAGGCTGATCACATGACCATAGCGATGATTGGCTCTCATTTTCTACAAGGTAAGAATGCTTGATAATGTACATAAAAGTGTGTTCCTTTACAATTAATAACATTTAACAATATGATTAAATTCATTTATTCATTAATTTATTAATATTTTATTACTATAATAAAAAAAGAACTTTTTTAAAGAGAAAACACTTTAATTTGTTGTTCACAATTTATATAATTATATGATATATCTGAATATTAAAGTTATTAAGCTTACAGTTCGAAAATTTTTTTTTAATACTTCGATATATTTTATACTACGAAACAAAATAGAAATTGTAAAATGTCAAATAATAATATATGAAATATATTTATAAGTATAAAGAGTAATATCTATAAAATAACATTGACGTTTATTGGATGACGTAAAAGGTAGGAATTTTCATCGACCAATAAGCGACAGCCATTTTTCGCTCTTCAGCCAATCAGAATACAAGTTCTAACTCTTGAAATATTTGATATAGGACTTACCTGCTTTTTTCAAATTAGTGAGGAACATGATCGGTGAGAGAAGAAACGTTAATTAATTGTTGAAAAAATGAGGTATGTATATAAATATAATATTAAATATATATAATTATTCATAATAATTATTAAATATAATAATATATATACACATACATATACATATATTATGCTATTAATCTAGTACTATTAATCTATTAATTAATTTGATTATATTATTAATATAATAATATACATACATACATATACATATGTGTTAGATAATTGATTATTATTTAATGTATAAATAATAAATAAGGATCTATTTAGTAGTATGTTTTTTTGATCTATATAAATCCTTGATATCGAATTGCATTTGAACGTAGATTTATACGAAATAATATTCACACAAGTGATAATAATACTATTATACATTTGTTTACTTTTTCGATAATCCTTTTGATCGATCGATCAAGAGTAGTACAGTAGTAAGGTTATAAGTACATACTTACAATTTCGTTTTCTTTTGGTTCAGTCGTTATTGCGACGTCGTACAATATATAATACGATTGACGAGTTGCTACACGCGATCCAGTATGTATATTTACTCACGTATTATCTTTCGTAATCGTACTTTTGATCAAGCTGTTTAATTAATATACTATATTATTATGTATATTTTATATAAATCAATAATTAATATATATATATATATATATATATATATATATATATAATTATATATATGATATTAATATTATACTCAAATATATATTATTAATATTAATAATAAAAAAATTATATATATATATAATTTTTATATATATATATATTTTGTGTATATGTGTGTGTGTGTGTGTATGTGCATTCGTTTATACCATTTATTTATATGTTTTTATTGTTAATTATCTTGTTTAATCTATACTATATTAATAAAATCTGTAGAAAACGAAAGCTGAGTATTAATCAACGAAGATTTCGATGTTATAATAGAATATTGACAAGATTTCGTTGAATCTAATGACGAAAAAGGGATAAGAAATAATGGATGAAAGAATACGCAGATCTTCATTAGAGATATTTTTTCATCTTCATCGAGAAAAAGGATAAATCGATATTGGGTATGATTTGAATACCTTTTCTATTATACAACGTTCGTTGCGACTTTTCATTTATTCGTGGTTTCAATCGTTTAATTTTAAGTATACGATTTATATTATATTTGATTTTTGAAATTTTTCTTGAATCTTTAAGATTTTAGAATTTACATTTAATAAAATTAATGTTTTAACAATTTTGCTTTTAACGTTTAGTTATAGAAATTTGACTTTCAACATTTATCATTAAGAATTTAACTTCCTCTTTTAATTTCATACATTTCATTTCATTTGCAAAATTTATAAAATTTAACTTTCACCGTTTAATTTTTCGTTAGCATTTTGCCTCAGTCGTTTAATTTTAAAAATTTATTTTCCAACATTTAGTTTTACGAATTTAATCATCAACGTTTAGTTTTAAACATTTCGATTGTTTCAAGCACTTTCAATCGTTTATTTCGAAGCATTTAGCTTTCAATGTTTAATCTTACGAATTTAGTCTTTATCTCATTTAACTTGAAAAATTTAATTTTAATCTTATAGCTTTAAGTACGTATTATTATGTTGCTTAATGAAACTATTTTTATCTAGTAACATTTTATATCTTTTATACGAATAATTATATTATTCGTTTAATATAATCAGTAATTTACTGATCAACAATCATTTAACGAATACGTGTGCAAACCTACGAATAGATACGAATTACAACAGAAAATGTTACCAATGTAAAGCAATCCGTTTTCTAGTTCATTGAATGAATAATTTGGAAAAAAGATTAAAGAAAGAGAGAGAGAGAGAGAGAGAGAGAGAGAGAGAGAGAGAGAGAGATTCGACGATATATACGAGAATGCATGTATCCACGTAAAACTAGTTTCAAACTAAAATTCATTTAACTAATTTATTTCACGTGGGTAACTCTACCGTCGGTATAATACAAAACCGAGTATTCCGAGAACGTCCGAGAAAACTTTTGGAAAAAAAAAAAAAAAAAAAAAAGAAAAGAAAGGAAAAGGCAAGAAATAGAGGTGTTAGCTAGAAGACCGTGTAAGTGCTTTGGTTTTTCCACACAAGAGACATTTTTCTCACACCTCTTAATAAAAGGATTTCATCGTGTCATCGAATATCCGATTAGTTTGTATGTACTTTTATAAGAAATTTCTAATGTTTAATATCGAGTAACACTTAGATAACAAACGAGGATAAGATATATATTGGATTGATCTTTGGAATCTTTGGAAGAAGGAGGATGATGAACAATATGACAAGTATATCTCTTTTTTTATTTCATTACCAACAGTATTCTTACATCATGCCGAAACAATGTATAGTGTCTATATCATAATATATATATATATATATATATATATATATATATATATATATATATATATGTATATAATCGTTTATAATCGTTTATAGCAATAAGTAGTCTGTAATAGGCGAGTCAGTAGGTATTTAAACAAGTTTTAGGTACGCGTCATTTCGATTTATTTTTCATTGAAATTCCGTCGTCGTAAAGTACAGTGTCAATCCTCGATACATACAACATATGTATTTATGTATGTATATATGTATGTATGTATGTATGAATGTACGTATGTATATATATATATGTATATAAATATGTATATATATATATATATGTATGTATATGTCGATTAACGAAGCTCAACGTTCGATCGATTATTCCATTATATGATAAACACGTTCAATCTCTCTCTCTCTTTCTCTCTCTCTCTCTCTCTCTCTCTCTCTTTCTCTCTTTCTCTTACTCACTTAGAATTTAAAGAAATCTCTCGAGTCCCATGAGCTTCGCGTTGTTCATATGGTCGCTTTAGAGAATAGAAGAAGTAAAGCTACAGCACCAGCATCAGCACCAACACCAGCACTAGCACCAGCACTAGCACTAGCACTAACACTAGCACCAGTACCAATACCAGTACCAGTACCAGTACCAGTACCAGTACCAGTACCACTACCAGTATTAGTAGCAGCAACAGTAGTAGCAGTAATAATTTGCGTATGTCGAGGCGTATATGTGTTTGTCTGTAACGAAAAGGAAGATTTCTACCTTATCTCAACGATTAACCTCGATTTCCAGGACGTACTGTGAGAGACCGCGGGAAAATTGAACAGTCGCCTGGAGGATAACGATCGATCCTCATACATATATACATATATACATACATACATACATACATATAGACACACACACACACACACACACATATATATATATATAGTAGGTATATATATATATATATATCTCTGGCAGGTAGCGAAAACTCAAACGACTCAGTAGGGACACATGGAACACATTCCATTTTTGCATTTTCCCCTTCATACGGGGATGGTAAGAAAGAAATGGACAAGGTACACGGCCTTTGGGTAGGACAGATTAAACGGGTTAGAGGATAATCTTTTCGTGTTAGGAGAAAAAAGAAATTGCCTGAGTGCTGGGAATGAGGGTTGAGACTGGCAAGGCGAGGCTGGCAAAGCGGATGGGGGGAATGAGATGAGGAATAAGAGTTGGAGGAAGGGAGATAGCTAGGTAGGTAGAAAACTTTCCATTCTCCACGTGCTACCGTGAATTTTAATTTTATCATTTGCAAGAGAACGGACGAGATAATCAGCACTTAATGGTTCTTGCGACAAGAAAGGAACGTATTTTTTTTGTTGTGCTCACGAAAATTAACGTTCTGATTCTTCGCTCTCTCTCTTTCTCTCTCTCTCTCTCTCTTTCTCTCTCTGTCCCTTTCTTTCTCTCTCTCTCTCTCTCTCTCTCTCTCTCGTTCTTTCTTTTTTTCATCGGTTTTTTTTCTTTTTCTTTCGTAGAGATTGGAGCTATCGAGAAAAAAATTCTTTTAATTTTTTAATCGTCCTAATTTCTGTATATATATATATATATGTGTGTGTGTGTGTGTGTGTGCGCGCGCGTGCGCACGCACGCGTGTGGGTGTATACATGCGTGAAAAAGAATATAGCATACGCCAGCGTTTAATGTTGTGATTTTTCTCTGTCTCTTCTCTTTTAGTTTTATTTTAATTGTAGGTATATTTTGTTGGCATTGTGTGTGTGTGTGTGTGTGTGTTTTTTTTTCTTTTTCTCTTTTCTGTCTTTCTCTTTCATTAACTATATCTTATCTCCTTCTAACAAGGCATGACAACTACGATACTATGAGAATGAAACAATTCCTTTTTTCATCACCGCGACACACGATTTCGGTGCCGAATATTTAATTTTTAACTACGTTTCTCACGACACGGTAGACCCTTTCGAGACCGTAATCGTGATAATTTTCTTAACCAATATATATATACATATATATATATATATATGTATATATATATATATGTATATATATATATATATCTTTAATCAAGTTTTGATTAATTCTAAACGAGTTGCATTTTTTTTTTTTTTTGTATTTTTTTTTATTATCCTCGATAATTTCGCGAAATATTCAGAAATTTTTGTTCCTTCGCGCATTCCATGAACTTTTTTCTGCCTCTTCTTTTTATTTTCATTTTTTATCACCATCTTCCTCTCTCTCTCTCTCTCTCTCTCTCTCTCTCTCTTCCTCCTTTTTTCCCTTTTTCACATTCTTTTCACGGGCAAAGTAGAAAACTAAGGATAGCCAGAGCAGGCTTCTTTATTGTATACATGCTCGATTATCGGTGGAACATAGATAGATCGTCGTTCACATAATTTCCACGCGAAAAAATCGACATTCTTCATTCACTCGGGAAAAAAAGTCTTTCGTCGGGAATAACGTGTACATGTTTCTGTATATATACGTGTATATATGCGTGTTCTCCTGAAAAAAGAGGAAAAAAGACGAAGCACAGAAAAATTGGACCTTACGATATATATCGAAGCATATGAGATATATCGTGATCGTAGAGAATCGTTTAGGAGCTTTTATATATGTATATATATATATATATATATATATATATATATATATATATACATTCGTCGAATAGCATACGTATATACATAATATAATATATTAATGTGTATAATATAATATTAGGGATGATGTGAACACATCGAGCGAGCTCAAGGTCGCATTCGCGATGGACCGTCGCGCACGAAAAAATCGCGATATTGGGATATGTGTACGTACACGAGGAGTTTGCGTGTATGTGTGCGTGTCTCATTTAATTTCTTTCTTTTTCTTTTTTTTTTTTTTTTTTGTTGATTTTTCTTTTTTCTGTTTTTCAATTTTTTTCTCTTCGTTTCTTTTTTTTTTTTTTCTTTATCGGACAAAAAGGTCCCTCGGAATATCTGTGAAATGAAAAAGATTTCGCGATGATTTGCGCGAATCCGAGGTAAAGAATGATGACAATGTCGAAGGACGATGGTGATTACGATGACGATGAATTTTTGTTTGTTCTTTTTTTTTTTGGTTTTCTTTTATATTTTTTTTCCTTTTTTTTTGTTTTTTTTTTTTTTTTGTTTTTTTTTCTTCGAAGAAAAAGATATTCACGTAATACGCATTAATAATCTTCCTCCCCTTTAACGAGGGATAATCAAATAGATTAAAGTCTCTATTTGATTCTTAAATGATTGCGGCGATGTCTTCTCTCCTTCCTCAGCAATGATATGCATAGAAGATGGAGGCCAAGAGCCAAAACACTCCGGAACCGTAGAACCTGGAGTCTGTACCATCGACTCCGTTTCTACCGGGTCGTTTGCGTTTTGATTTCGATTTGGCCCGTCGTTTGCGAGAATAGATCGCATTCGTCGCGTTCGTCGGTGATTCGACGTTGCAGTAACTCAGATCGCAGCAACTTATGCAGATCTGTAACGAATGAAATTCATCGAGTTTTTTTTTTTAACCTTCGAATATTTTTCCCCTTTCTCTTTTTTCTCTACATATTTTTTTTTTTTTATTTTTTTTATATTTTTTTTTTTTATCTCTATTGCGGAATGTCGAAGTAGATATTGTGTATCTCGCACCTGCTGCGTGTCGACCGGAATACAACCGACGGAGGATGGGCCGCATTCTGCGCTACTTGCACAGCTTTTGCTCACCTGTGGCAGAAAAGTTTTAAAAGATTGAAATAAGTAACTCTTATTTCGACCTAACTTTTAAATGAGCCATTCAAATAATCTATGTTAGGGAAACGGGTAATGGGACTTTGTTAATCGTTAACTTCGAACTTTGCCGAGAGTTGTTAAACGATCGAAACGATTTAGAGAATTCTCGAGTAAGAAACATAGCCAGGGTAAAAGATAAATAGATAAATAAATAAATAGAGAGAGAGAGAGAGAGAGAGAGAGAGAGAGAAAGAGCGAGAGAAAGAGAGAATGAGATAGAAATAAAAGTGAAGTAGAATAAATTAGTCGATAAAGTATCTAGTAAGAACGTAATAAAAACATGATATAATGTTTCAACCATTTCGGAAGGGACTATTGGCTTTTAGGTATCATGGTGGAGATAGAATGAGTTGGTAGGGTCAAGTAGAAAATGAAATTTGCTTGCCAAGACGCTGTTCCCTCGGCTATCCAAAATGTGCAGGGATCGGCAGAAGTCACGGCCACCCGCCGGACATGGTGTATCTATTGCCCATTCGTTGCACATCTGTGAAAAAGATACGAGTATTAAGTAGCTATTAAAGAAAAAGTGATGAAAAAAAGAAAATTTCATTGGAACAGAGGATATATCATGATAGTATTATATTTTAAGTCTTACAAGTTTACATTATTTATTATGTTCATATAATACCTATTTAAATATTTGCAAATAATTATAATATTAATTATAATAATAATTGAAAAGAGAGAGAAGAAGAAAGAGAGAGAGAGAGAGAGAGAGAGAGAGAGAGAGAAAAGGGACAAATTCACAGAATGCCCTTGGAATCCGCTTTTAATTATTCATATCTCTTATTCTTTTCTTTTTCTCTTTCTCTCTCTCTCTCTCTCTCTCTCTCTCTCTCTTTTTTCTTTTTTTTTTCCTTTCTCTTTTATTTTCTTTTTTACTTTGATGAAAAATTACGAGAAGGAACGAAAGTGAAGAATCGCAGCGCGCAAAGGAAAAACGGCGTGGCGCGTCGTAGGCAAGTAAGCGACGACTAGACTAGCTCTTTTGTGTTTTCTGAATGGTACGTCCGAATAGAATATTCAATGAGACGATAATTTAAGCGAAGGTTTGGACGGGGTAATGGAGCGAGCTATGTATATGCATATATAAATACATTACTACCACAGTGTAAATACAGCGCCGGGTATGTGTGTACGTTTTACACAAGCGTTAGATATATTTTTTGGCGTTCAGTTTTTTCGGAAACGGAAAGGCTTGTGTACCGACGTGTGCGGAATTTATTCTGCCCGACGAAAGCACTCGGTGCAATCTACTCGGCTATAATTTCGTGTTTCCGATCGGCGATAGAAGAATCGCCAACTGGACTGATATTGGCAATTCTCCCTCGAGACAACTTGAGCGAAATAGAGAGAGGGAAAAAGGGAAAGATAGATAAATGGAAAGGGAAAGAGAGAGAGAGAGAGAGAGAGAGAGAGAGAGAGAGAGAGAGAGAGAAAGAGAGAGAGAGAAAGAGTAGTAGTAGTAGTAGTAATAGGAAATTGAGAGATAGAGAAAGAGAGAAGAGGTTTTGAAGCAAGAAGAAAGAAGGAAAGAGTTTAAAAGAAGTCGAAATCGATGCCACGACTTTCCTTCGATTTGGACGAAATTGTGCCTCCAAGCTGGCACACGATCGAGGCATTAGGGACTCTTAAAGGAGAGTTTAATGGACTCGTCGATACCTGGTTGTCGCTGACGTTGACGCAAGTGTAGCACGTTAGACCTGAAACAATGGAAAAGAGATAGACGATGAGGAAGCGTTTATTAGATTATTTCCTTTTTAAGATATATCTACGTTTTTTCCTTTCTTTTCTTGTTTTCTTTTCTTTCTCCTTTTTTTTTCTTTTTTTCTTATATCATATGAAATTTGTCGTCAAAAGGTATCGGAAGAAAAATAATTTTCTATATATTCTTTTTCAAGAAAATCAAATTCGTTTTATTTTCAAAACAAATTATCTTTCGTATATATACAAACAGATTATATATATGTATATTTATATATATATATATATATATATATATTATATCTG
Organism: Vespa velutina; assembly: GCF_912470025.1. Taxonomy (NCBI): domain Eukaryota; kingdom Metazoa; phylum Arthropoda; class Insecta; order Hymenoptera; family Vespidae; genus Vespa; species Vespa velutina. The sequence continues at coordinate 7,164,963 of NC_062188.1, forward strand.
TTATTAAATTAATACTTCTTTCTTTTTTCAAAAAAGTCAAATCTATATGATTACCAGAAATTTGTTCTATGAATAAATAATTAGTTTTGCAAATCATCGTCATTGGCAGATTTATATACATGCATTGGAGGCAAACATTTCGGGCCCCGTAATACAAGGTCCCCATACGATACAATATAAATTTATATTATATAATAAATTATATTAAATAATAAATTTAATATAATATTTACTTGCCGGTATGAAATTTTTATTTCTATATTTGTATTTATAATCAATTATAGACAATACATTTTTTAGTTTATCATTCTCATGAATTTAATTGAAGAGAATAAATATATGTTTTACATAATTGATTTATTTTAATGGGAATCCAAGCAAAAATTTATAACGCCTCAAGTCCGTGGATGGCTAAATTCCCCGGTGATTATTGTTTATATGCATAATATATATATATATATATATATATATATATATATATATTATATGCATAATATATATATATCAGTTATTAATTTGATACATAACACCTGCTCGTTCAGTTTTCAACCATCGCGATCGATTCTGTCGTGTTATACTCGCGCGTTGGACCTTTGTTAATCCTCTCGTAACTAACGCTTAACGGGAATAAAAAAGAGGATCACATATATATCTATCTATCTTATCGTATAGGATCGTTCAAAGCAAATAGTAGAATTTCGCAGAACTCTAAACTCCCAGTATTGAAGGTGAGTTTAGAACGACGCGACGGGTGCTCTGCTACCGCTATTCGTTCGATCGTTTCTCTTCCACCATCTCGATTTTCTTTCGACAATCAATCCTCTGGTAGTTCAAACTTTCGATAATATAAAGTCGACAGGCAAACTAGAGTATGAGGAAGAAGCATGTTCTCCTTCGAAATAGAAATGGGACACGAAGTTTGGGACATTTTTCGGAACAATGGCGTGTCCTATCGTTTAGAATTATATAGAACTTATATATATATATATATATATATATATATATATATATATATATATATATATATAGCCTTAATCTATGTGTTCGCAATTTCTCAAAAACTCCGACTATTTTTGTCCGATCCAGATGAAATTTTATATAACTTCTTTTTAGGATTCGACGGAAAATTTAGGCTACTTAACTTGCGGAAATATTAGCTATAAAACTGGATACAAGGTTTTAAACGAGCGAAAGAAATAGAGAGAGAGAGAAAGAGAGAAGGTCGATATACGGCTGACATGTAGTAAAAGAGGCCGAGGCAAGTTGATATGTTTTCCAGTTTTTAATTTTTACAACAATTTAGTATTTGCCAAAGCGTAATTCTTCGTTATCGTGGTTGTTCGCTAAAAATGTAAAAAAATATAGTAAAGCATATTAACGTAATAACATACCGGTTAAAGTAGATGTTTAAATTGCATTTTACCTTTTGCAACACAAAGTTTCATTTTTTTTAATAAATAATTATATGTAGCATCAATTAAATTGAAATGTTTTATGCCCAGATAGAACGTTAGTTTTTCCTCGTAAAGGTACGGTCCAATTAAATGAGCGTCCAAAATGCCAAACGAAATATTAAATATTTATTTTTTTTTGTTTATTATTTTGTTCATTATGTTTGTAATCTTTTACGTCCCTCGATAAAAAATTTAACTCTGTTTATTAAGAGTTGTAATATACCTTACAATAATATTGTACGTACTCATTAGATTTGTTTTTTGCTGTTCTCTACATTGTTATTAAAAAGAAGAAATAACATGGTTCCGTTTAAAAAAGTCAGGGTGATCTTGCATTTTTATCAATAAAAAAAAAAAGGTTTTAGACCTTAAAAATCATGGTTACCATTACGTGAACAAACCCTATATACATATACATATATAATTACAATTAAAACATAATTATCAGACTTGAGTTATATTAAAAAAAGTGTAGGTATTATAATTTAATTAAAATTTTGAATATTACATTTAATTTTAGTATTCTATATCGTTAAAAAAAAATGAATGATTATTAGTCATTTATTTTAATATTAGTTTTGTGTCTATTTCTTTCAAAATTATATATTAACAATGAAAAGAAAGTATTCGCCAAGGCATTTCATTTTTTAATAACAAGATCATTAAGTAATTACATTAATGAGATTATTATTCGTAAAAAAGATGAAAAAAAAGAAATATATCTCTCAGAAATCAGCACTATATGACTTTTATATTTTATTTGAACTAATTTCTATAAAATTGTTTATGCATATTTCATTATTTATAACAATAAATTATTAGGATTGATAAATTACGCATCATTATGTGGCTGCATATGTGCGAAAATTCAAAATGAGAGGAATAGTAATTGAGTAAATGCAAGAAGGAACGAGAGAAATGAAGAGAGAGAGAGAAAGAGAGAGAGAGAGAGAGAAAGAGAGAGAGAGAGAGAGAGAGAGAGAGAGAGAGATAGTATCGCGTTCTGCGCATGTGTAACAATCGTCATTTGTTCCATTGTTCCAACATTTCCACCACTTCCTATTACGATCTGTTAGGTAGTTTGATTTTCTTTATTGACGCGTTACTTGGTTTGCTTGCTAACCATTAAAATGAAATTCTCGGGGATCCAACAACAAACGTGTTGCGTGGTAAACTTAAGTCAAAAATTATTCACGTTCGTTTACAATGTCAGACAATATCATAGTAACTCAGAGAAATAATATATCAGTTACATTTGAGCGTATTAGAACGTATTATCATGCGATTACGTAATTGCATTGAAATTAATTTCTACTTTAACGAATATATTATCTTTCCTCATAATAGAGTGTTACTTGTAAGATTGAAAGTGACAAATCAACATTAGTGTTAGTTCGTTGGATTTTTTTTGTCAAACTCCTTTCTTAAATCGCATAAAGTTTTGCGCGTCTAAAAAAAAAAAAAAAATAGCGCATCTTAGTTTAATGTGCGTATAACATTAAATGTGTATCGTTTACGAGCATTATTTTTAAATTACGTAGATTCACAATAATTCTAGATTCTAATGAAAAGAGTAAATTCTTCGATGTCATTAGAGAACTTCGTAAATAGTCAGTAGTAAATATAATAATTAATTCTCTTAGATTGTCGTAAATTTAACAAGTGATTGATAAATCATTTTTAAATATGGCAATTTATAAAAACGCGTTAATGATATTTGTTATTGCATTATACCTAAATAGTTATAGTCCTGCTTTTGTGGCCACATAATTACTGCCGTATATTTACTGATCGTTAATAACAGATTTCTTAACAGGATAGGAAAGGATGTAACAGGATCAAATAGTGCCGAATAGGGCCGGACTGGGATAAAATAAAGTCGAATAGGACCGAATATGATCGAATAAGATTGCCGAAGATAACCGAAGATTGTTGAAGATAACCGAAAATGTCCGAAGACCCTAGACAAAATCCCAGACAAAACTACAGACAAAACACCGGATGAAACCTCGGACAAAATCCCAAATAAAATCCCAAACACAATTCCAGACTAAATCCTAGATAAAATTCTGAGCTAAGGAAAACCGAGTTTAACCGAATCCAACCGAATCTAACCGAGCTGAGTGAAGTCGCCTAAAAGCATATGACTCGAATCATTCCATCCGATCCGATCTGATCCGATTCGAGACGAACTAGATCCTACCTATCCGATCCGACTAGTCCTTTGTGGTTCTGTTCAGTCCTATTCGATCCTGTTCTATTTCATCCATAGTTCGATCCTATTATGCTCTCTTCAATCTTGTTCGGTCCTATTCGGTCTTATTATTTATTCGGATCCTATTATCCTCATTTTAGTCTTATTCGGTTCTGCTTGAATATATTCAATCCTTTGCGATCCTATCCGATCCTATCCGATCCTATTGATATTTACTCGATTCTATCCGATCATATTTATATTTACTCGATCCTATCCGATCCTATTCATATGTACTCGATCCTATCCGATCCTATTCATATTTACTCGATCCTATTCAGTTCTATTCAGTCTTGTTCGATTTTATTTGATCCTACTCTGTCTCATTCGATACTTTTGGACCCTATCTATTCGAATATATTCGATCCTATTCAATACTGTTCGATCCTGTTCAGTCTTATTCTGTCCTATTCTATTCTATTTGGTCCTATTCGATCCTGTTCGATCCTATTCAGTCCTGTTCGGCCCTATTCGGTCCTATTCGATCCTATTCAATCTTATTCGATTTTATTTTATTCTCTCGTGTCCTTTTTTATTTTGTTCTGAAAATTACTATTAACGATCGGTAAACTAAGGTTCTACTAACGCAAACTTAGTTGGTCGGCTATAAAAACCGGAACCTATTGTTACCAAACTACTTAGCTGTAATTACTCTGACGAATTATCTTTAAATGTTAATAACGTTTTTTTTTTATAAGTTACCACGTTTAGAAATGATTTACTAATTATTTGTTAAATTTTACAACAATCGAAGATAATTAATCATTTTATTTATGAAATTCTTTGATGATATCAAAATATTTATCATTTTCGTGAATACTATGAATTATCATGAATTTATCTAATTTAAAAATCACTTGTAAACGATACCTTGGAAAATGATCAACACATCGATAATATGATTTAACACTCATTGTCGTTCTTCATTTTGTACGCAGGAAGTCTCATTATTAAAAAACATTTCAAAAAAAAAAAAAAAAAAAAAAAAAAAAAAAATGTGAAGAATATAAACAAAATAACAAAACTTACGTACTTTATTTTCAAATGATTCATTAAGAAATCAAACTAATTTGGAGTATAACGTTTTATAGAACATTTTCAGATTAAGAAGTCGACAAGAATATTTACTTTATCTCCATGAAAACGAAAATGATTGAATGACAGTTGTTATTGTCAGCATACACATACATATGTACGCTGTACTATCGTAATAAATAGATAAACAATAAAATTAAAACGTCTAGTATTGTTCGAGTTACGCATATCATAATGTTCAGATAATTTCAATGTATCAACTATTCTTCCGATACAAGTTGAGGAAATTGTGAAATAATGGTTACGCTAGAAATACATTGATTGAATGATTTTGTGATTGTCACTTGTGATTTGTGATCTGTGTTTTATGTTTCGTGCTCCATGTTCCATGTTTAGTATTCCGTGTTTCGTGTTCAGTATTTTCTATTCTGTATTTCGCAGTTCGTAGTCCGTTATTCTGTGTTCTTTGTAAACACGATGTTTTTACGGATCTGCATTTGAAATTTGGCCACGAGAAAATAATTATATTTCGTAAATTATAACGGTTTTCAATCTTCCGAATCACGGACTATATCTTTTATCCACATTTTTTGCACTTTGTCACGAACAATCGATGATAGTACTTTAGCCAAGCGAGAAAATATTTACTTTATATTTCGAATTACGTATAATCTGAAGTAGTGCGAATTATCTTGATATATTATTACGAAAAAAAATAATATAAAAATGTTTTTTCAAATCTTAATTGTCCATTATGCTCGACCAGGGAAATATACTAGTATATATATTTAACAGAGAGAAAGAAAGAGAAAGAGAGAGATAGAAAGAGAAACGAAAAAGATTTATAAAAGGTTTAGACGAATTATGTGGTATGTGAGATAAAAGAATAAACTCAAGCTAGTCGAACAAATCATTGGGTCCATTTCATCTCCCCCTTTTATATATTTTTTCGAGAATTCGAAAAGAAGTTCAATTTCGTTACATCTTTAGGTTCTTCATTTTTCTCCTCTCGTTTTAAGTATCTTTCGGTATCGTGTACATATATAATATATATAAGTATATACTCACGATAGATGTCCTCCTCATCCGTGGCTATTCCCTTCAAACCGTTTCTTTGTTTCGTCTCCTCTTTCCCGTTTCCAGATTGGACGTTTCTGCCGCAAGTTTCCGCAGCCAGGAGCAACCCGACCATCACCCACGTGATCATTCCTCACATCTCTGTAAGCAACGATAAAGAAAATAGATCGAATAGATAGAGCTTCTTTTAATTTTCTTTCTTTTTCTTTTTTTTTTTGCTTTTTTTTTTTTTTTATTTATTTATTTATTTAAACAGCTATCATCTTGTAAGTCTATCTCATTTTTTTATCCTTTTATCTCTTAGATTTTTAATTTTATTGAAACTATATCATAATCGTAATTGTAATCGTCATTATCATCATTAACTCTTTATAACGTTTATTATTCTCTCGTATCACTTCCGACGATGTGTTAAAAGTATGAAAAAAAGTGCCTCTGAGATCGTAAAAAACGTGAGTTCATAGATTTTTCATCGGAACTACCGAACGGTGGTATCGTAAAGTACACCCTACGTTATCGAGATTCCAAGGAGAAACTATTGGAATCCTTGGGGTTGACCGGAATTTAAAAATTAATAGAATAAATTTAGGGACACGCGTGCCAGCAGTTTAAACAAATTTCATTATCTACGTATGCAGCAGTTTTATTTCTCCAGGGAAAGAGAAAGAGGAAGAGAGAAAGAGAGAGAGAGAGAGAGAGAGAGAGAGAGAGAGAGAGAGAGAGAGAGAGAGAGAGAGAGAGAGAGAGAGAGAGAGAGAGAAAGATTTTTTCTCTCTTCGCCATTGTCGTCGTAGTCGTGTACTATAAAAAATTAAATAAGTCATCTCTCGGTGTGTACGTCTACTGTTAGGGTTGGAAAAAACTTAGGGGAGAATACGACGAAGGAAAAATGACGGAAAAATAAAGGCTATAGGAAATGAAATAATTTCCTGTGAACCTCGAATAGACGTCCTTGGGTTTTCCCTCATAAATTTGCTTTCTCTCTTAATGTACGCGCGCGCGTGTGTGTATGTATGTGTGTGTGTGTGGGTGTGTGTGTATTTGCATGTGTATATGTATGTCGTAAAACGATGCACGAGGACGTAAGAGAATTTCCGGTTATTTTAACATATGTATGTATTTCTCAGGTTTAATCCTTCGCTTAACCTATCCGCTTATATTATATTCATCGAAGTATGTATGTATGTACACGATGCTAACTTAAGTAAGGAAATGGATAGTCTTGATCGGACATTCTACTACGAGAAAGTTTGCCAGCAAGGCGTGCCGTTGCACGGTTGTCCGCCCTTAAGCGTTGCCTTTACTACCAAGAGGTAGAGAGTTAGAGTTCTCCTTGCTCTATACTATACCTACTTACGCGGCTAGAGGTTTTGAACATAGTAACTTCAGAAATATAGTTTAGAGAGAGAGAGAGAGAGAGAGAGAGAGAGAGAGAGAAAGATGAATAATCGATAATACCTTTATCTTACATGGCATAGTTATTTCGAGTGATGTTAATAATTCCTAAATTCTTCATCGAAATGTTATTAGAAAATAATAGAACCCATAAGCCTTGTTTAGAACAGATTAACTCGTTCCCTTAAGACTTTCGGTTAAACCGAAATTACAATTACTTGTTCCTTTTACGGCTATCCCTTGGACCTATCAAAGTGAAAATAGTCGAGGATACTGTGGTCGGTGATAAGGGAAACGTCTGTTGGAATGAAATTCGAGCGTATCTCGATAGATAGGGGAAAGTTGAAATCCGGATCAGAATAACTAGAGAGATGGAAAGAGAGAAATAGAGAAATAGAGAGAGAGAGAGAAAGAGATAGACAAACAGACAGAAAGACAGACAGATAGACAGGGAGGATCAGAAGGATAACTAGTTTTCGAACGAAGATCAAACTGATCGTTGGATTCGTCTTATTCCTAAATTATTATTGTCGGTCATCGAACGTGTAAAACATATTAGATGTTCCGTATCACATCGTTTCTTCGGGTTCGTCCTTGAAACGTTGATTGGCCGCGAAATTAATCTTCCGATCGTTAGCAATCGAGCACGTCCTTCAGGTATTCCGAGTGGATAATCCTGATTTAACGATGATCAGAGTCAGTTACGAGATTCGCCCGGATTTACTCTTTGATCAGCCTCCATCTACGTGCTCGGGGTCGATCACTCGAAACTAATGAGATTGCCCGAATTAAAAGAGATCGATTGATTATGATTACAAAAAGGGAACGGACTCGACTATGGGGCTCGAATCGTTCGTGATTTCTCTCGTTTAAATTCACGCTTTGCGTCGTACGCGAGGGGAATTGATAGAAGAGTTAAATTGACTCGCTCGATCGTCCTAGACTGTGACGAATCAACCTAACCTTTTTTCTTTTTTTTTTTTTTTTTTCATCCGATTGGTACGACAACATAGAAGTTCTTTCTTCCTTCTCCGTTACCATTAAGATTCAATCTCTATTTTCTCTCGTACCTTTTTATTTCTTTTTTTTTTTCCTTGTTTGTTTGTTTCTCTTTTCTTTTTCCTTTTTTTTTTTTTGTTCTTATTTTTCTGGGTTTTTTCTTTTTTATTCACGATCATGATGAAAAATTTTTTTTTTCCCTTGTTCAATCGTCGAAGCATTTCCCGTAACAAATCTTTTCGAACTCTAATCGCTTCTATCCTTTTCGAGGAAAGATACCGATACGGGCTTACCCGTTTATGGAACGAAGCGAATTTCACTTCGGACTTCGAAGCTCGACGAAGCGTGTTAGAAATCGAAAGAGAGAGAGAGAGAGAGAGAGAGAGAGAGAGAGAGAGAGAGAGGAAAGTGACCGATTGGACAAATCGGTGCACTTGAGTGACGTTCTTCGTCGATCGATAAGAATATCTAGCTTTTGGAATTTAGAAAGTTTCGATCCTACCCGTATCGAACTAGTAAACAAATTTTTCGAAATTGATAATAGCTAATCGATAAATTTGATCTAGTTACTTTATCTTTTTTCCTTTGATTTTCGATAAACTTATTCGTTTACTTCTCTTTCCCTTTCTCTCTTTCTCTCTCTCTCTCTCTCTCTGTCTCTGTCTCTCAACGAATTTACAATACTTATACCTGTCTTGGAAAAGAAGAAGGTGTGGAGAATCAATTGGGTCCGATTTGGATCCGATATCATTTTCTCGAGTTGGAACGTGAAAAAGAATTTCGGCTAAATCAGTCGAGTGTGGACACCGATGGACATATGAATCGATAGTATGGAGACCAAAAGAGAGAGAGAGAGAGAGAGAGAGAGAGAGAGAAAGAGAGAAAACTTTCGATGGTAGGAACGTGCACGGCAGGTTGGTTCTTCGATGTCGATCAGAGTTCGATTCTACGAACCGATTGACCTATCACGTGCAGCTTTGGCTCTTCGTATTAAGGTTTCTGGTAGACTAGGAAGAGAAAGAGATAGATAGATAGATAGATAGGTAGAGAGAGAGAGAGAGAGAGAGAGAGAGAGCAAGAGAGAGCAAGAGACATACAGAGATAAGGTCGAATCCTGGCTTCCTCCCTCGAGAGACAAAGATAGGTCCGTGGTCGATGTTCATGAGAACCGCTTTGCGGTGACACGGGACGCTTTAATCGACGTAATTAAACACGGCCAAACAGCCCGATCGAAGCTGCTAAAAGGGAAGTTGTTGTCCCTCGTGGACGGAAACTTTTATGAGGATCTGTCGCGGTAAAAGCTCCAGCCCTCCTGTTGTTTTTGTTCCCGTAGCAAGTCATTAGGAGTGCTTTCACTACCGAGGCTCACCTACGTTCCAGCGAAAAACGTACTTTTGCATCACGGCTTTTGTCACGTAACGTCCTGCAATTTATCTTCCCGAAGAATGAGAGAGAAAGAAAGAGAGAGAGAGAGAGAGAGAGAGAGAGAGGGAGAGGGAGAGAAGCATTATCATATATGTATACCAAGTGTTAATTTTTATTGATTCATTTCTCACATGATTTTGCTCAAAGAATTTTAATTTTAATTTTTCTATCTTTCTCTCTCTCTCTTTTTCCTGTTTTTCTTTTTTTTTTTTTTTTTTTTTTATTTTTTATTTTTTCCCCCATACATATACATACCTTCTTTATTCATGAGAATAATTTAATTTCGACGAATATTCGTTGCAAACTCATGAACGCGTTTGAATATGACTTGGTCGTGTTTCAAAATTCAAGCGTCGACCGATCGATGAATGGAATAAAATATATTTACCTGAATTTTTCTATTATAACAGATGCGTTATTACTCAACAGGTTGAGAAGGATGCGAAAATTTACGTGTAATATTTAAGAGTGACGATGAACAAACGAAGGTGTCTTCTCCTGTTTCTGTTG
>NC_062188.1:7180111-7182611 GCF_912470025.1 Vespa velutina
GGACGAGAGGAAAGAGACAGAGAAAAATATAAAACGGAAGAAATATTTGTAAAAAGTAGATCCCCCGATGAAATATAGGCTAGAGCCACTAGTCGTTGTCGTCGTCGTCGATTGTTGATGGTAGTGGCGATAGTTTTAAAGGTGGTGATGGCGGAGTTGGTGGCGGTGGTGGCCGAGATGGTGGTGGTAGTGGTGGTGGTGGTGGTGGTGGTGGTATTGGTGGTGGTAGTGGTGGTGTCACGCTTTTCGCGGAGAATCGCTCGCGAATTCCACTAACGTGGCCTGCATCATATCGTTTCTCCTATCCCTTCTCTTTTCACTTTCATCCTTCTAAACCACGAGCCGCGTTACTCAACCCCTTTCTTTCTCTCTCTCTCTCTCTCTCTCTCTCTCTCTCTCTCTCTTTCTAATACACGTTTTCAAAAGTCCCTTCTCCATCCCCTAGTAGGTACGGCTCTTTTCCTTCGCGAAAGAGAAAGCTTTTTTCAGCGTAGCATTTCCGTGAACGACGGCGACGTCGTCGGGCAATGTAGACGTCTGGTAACGCCGGTTGCCTGATGGAATGGGCGGGAAACCGAGCGAAGAGACGAAAGGAGAGAAGGGGAGTTAAAGAGAGAGAGAGAGAGAGAGAGAGAAGAGAGAGAGATAGAGAGAGAAAAGGAAGAGGCTGGATATGTAGCCCGTCATAGAATTTTTCTCCGCGTCACATTCACTCGTCTTTTCCCTTTCCTCGACACGAAACGATCCTCTGCTCTTCTCTACTCTTCTCTTCACTGCGCTACTCTACTCTAGTCTACTCGAATGACATTAGGCTTCTTTTTGGATACATAAAATGCTGAGTGAACAAGTTTCGAACATTTTTCTCTATTGCAGTGAACCATAGTCAGTACGACATTCCATTTCGAATGTTTTTTGATATTTGGTCACTTTTGGATTATTTCGCCATTCTGGATATTAGCTAGATCCAAGTCCCTATTAGATGCAAGATATTGTCTTCCCTTTTCTATCTAACCCGCGTAACTCGGTGAACGTTATTATCGTTATTATCGTCGGTGCTTATCGGAGAGCGTTATAGGATAGAGAACGTGTAGGGTATTATCTCGTAGAGAGTGCCGAGAGAACGTTGCTAGATTTTACGAAGCGTTGGTTAGACGATAGGTCGCCTGGATTAGAGACACGTGTGGAATTTCGTTGAGAGCTTTGTAGATGAGTATAGAAAAGGGGAATGATCGAAAGAAAATTGAAAGAGAAAAAGAGCCAAAGGAAAGGACAATGGTCTTTGTTAATGTTGTTACTTTGTAAAAAAAAAAAAAAAAAAAGCAATGGCAGTAATTTTATCATCGTCGGAGGTGATACAATTTAAAAAGGCATTAAATGAGATTTTCGTTTTTCTTTCTTCATTCTCTCTCTCTCTCTCTCTCTCTCTCTATCTATCTATCTATCTATCTATCTATCTATTTCTCTTTCTATTTCTCTTTCTCTCTCTTTATCTCTTTCTTTATCTCTTGATGACAGTTTTGTGACGTTACGCCTAAGGACCAACTTGTCCCAGGTGTTCATAAGATGTACCTATCCCACTTTCGTCACCTCCTCTCATCTCTTGAATACTCTCTCGAGTTTGAACTCGCTTAACGTTCTCGCGCGCCTGTTAATTATACACTTACCAACTTTGCTTTTATCCCACGCTCCACTTATTCACGAAGCGGCACTAAAGGACGATGCGTCCTTCATAGTCGAGACGTTACGGCTACGAATTTATTCCCTTTTAGCCGACATTTTTGTCGCTTTCGATCGTCGTGCCTGGTTAACTTAATGTTTCCAACTTTTCAAGTGATCGACTACGAGACACGATCTATGTATGTATGCATGTATGTACATGATTTCCCTTCCCATTACGTTTCTTTCCTATTTCTCAATCATTTTTTCTCATGTACATGTAGTAGGATATATGTTTATATATATATATATTTTTTTTTTTATACATTTATTTATGATTCAAACGAAATTCGAAGAACCGTCACGGTGCTCGTAAATCTTGACAACATTTTTCACTGAACTCGTACACTATAACGTGTCCGCGATAAAACCGATCTATCTCAGCGTCCATATCTGATTATACCAACGTTATATATCGCGATTTTCTTCTTTTACCATTTTCACGAAGTGGTCCTTGCTCGACACGGACGACTATTCTTCTTTCGCCCAGAGGAAGACGATATCGAGAGTCTCTGTTAGTAGTTCGATGAATGCAGCTACGTATCTTGAAGAAGACGAAGAAGAAAGAAAAATGAAAAGGAATAAAAAGATAGATAAAGAGAGAGTGAAAGAGAGAGAGAGAGAGAGAGAGAGAGAGAGAGAGAGAAAGAGAGAGAGAGAGAGAGGAGAAAGAGAGTACATACATTTTTCGTGGATTGATAAAGGATAGAAAAGTAGTGGGCAAGCGAAAAGAAAATAAAAGCATACAGGGACGTCAAAGGAGGACAAACTTTTCGTATCTAGG
>NC_062188.1:7187611-7230111 GCF_912470025.1 Vespa velutina
TCCAATTAATCGCACAATTAGTCGAGCAAAAAGTGCCTACGTTTCCAGTACCTACTCCTTTTTTTTCCCTTCCTTTCTTTCTTCTTTTCTTTTCTTTTTTTTTTATTCCTTATCGTTCGCGTTCAAGAGTAACTTCAACCCTTATTCTTTTTATTTTTCGTTCTTTCTTTCTTTCTCTTTCTTTCTCTTTTTCTTTTTCTTTTTCTTTTTTTTTTTTATTTCTTCCTAAACTAGAAGTCTCTGTCAATAAGATGGAAAAATAAGAAAAGCGAGAAGAAGAAGAATAAAGGCAAGAGTAAAGTTGAAGAGAGAGAGAGAGAGAGAGAGAGAGAGAGAGAGAGAGTCCGACTAATATAATGGAAAAGTAATGTCTCCTTGTTCGAACGTGACGAAATTAAAGCGACCAATCGAAGAGGCAAAATTAATGTTCTATCGGGCATGCTTCTTATTTCTTGCCCTCTTTCTTTTTCTTCTTCTTCTTTTTTTTTTTTTTTTTTTCTTTATTTTTCTCTTGTCTATATTTAATCCTCACGAGACAAATCTCTCCCTCTCTCTCTCTCTCTCTCTCTCTCTCTCTCTTTCGTTTTTGTTATATAGATGTGCACTGTAATTAGCAATTCTCTCTTCAAGAGGAAAAATCTACATTCTCTTCAATGTGAAAAGTTTTTATGAATGTAGTTACAAACACACACACACACATACGTTACATACGTAAGTACATACATCTAGATGTAGGAGGTGACTTGTATCTACGTGTATGTATCTACACGTAGATGGCTTGAACGAAATATCTTCCATCAAAGATTTCGAAACAAGGGGTAGATTCGTTGAGACACTGGCATACTAAAAAAGGATTCCAATGCCCGGTGGCAAGTCACCACCGGTGGTTGAGAAAGAAAGGAAGAAAGAAAGAAAGAAAGAGAGAGAGAGAGAGAGAGAGAGAGAAATAACGAAAGAGAAGAAGAAAAAGAAAAACGTCAAGCGTCAACGTGAAAGCAATATTTTTGTTGCTGTGCCAAAAGTTTTTCCTCTCTTTGCTTGTTTGCTTCACTTCCGTTGCTTGCTTGCTTGGTTCCGTTCTTTCGTTTATTTCGGCCACCTAACGTGGCACATCTTTCGACAAATCACAATGGAGACGTTTCAAATTTGTTCCCCGGGCAAATGCAGTTTAAGTAAATGAACGTCATGGATATCAGTCGTGTATAATATTATTTTCAGCCTCTTATTCACGTAGAACGATGACGAAGGATTTTACTGTTCAAGGATTTAAACGTGACATAATTGTAGCGATTTAAGTGCGAACACTATAGAACATTATCGTTATAACTTCGTAACGCGGTCCGCAACTTTTCGGACCAATTTTCGATGTTGCATGAGTGCTGGAATAATAGTAGTAGTAGTAGTAATAGTCGGTAGTAGTTTGGTAAAGGTGACACTGGGATAGTAGTGGTGATAGTACTGATGGTCGCAATGGTAGTAGTAGTAGCAATAGTAGTAGAGACGACGAGGTTGAAAACTCGGACGAAATACGACGTGATAGAAGAAGCCGCAAACTTTAAAGCACCGTAAAACTTCTGCCAGGAGACGCGAAGCGGACGGTAATGCACGCAACACTGAATCTCATTTTCATTGGGAATGAGAATCCATTGGTCTCGTAGACTTTTTTCTTCCCCTTATATTCTTTCCTTCTTCTCACGTTTTTCTTCTCTTATCCATCGAATGCAAATCTGTTCCATAATTTTCTTTTTTTTTTTTTTTTTTCACGTTACGTATAAGATCGATCACATTTTACTAGCAAAATTCTCTTTTTGCATCCACTTCTTCTTTTTCTTTTTTCATTTATTCCTTCTCTCTCTCTCTCTCTCTCTTTCTCTCTCTTTCTCTCTCTTTTCTTTTTATATAACTCTTTTTTATATTATTCTAAAAGTAAATTGGTCAATTTCGCAAGAATCAACGTTTAGAAAAATCTTGATAATTATAGCAATTTGAAAGTTCCTATCGAAGAATGAAGAAAGTTTAATGAAACGTTAATTAGTGTTGATTTACTAAGATGAAGAAAATAATGAGGTAGATGAAGAAAAAGGTGTTCTCAGCTTTCTTAAAAGACAACGAAGGTTCGAAAGTAAGAAGAGAAAATTCGATAGAAGGGATGATATTCGATAGCTTTAAAACAGATTATATATACATATAAAATATATATAAAATATATATATATATATATAGATATATATAAGTATATGTATAGGTTTAGGTATATATTCTCAGAATGAGATAAAAACTCTTTCTCTCTCTCTCTCTCTCTCTCTCTCTCTCTCTCTCTCTCTCTCTCTCTCTCTCTTTCTCTTTCTCTTTCTCTTTCTCTTTCTCTTTCTCTTTCTCTTTCTCTCTTTTTCTCGTGTACCTTGAAATCTTCCTACTAATATTGCCAATACCAACGTGTCACGGCTTGTCGATACTATTTGCATGGCTGCCGGCAGCACCTTTTCATTCATGCTCTATATTTTGTACATGTGCCGAGGTTCTTCCTCTATTCGTTTGTAAAATTCAGACTTTATATCTTTGTATTTTCTCAACGATAACAACAATAACAACAATGAATAGAAAAGAAAAGAAAAAAAAAAAGAAAAGAGAAAAAGAAGAAGAAAAAAAAAAAAGAGAAAAAGAAGAAGAAAAAAATAATAAAGAAAAAACATTTATCCAAGCACGAGCTTTATGATATTAAATTAAAAAAGATATAATTACAGTGGATTAAACATTAATTACGAATTAAACATAAAAATATACAATCGGTTTTGTATGTAATATTTTAATATTCTCTTTTTTTTTTTTTCTTCTTCTTCTTTTATCATTTTTCATTCAAAGGAATGTAATAATCCATGTTATTAATGCAATTGAATGCAATTAAATGCATATATGAAAATAATTTTTTTAAACAAACGAGTGAGAGAGAGAGAGAGAGAGAGAGAGAGAGAGAAAGGGATGTTGCTTAAAGCCAAAGGTTGAATATATTTGCTTGGTAATTAATTATTCGCGCGGTAAATAGCAGCGTTGCGGAACGTACGCATCGAATAACGGGAATCACGGTTCGGTTGAAGGAGCCCCGAGCGTGCGATTTCCTCGCTAAATCCTTCGGAAACTAATATTAACGTTAAGAGAACGCGGTGAGAGTATGTCAGGAAAGTTACCTCGGGAACTATGTAAAGGAAAGGGATGGAAGAAGGATAGGAGGAAGAGAGAGAGAGAGAGAGAGAGAGAGAGAGAGAGAGAGAGAGAAGGATATCGGTGGAGAAATAGCAAAATTCGTCAAGTGTAACGTTTAAATCGTATCGATTTACGAGTGAATTTCGTGGTATTGAATTTAATACCAATAAAATTTAATTACCAATAGGAGTAAAAGTGAGAGAAAGAGAGGAAAAAGGAGCAATGAGAGAGAGTGAGAGAGAGAGAGAGAGAGAGAGAGAATTTACCGATTATTATTCGCGAACGCGAATGTAGAAGTGGACACCGGTCGCTTGAGAGAGATTTCCACGAGGATTATGTATTCCTTTTTTCTTTTAATTTATTATATATATATATATATATATATATATATATATATATACTTTATGATGAGTAAAGAATAAATGAAAATTCGAGGAGTAATCGTGTATTATCCGAAACACGTTCAGATTTCCGATCTATCCAAGAGGATTTTAATGGAGGACAATAATTACGATCTTAGTTGGGAATGCTTTTAAAATTATTCGTGAAGGAAATGTGAAGCGACACCGGCGTGAGTAGCATTCGTTGTAGTAATCATCGTAGTAGTTGTCATCGTCGCTGTCGCCGTCGTCGGGCATACGATAAACGAAAGACAAAGGGTTGTACCCAGAGTAAATCTCGGAACGTTGTATAGTCGTGAAGGAGGAGAAAGAGGAAGAAGAGGAGGAGGAGGAAGTGAAAGAGAAGGATGAAGGAGGATGAGGATCGCGTCAAAGCGAGTCGTCAAACGCAATCCCGAGTCAGTGGCAAGCGTTTCTCCGCATTATTCCTCTTCGTCTCTCCTTGTATCTTCTCGTTCGGTCGGCCTTAACGTTCCAATATCCTATCTCTCTCTCTCTCTATCTCTCTCTCTCTATCTCTCTCTCTCTCTCTCTCTCTCTCTCTCCCTCTCTTTTTAGAGTACTGCATATATATAAAATATGTCTATGTGTATATATATGCATATGTGTGTGTGTGTATCTCTATGTATCTATGTATCCATGTGTCTAGATGTCTATGTGTGTATGTATGTATGTACGTATGTATGTATATGTATCTGTTTCTGTTGGGAAGGAAGTCTATGTTTCAGGTCAAGAGTCATTCGGATTTTGGCCGTTATTTATTCGAAACGAGACTTCGAGACGTTCCCTCCAAGTTCTTCGTGCTAGTAATCCTGAGCGCAGTGAGAGTTCGCGCGACACAAGGGACGACAGAATGGGTTTTTGGGGATAACTCTGAAGGTTTCCCAATGTCCCTTCTCTACCATCCTACTCTCTCTCTCTCTCTCTCTCTCTTAACCACTACCGAAAGTTATATAAAACCTGTTAACATTTACGAACTTACCGAAGGATTACGAAGGTACTGACCCTGTAATGCACTAACGATGTATCTACTATATAGATGTATGTGTATAAAATGTATATATATATATATATATATTTCTTTTTTTACGATGAAGGGAAAATGCGATATCTTCGATATGAGATTTCGACTAAGCTTTCATAAAATATATTGATGTCTTTTCTTTTTTTCTTCCGATTATACAATATATTCTAAATAATTTGACATTTTCTTCGGGAAAAAAGTCAAATATTATTTCTTTCTTTGTCATTCTATAATTTTGTCTCATTTTATCGAAGTGTTGTATAAGAGATAATGTGATCTCGGTGATGAAAAGATGAAAAGAAAAAAAATTATGGAAGAAGTAAAACTGTACTTATATGTGTGTGTGAGAGAGAGAGAGAGAGAGAGAGAGAGAGAGAGAGAGAGAGAGAAAGAGAGGAATAGCATGACAGGACGAGGGCAAAAGTTTAAAGTAAAAGCCAAAGATGGTTCATAGCGAGAAGTACGGAAAAGTTGTATCACCTTCGAAGGAGGAAAATATGGGGTCGTTGAACAAGGACACGTGGTCTTATCAAATATGGATGGGCACGGTTATAACAGGGCTTATAGAGTGCGCCCGAAAAATGTGACCAGTCCCGTATATACTGTATAATATTCTTTCCTTCCTTCCTTCCTTCCTTTCTTCATTCTATTCTTTTTCAAATCTACGTAGAAACATCTTTCTTCCTTTCTTTTCTTTTCGTTTTTTTCCCCTGATTTGTTTTCCTTTTTTCTTTGTTTTGTTTTCTTTTTGTTTTGTTTTTTTTTTCTCGTTGTTGTTTCCTCTTTTTTCTGTCTTTCACGGGAATATCGAGCGAAGTTGGTCAGGGTCGAACGCGAGATTCGTGAAATTGCTCGGATTAAATCCGGTTTTTCGTTTTATTTACCGACAAACAACGCTATCGCGAATAGATTTTAATATCTCCCTCGACGTTGGGTGGATACTTTCTCGGTTCAAAAGCAAATGATGTTCTCTCGCGGAAGGAGCAATATGGCGAATCGAGCTACGTAATTAAACTTTTTTTCATGACCAGAATGAACCCTTCCTTACAAGCTTTGTTCGTTCGTTCTTTCTTTCTTCCTTTCGTTTGTTCGTTCGTTCGTTAGTTCTTAGAAAAACTTTTCGGCCGATATTTAATACTTTCTCGTGAAACTTTTCAGTAGACCGTTAAACGTATCGAAAACATAAATTCACGATCGTCGTCTCGACATAAAAGAAAAAGAATCTTAGTTTCTTAGAGAAGTCCGATTTTACGGATCTACTTCTAGTCCCCATTTCCCATCCCTTAACCACCCATTTCCTCCTACTTCTCTATAACACCCACCAACACCCTCCGGCCTCTGCCCCCCTTTTCACGACATATTCGAAAAGCTTTCTCGTTTCTCTCTTCGTCGTCGATGGTCGTTCGACCAAAATGAAAAAGTTCTATTAAGTTAAACATATTGAAAGATTTCTCTTATCGTAATAAAACTGTATATATTTCATTCCGTGTTCTATGTGTGTATCCCTGTATCTATCTCTGTTTATGTATTTCTATGTATATGTAGTTGCAAACATGATGTTACCTAGTTGGCTGGCATTTCGCATTAATATTCATGCTAATAACGACACCACTTCGTCAATTTCCGCGAACGACAATAGAGTTAGAACGTCGGCGGTGATAATATCGCGCTTCCCGACTCGAAATGCACCTTCGGTCTAATGCGATCGCGCAAAATCAATTACACCGTGGCGGCCATAATATACGAGTAAAGTTACCCCCCAAAAGTCTCTCTCTCTTTCTCTCCCTCTCTCTCTCTCTCTGTCTCTCTTTATTGAACGTACCGCAGCAAGCAAAGTTCTCCTCTTCGTTCGGTAATTCTAACCTCCGCTTCTACCTTAACTCGAGGAATTACAGTCGTTCGAGGAAAACTACTATAGCGTTCTAGAGGCACGTTGAATCAACGAGTAACAAATTGAATCTTTGATAGTTGAAGTGAGAGAGTAAGAGAGAGTATGTATGTGTGAGAGAGAAAGAAAGAGTGTGTGTCTGAGAGAGAGAGAGGGAGAGTGAGAGAAATATTTGGTATCATCGAACGATATAGTTGAACTTCTCGTCATTAAATCAGAGATTCTCAAACTTTATTCATCCATTGTTGCTTGCATAGTCATAATAAGCGACGTTATTGCGTCTATTCAAATATGTAAATTGAAGGACTTCCTACGAGTTTACTACTTAATGAAATTATAACATTTGAGAAGTTCGTGAAATGTATTTCGTTAGATGTACGTATTTGAAAACATATAATATTGATAAATGAATAGAAAGTAATGAAAGTAGGTAAATCTCCAGAGGAAATTTGGAATGTTCTTATCCTTAGATATTTATCGACGCGTCAGAGAAATATTTATGAGAAAAAGAGAGAGAGAGAGACAGGGGGAGGGAGAGAGAGAGAGAGAGAGAGAGAGAGAGAGAGAGAGAGAGGACAAATACATATACATATATAAGTACATAAGTACTTAGATACTTTGAATCGGTCGATTTCAGGCGCGTGCAACGAACGAGCTGGTGGCGCTAGCTCGACGCCAAAAACGACACCGTCGATATTCGAGAACGAAGTAGTTTAACGAGACCCCGACTCGGCGTTTAATTAATCCGAGAAATTGGATTAACGGCACCACCAGCTCGGCCACTTTGGTCGATGCTCGGTGTGTAGAACGGCTGTGGATGGGTTGCCAACCTGAAACAGCATGCCTTACGAGAGAAGGGAGGGGGAGAGAGAGAGAAAGAGAGAAGGGGAGGGGGACAGAGGTAGAAAGAGAGGGAGAGGGGGAGAGAGAGAGAGAGAGAGAGAGAAAACAGCTTTCGTATATTGGAAAAATAATAAAAATCTTTCTTTTTCATGAAGCCATAGTAAACTGTGGAAAGAGCAAATCAAAATGCATAAGAAACCCGTAGACGTACTTAGATCTTTTTCTTCTTATTTATTTCTTTTCTTTTATTTCTTTTTTTAACGAGATTTTTCTATTCCGTTTGAGAAAACTCAATCATTGCCGTAGCAATAATTTTACCTTTTTCGATGGCTCCTTCCCTCTTTCCTTTTTCCCCTATCTCTTTTTCTTCTTTTCTTCTTTCCTTAACTTTTTTCCTTCCTACCTTCCTTCCGCTTTAAGACGCTTTCGTTACTATCTTTTTTTTTTTCTTCTTCTTTTATTTCTTTCTTTCATTTTATTATTATTATTTTTTTTTCTCTTTTAAAGATAAAGCATTACCGAGAAGGGAATCGAACAGAGATGCCACGAAATCGCGGGGAAATGGAATTAAATGTACGGTAAGCAGCGAGAAGCAATTCACCGCGTTCAGCCGCGAGGAGGGAAAACGAATCGAGGCCGATAATTCGAATGGAAGAATCGAGAAAGAAAAAGGAAGCTTTGCCAAACCGATAATTCGAATGAAAGAGTAACGAAGGGGGACGGGATGGTTTGGGTAAGGGAGAGATTGCGATAGGATCTTTACTAAGAGTATTTCTTTTGGACGTTTCATTCTGAAGAAATACTATCTTTCTTTCTTTCTTTCTTTCTTTCTTTCTTTCTTTCTTTCTTTCTTTCTTTCTTTCTTTTCCTTCTTTCTTTCTTTCTTTCTTTCTTTCGTTCTTTCGTTCTTTCTCCTTCACGGATATTAAGAAAAGCTTAGGAGAAATGAAGATAACGAACCTGCTACTGATCAATGGAAATTTGCAAATGGTCGTTTGTGCACCTAATGATTTCGATAAAATTACTGATAAAGTTTCAATAAAATGTTATTGCTGTATGATCGAGTGAAACAAAAAAAAAAAAAAAAGAAGTAACGTTGATAATTCAGATAAAAATATCGATCGGATTTACAAAGTTCTTCGTGTAAAAAGATCCCTTTTCTCTCTCTATTACCTTTATCTCTTTTTGGACCGGCCAAGTAGAAAAACTTGTAGAATTAACGGTAGTAGTAGAGACAGGGAATATAAAAAGAAAAGAGAAAAGAGAAGAAGTAAAAGAGAAAGAAGGAGAAAAGAGAATAGAGAAAACATGAGATTTCCTTGTATTACTTTTACTATAGTAACACTCGCTTTGGAAAATATATTGCTTTTAATATTTCTTTTTTTCTTTTTTTTTTTTTTTTTTTTTTTTAAACAACATGCCAACCAACACGCCGGCCCGTATCTACTCGATTACGGAAATATCAATATTCTTTCGCCGCGAGGATCGAATAATGGCATCGACAGGTGTCCTGGGGAAAAAAGGAATTACATTATGCTAATAGCACTACTCTGCAAATGATAACCGTACGATCGGCTGAACGACGCCCTCCTACTCGTTCAAGAAGAGAATCTTCTCTCTTTCTCTCTCTCTCTCTTTCTATCTCTCTTCTTTTCCTTCTTTCTTTCTTTCCTTCAATTTTTTCTCTCTCTCTCTCTCTCTCTCTCTCTCTCTCTCCCTCCTTTTTATCATCTTCTTTCATCGAAACCACATAATCTTCTTCGAGCCCCGACTACTACGTTCCTAGAAATTTGCAATATTTTCATTCCATGTTCATAAGACGAGTTTCCCCTGTTGGTTTCGTTCCAGACTCTCGAAGGAACTACTAATGCGTATACGTGGGTGACTTCTTTCTTTTTTATTTTGTTTCCTCTCTTTTCTTCTTTCTCTTCTCCGTTCCTTTTCTCTCTTTCTCTTTCTCTCTCTCTCTCTCTCTCTCTCTCTTTTTTGCTCTTTCTCACTGTTTTTCTTTCTTTAATTTCAGTGGACCACGAAGGCACGTTGCAACGGAACTAATTAACGTCTTGCTAAGCGCGAAAGTGGCAAAGTCGTTTTCATCTCGTATATACAACATTTACATTCTACTATTCCCTTTACTCCTCACCCTCGACCCCGCCCCCTCAACCTCCCATTGCTTTTCCCCTTCTCTTTCCTTCACGGTTCCTCTCTTAAACCAAATTTCTTTGATCGAATGGATTAAAATATTACGTTTAAGAATTAATGGGCAAACACTTTTGATTACTTGACGAAATTGCGCTTTCTAGGGGAACTTAAGCGACTGGAAAGAAGTAGGTTGAGAGAAGTTAAATGAGTGAGAAAGAGAAAGAGAAAGAGAAAGAGAAAAAGAAAAAAGAAAGAGAGAATAAAAAAGAGATAGAGAGAAAGAAAGAAAGTTTATTTTCGTAAGCGTTCTTAATAAATGCAACGTAATTGATTCTCACTTTTGAGAATAAAAGGAAAAATGAAAATCTAGGGTCTTCTTTCTCCTTCGTGGCATCGAACAAACGAATGGATGGACGAACGAACGAACGAACGAACGTAGCAACGAACGAACGAACTCAGGGAATCGATGTTTGAATAGCTTTCGACTTTAAATGTTGGCCGAGGATCTTCGTTTGGGCGTTACACACGACCGAGCCAATATTAGTTAAGCTACGTTTGCTCTCGCGGCTTTCTCTATCGTATATCACATCGTAATCAGATATAACTGTGGGCTAGTATCGTCAAAGCGTACATTATAAATCGTATCTGTTAGCAATCGTTCATTCCGTTCACGTTCGTTGAGTTCTCTCGAAAGGAATAGAAATTAGAGTATGTCGAGTTATTGCTAAAATTATATTATATACTTTGTATAACTTAGTGCATATATATATATATATATATATATACATATATGATGTGTGTGTATGTGTGCGCGTATATTTATACTGAATTTTGATTAAATATACGTATGTATAGGTATATGTAATATATGCATGTATTATGTATAATGCATGTATAAGTATATCGTTAATAATGATTCGCAAAGTTTACGGATCGACGAGCAAAAATTCAATCAAATTTAAACAGCGAATAACGATCCACATTTAAACTTTAATTCGTGTTGGTAATCAATTATGTATAAATGTGTACATATGTATATATATATATATATATATATATATATATATATATATATATTTATTGCAGTCGACTCTAAATTTTCAATACTTTCCAACTGTAAATATAGATATAGGTATATGGGAATACATCCGGATGGAGATATGTATATGGTTTTCGCAAAAGGCAAGGATATCTACGTTATTCGAGGAATCCTCTGAATTCCAAGGAGGAAAGCCTGAATTCGTGGAAGCTGTTCCTTATTAAAGTGGCAGGTACTTTCAGAAAATAAACGACAGAGAGAAACCTCTCTCTCTCTCTCTCTCTCTCTCTCTCTGTCTCTACCTCTCTTTCTATTTCATCATCTTTCTCTCAATTTCTCTTCCTTAGTTTCGATCCATTTTGCTTTTCTATATGAAGAAGTAGCTTTCCTCTTCATCTACTTCTTCGCAATGTTCCTTCGATATTATGGTAAACGTAGGATCTCGTATTTCGTATAAGTATGGAAGATAGAAGTTGTTTGATCGATCGTAGAATTACGATCGAATATGAGTTGGTATGCGCTTTGTATGTGGGGGTAGGGATCGGGAGGAGAGGAAAGGGTAGAGGTAGGTGGGAGGTGAGCTCTCGCGGCCTTGGAAAAGTAGGGGATCGTGGTTTAGCACACGCGTGAGCGAAAGAGAGAGAGAGAGAGAGAGAGAGAAAGAGAGAAAGAGAGAGAGGGAGAGAGAGAGAGGATGGATCGAAGAGAAGATGAGAGGAGAGAAGAGTGTGCCGGGGATAATCCGGACCACGGTCGGACCACGGACGACGGGGAGTTTTCTAATTTGAATGTTTGATGTCGGATCGTCTTTTGTTTCCGGGTCGGGCCGCGGTGGCAGCGAGAAGAAATAAGAGCGGTTACATTCGCCCTCTTCCTCCTACACCTACTTTCCTTTCTCCCTTATCCATTGTTTCCCACCTGATTCCCTGCTACCATTTGTGACCTCTTCCACCCGCTCTCCCATCACCCCCAAACCCCGCACCTCTTCCTTCTCTTTCTCCTTATCCTACTCATTCTCCTCCTACTTTTCTGCCTACTCCCACTATTTCCCCTACTCAGCTCCTTTCTGCTTTCCCACACTGACACCTACATATCGTGTCATCCTCCTCTCACACCATTCCTCCTTCTCCTTCTCCTTTTCTATCTCCTCCTCCTCCTTCTCCTCCTTCTCCTCTTCCTCCTCTTTTTCCTTCTACTTCTTCTCCTTTGAATTCCGTTTTTGGTGTTTCCTCCTTGGTGTCTCTAACTCGTTGCTTATATAGATACTACACACACACACACACACACACACACACACATACACATATATATATATATATATATATATATATATATTCAAGTACAAATAGAAGCAGCCAACCAGCAACTATGGACCCCCATAAAAATGCTAATGCATCGAAACGTTATGAAGGCTCGCCAAAATAACATTTAGACTACAAATTTGATCTTTCTCTCTTTTTTCTTTTTTTTTTTTTTTTCTTGTTTGGTACCCTTCGTCGTCGATCCTATGAATAGGAATTACGATCGTTTCGAAAAGAAAAAAAAAGAAAAGAGAGAAATAAGGGAAAAAGAAAATGAGGAAGTGAAAGAAAAAAAAAAAAAATATTGCGACTTTGATCGGGCAATCATAGAACGTATTATTAGGACATTGAGCAAAAGATTGTCGACGTTTATCGATTTTATTTTCTCAAAGTGTTGGAAACTAACGACTTGTTTGACGAGTTTACAACTAGGCTTTGATCTTTCCGCACGGTTAATACCCTTTTCGAAGTGTAACCTCGCGATAAAAATGAAAAGAGAGCGAGAGAAAGAGAGAGAGAGAGAGAGAGAGAGAGAGAGAGAGAGAAAAGAGAAAAAGAAAGGTCATTTTAAACGCGGCCTAGTTAGTCAAGAAAGCAAGGACTTTTGCCGAACGAGTTTCGGTGAGAAACGCTCGTTAAGCACGATCCAGTGCGCTTGAGGACGCACGCCATTGGTGGGTCCGATGCCAACCGCACGTCGGATTTCGCGCCAAATGCGCTCTGGCTAGTCGAGCAACGTAGTAGTGCTTTCCAAAGAGGTTTCCTACACGAACGATATCGTATAATCGTAACATCGATGAATCATTCGACGAAAAGCTTTGTTACTACGGTATACATCTATTATCACAAGACGATAAGTCACAGTCAGTTTTGAATAGAAGAAATTACATTCTTCGAACTAGTCGATTCTTTGCTAAAGGATGACTGACAGAGAGAACATATTTTACAGAGAAAGAGAGAGCGAGAGAGAGAGATAGAGAGAGAGAGAGAGACAGAGGAAGAGATATCATCTTTTAGAAAAAAAAAGGACGACGTTGAAAATTCTTCCTCGTTTCTTCTCGACTACTGAAAATTCCACGCTGGGAATGCTCTCGAATATCAGAAATTAAAGTGAACGACTGAGAGAGAAAGCAAGAAAGATGGATGGATAAATAGATAGTTATATAGAGAAAGAGAATGAGAAAGAGATAGAGAGAGAGAGAGGAAAGGAGAAGAGGGGAAACAGTCAACTTTTATAACTTCCGTTATAGCTAGATAAAATCTCATAAGGTTAGCCCACTTACGGAAGAGTTGAAACTCAGAAACTCTTCCTTTTATGGTCCAACGTCAAAGGGAATTACAAAAGATTCATTGTTACTTGTTTTCATCGTCCCCCTCGGTGATTTAACGTTGTGCGAAGGACGCCTTAGGCGCGTTTATTCCAAATGAAATGAGAGAATCGTTGGGGGAAAAAATAAATGTGTTAGATTGACAGAGAAAGAGAAAAAAAGAGAGGAGGGAGAGACAGAGAGAGAGAGAGAGAGAGAGAGAGAGAGAGAGAGAGAGAGAGATGTTAAGAATAAAAAGAAGGTAAGAAAAAAGAAAAGGAAAAAATGGTGGGAAGAAGGGAGGGAAAGAGGGATGGAGGGAGGGTAGTGTCTACGGTAGGATGATGTGGTTATATATCTTTGGATTTTCCTTGACGACGCGAGAAAGTAGGTTTCGTATAACGAGAGACTTCGTTACTTACTTGGGATATTCCAAACGCTGTGCGGAGGTGTTCATTTGTCTGCAAAACCGTCGTCACGATCATTACTCTCTCCACAGCTTTTCTCTTTCTATCTGTCTCTCTCTCACTCTCTCTCTCTCTCTCTCTCTCTCTCTCTATGTGTGTATTTCTCACCCCTTTTCCTTCTTCTCTCCCACCTTTTCACCTCTCTCCGTTCGGTGGTAGCTTCCTCTTTCTGGAGCTGTTCTCCTTTTCTCTCTCTCTCTCTCTCTCTCTCTTTTTCTCTCTCTCTTATCAATGTCTTGTAGTTCCTTTTTTTTTTTTTTTTTTTTTTTTTTTTTTTTTTTTTTTACCACAAACAAACACTGCGTGTTGTACAACTCGCTTCGTAACTACTACCAAGCGCGTAAAGAATCAACGCGATGTACAACGTAGTATTATCACTCCTGTACGATCCGTGCTGCTTCATTGTAAGTCCTTTTCAAACACAATATGCATGTATATATATATATATATATATATATATATATATATATATATGTATATGAATATTTATATATATATATATATATATGTAGGCGGATTAGTTTTAATAATAACGACACAAGTGCCTAGGCACCGAGAGAGAAGGGAGAGAAAGAGATAAACGGGGAACGAGAAAAGAAACGTTTTTCTTATCGCCTTGTCGTACTCGTCAGATGGACGAGTCTTACTAACTGGTAAGTGATGATCATTGCTCGAGATTCCGTAGGCGAGTCGAAACAAGCCCGGCAAAAAGCTCACACCACCACTCGATGCTACGAATAATATCTACGTAACACGTTTTTCTCTATCGCGATCGTTCCCCTTAATATTTTTCCTCCTGTTGCTGTTGCCACTGTTGCTATTGTCGCCGCTGTTGCTACTATTTCTGCTGTTGCTGCTACTATTATTGATGCTACTGTTGCTGCTGCTTTTGCTGCTGCTACTGTTGCTATTATTGATGCTGCTACTGCTACCGTTCCTGTTATTTCTATCGTCGTTGTTGTCGTTGTTGTTTTTGCTCTTGTTCTTGTTGCTATTAACGTTTTATAAATTGAACGATCTTCCTTGGACGTCATAGCGACGATTAACTCGATCTCATCTTCTTTTCCAAGGATTATTCCAAGGATAATTGGAAAAACTTTTATCTTCCATTTGGAGAATGAAAAATCTTACGTTCAAATATTTTAATATGATAAGAGAAAATTAAAGATATAGAGATAGATAGATAGAGAAAGAGAGAGAGAGAGAGAGAGAGAGAGAGAGAGGGAGAGAGAAAGAAAGATAGAGAAGTAGAAAAAATCAGTAATCAAAAAAGAGAAAACGAGAGATATATGTATATATGAATAAAATAAAAAAAAGAAAGTTCGTAAGAAAATATACGGATTTCACGGAGCGACACGCAGTGAATAGATACAGATAGATAGACAGAGAGATAGAGATAGAGAGCGAGCAAGCGAGAGAGCTCCGAGATCAGAGCGCCGAGAGCCAAGCGCAGACTGTTTGCTCGGCCGGAGGCGCCTGCGGTCCAGGCAGCCACGCAGTACACTGAGCCGTGCCGGCTGCCCGGGAGAGCCCGTGGGCGAACGAAGCTCGCCGAAAATCTGCGAAGACCCTCGATTCGATACACTCACCCACTCGAGGGTGGTAGCTCGCGTTCCACCGCCGACCGACCGCGAGTACTCTTCCTTCCGTGAGAATCGCTCGGCTCGACCGTCCTACTATCGAAGTAAAAGAAAAAGAGAGCAAAATAAGGAAGAAAGAAAAAAAGGGAGAGAGAGAGAAAGAGAGAGAGAGAGAGAGAGAGAGAGAGAGAGCAAGAGAGCAAGGGAGAGAGAGAGAGTCTTATTTAAAGTCCGAATTATCTGTTGAAAAAGCTACGAGTTCGCAAGAAAAGAATACCGTCTTTTTTCTCTTTCTGCCTCTTTTTGTCCTTTTTTGTCTTATTTTCTTTCTCTCTTTTTCTCTTTCTTTCTATCGTTCTCTTTCTATCTTTTTTTTTTTTCTTTTCTTTTTCTCTTTCTTTATGTTTTCCTTTCTCTTCTCTCAATTCTTCGATCAATCGATAAATTCGATCTCTCGAGCTAATCTTAATGAATGAATTTTTAACAGGACGAATGTTAGTCGAGAAGGAACAATCTCACGCTTTACGTGAGAGAGAAACTAAGAAAAAGTACCTATTCGAGCGTACTACTCGAGCGAGTTTTGTTTGCATGTGATAAAAAGAGATGGAGGGTGTAAGCGTTGGGGTTCGTGGTACGTTATTTGTAAATTTTATTGCATCGGGGCATAGCGTACGGCTTATTAAAAATTTATTCCGTACAATCGTGGATAAATTTTTAAAGAGGGGAGCAAGAAAACGAAAATAAAAAAAAAAAAAAAAAAAAGAAAGAAAGAAAAAAAGAAAGAAAAGAAAAAGTAAAGAAAAAATATACGAAGCTAAAATGAGTAGCTTGCTTCTAGTAGCAACTAGCTTTTGCGAATATTTTAGAGAATAAAGTATCGACGTTAGGTATACATCGATCTATCTTCTTGTTATCTTTTAAAAGATGAAAATTTGTGATCGGTTATTAGAAACTTGTTTTAGACCATAATTGAAACAAATTATTATCCGATAAATACAGATAATTAGATACTCGATAGAATATCGATTTAATTTTTTCAGAAGCAAGAATAAAATCCGAACTTTCTCTGGGAAAACAATGATTTTCGAGTTAGCAAACAACCTGTTGTTGATTATTCCACGATATTTTCATTCCTCCTATATATATATATATATATATATATATATATATATATATATATATATTTTTTTTTTTTTTTTTAACTTTTAATCCTCGACCACGTATCTAGGTCGATGGATTTTGATCGTTGAAAACCTTTCACTTTTTACTAGCCTTGGATAGAAATCCTCTTATTGACGAATACAAGCCAACGAACAAAACTAATTCAGATAGCGACGTTAGAACAAGCATCCATCAGTTTAATTGATTAACGCTAGGACGTTAAATCCGATCCATCCAATTTGTATTTACCATCAACGTAGATCCATCATCCTTGTTCTCCCGAGATAAAAGAAAATGTTGGAAATTCGTCACTTGCCGGATTGCATCGTATATAAGCAGCTCGTCGTTAAAATCTTTAGCAAGGCTCGATCCTATTTCTTTTAAACGTTCTTCACGCGATGAAATGTTATTTCGCCATCGGACATCACCGATGTTAGGAAGAAGATAATAACTTTCAACTATTCTCCCTTGCTCTTTCGGTGTTTCTCTATTCGCTCGATAGCTATTACCGAAAGGTTGTTTGGAATGTAGGTATCTCCCCGTTGGAACATTTTCTGATTTGCTTCACTAATGAATTCTAGAAGCTATCTATTGGAAAAGATTACTTTGACTATATATATATATATATATATATATATATACATACACACACAAATACACGCTTACATTTCTTCTTCTCGCTTTTCTTTTAAAACTCGTTTACATTTAATATTTTTCACTCGATGAACCGTATCTCTTTTTCTCTCTTCCTTTCTCTCTCTCTCTCTCTCTCTCTCTCTCTCTCTCTCTCTCTTTTTAAATATAAATCATTATTGTCGATGGAATTGTGATGATTACGAATAAATAAAACAAAAGAAGAAAAAAAAATAAAATAAATAAATATAAAAGAAACAACAACAAAAAAACGAAAGAAAGAAAATTAAAAAAAGGTTAAAAAAAAAAAAAAAAAAAAAAAAAAAGAAAAAAAAAAGAGAGAAAAAAAAAAAGAAGTTGAAATAATAATTAATTAGCGCGTTATTTAAAATGTATACCTACACGTTGATGTAAACGTATGTATGTAAATGTATGTAAATACATTGGCGTGTATACACAAAAAAACCTATACATATATACATACCGTATACACGCACACAATACGATCCACGGTACACACGAGCGACCTTTAAAGAAGATTTACGAGGAGGACAAACGTAGCAGCAGCTACGTTGCGATACGCGCGAGAGAATCCGCTCGAACTAAATTCCAATAACGAGACGGCGACGCGGGATACGAGTTCGAATCTTTATGCACGTTTCGTTTCCACGTATCTAAAAACGTTCGGGGTGTCCTTCTTTTTCTATACTTCTCTCTCTTTCTCTCTTTCTCTCTTTCTCTCTCTCTCTCTCTCTCTCTCTCTCTCTCTCTCTCTATCTCTTTCTTTTTAATCTTTTTCTAAAAAGAAAAAGTTTTCTATTACGAAAAAAGAGGTGAAACGCGTAAGGTTGTTTTAAAAAAAATATTTTCTCTCTCTTTCTCTCTCTCTCTCTCTCTCTCTCTCTCTCTCTCTCTCTCTTTTGCATGGGCGCTTTTTTTCTCTCTCTTTCTCTTTTTCTGATTATCTTTGTTTATCTATCTCCGTGAATTTATTAATCAAATACTGTATTCGAGTAACCATGTAATATTTATAATTGATTTTTTCTCTTTTTTGCCCCCTCCCCACCCCCCCTCCTCCTATTATTTCGTACAGGTTGATCCAATGTTTTATTTTTATTTCTCTCTATTGCATAAATTCGTTATTTTGATTATCTGATTTATCTCTCTTTTTTGTTTTCTTTTTTTTTTTTTTCCTTTTTTCTTTGTATCATCACACACGTACGTACGTATCATTTTTATTTCGATTTTTTACCGAAGATATAAATTCATTATTTTTTATCATATCAGTACATCGTACTGCTTCATTTGAATATCTTCGTTTAATATAAATAAATTGAATAATCGTTATCTTTTCACCTAGAATATACCTGTAGTTAATTAGGATCGAACAAATCAATTGATCAGATTTTCCATCTGTTTCTCTTTCTCTCTCTCACACACACACACACACACACACACACTTACAACACGTCCCTTCCATTTTGGTCCATTATCTTTACGAATGAAGCTTCCTAGGAGAGTAGAATCCGTTTCTGTTGCGCATAGAACGACTTCTGGGTTCCGTTTTATGGGTTAGGGTCAGTCGGAAAGCGTGTAGTAGATAGTAGGTAGTAGAAGGCAGTAGTATGGCGGTATTGATCTCTCTTGCTCACTCTCTCTCGTTCGTCCCGTTTGTAAGCATCGTTCGACTCCGATCCTCTCGACGGCCACGTCGTCTTCGTCAGCAGCTGCCTCTTCCCGATGGAACTCCGATCGATCGTCGTAGAGTCGCAGCTATACCGTCGTTGGAGGATGAGGAGAATAAAGAGAAGGAGGAGAAGGAGGAGAAGAAGAAGGAGGAAGAGTTCGAACTTAGTAGATGGGGAAGGGTGTGGATGGGGTTGGAAGCGTGGGCTTGAAAAAAGGATACCCTCCTGGAACACTCGTTGGGAAATATGGATTCCGTGAAACGCCGAGTTGAAAATCAAGAACGACGACGATGACGTGGAGAAAGAAAGAGAAAAAGAGAGAATGAGAAAGTATTATAGCGATTGGGCCGATGGTCTTATCATCAGGAAATCGAGCGATATCGATGCCCATAATGTATAACGTAAGCTTACTGATAATGCCCAGTATCTGTCATTAAAACATTTTAATATGGTACACGATTTAGTATTCGAATCCTCTACTGCTACTATTGCAATCGTTCATATAACCGAGAGAGAGAGAGAGAGAGAGAGAGAGAGAGAGAGAGAGAGAGAGAAAGAGAGAGAGAGGGAATCATTTAAATCTAATCGTTCGAAGTGAGCGAGAAAATTCCTCGTGTAATTTGCGAAATGATCTTCGAAAGTGTTATCATTTATATACATAGATATTTCTCTTTCTCTCTCTCTCTCTCTCTCTCTTTCTCTTTTTTTTAAAATCACGTTCTCGCACTTTCGACATAGATGATTTTCGGCATAGATAGTAGATATCTTTTTTTTTTTATTCGTTAAAAAAAAAAGAGAAAAAATACAGAGAGATAGAGAGTGAGAGAGAGAGAGAGAGAGAGAGAAAATCGTACTAAACGATCGTTGTCGAATGTCACGAAGAGTTTAAAACGAAAGAAGGGAAGAATTTAAAGTGGATGAGAAAGATAAGGTAGGGAGTAATCGCATCGAAGGTATTTACGAGGAAAATCTCTTACCGCGACATCCTGATGCTGCTTCCGCACGGAATGTTCGCGAATTTTGCGAGAAGCTGCCCCGATAAATCTTATCCAGGATTCGTCGAAGACGGAAGTACTCGAGATTCGTACGGAAGGTCGGATCGAGGTTAGGCTTCCCCTTACTGATTGGATTCTCTTGGGATATTCTTCTCGACGTAGTCTTTCTGGACTAGAGAGAAAAAGAGAAAAAAATAGAGAAAAAGAAAGATAGAGAGAAAGAGAGAGATAAAGATAGAGAGAGAGAGAGAGAGAGAGAAAGAGAGAGAACGTAAAAAAGAGAAGTTCGTGGGTGGTGAAAGCATACGCGAAGGGATGGTTAGCTGTTTTGCTTCTTCAGCCGCGGATGAGGCCGAATCTTCCGCCTTTTGTTCCCAATGTCAAAGCGGCTTATGAAAGTTCTTTCTTTTATTTCTTTCTTCCTTTCTTTCTTTCCTTTCTTTCCTACCCTTCCTTCCTACCTTCCTTCCTTCTTCGTTTTGTTTTTTCTTTTCTTTTCCCTTTTTTTTTATTATTAATTTTTTATATATATATTTTTTTTCCTTCTCTCTCTCTCTCTCTCTCTCTCTATCTCTCTCTCTCTCTTTCTTTCTCTCCCTTTCTTTTTCTATATCTTCTTTTTTTCTCTATTTTTCTATGGCACTCTTCTCGTGTTTGTAGATAACAAAACAGTCACCAAGATCATCTTCTTCTCTTACTCACATTTACAGAGAAAGACGATAAACCGACATTATTATTGTCCTTTATCAGACAGCTAGGAAGATTCCCTATGGGACACGCGTGACTTACGATCTTCCGTATCTTGATACTCTCCGCACATGATACATCGTCGGATGACATTAAATGCCTCTCTCGTAATATAATAGTGAGCGAGAATTGTCGAAATATAATGCGGGTCAGCGGGCGAGGTAAACGATAATAATGAGAGAGCTTGTCCCATGGGATTTTGGTATTGTTCAAAGTTTTCGACTCCAGCGTCGACTTTTCTCTCTAAAGAGAAATGGAAAGAGGAAGAGAGAGAAAGAGAGAGAGAGAAAGAGAGAGAGATTAAAGTAAGGGAAATAAGAATGATTTAGTGATTCGTTAGACAAGAGACGTTGCTTTCCATGATAAAGGAAGTACGTTTGAGTTCGAATTCTCATGTGGGTCACGGTGAATCGTGAAATCGAATTATAAGAAATTTGGAGCAATGATATCGACTGCCTTAGGTGAAGCCAGAAGAATAGGATAGAAAAAGAGAGAGAGAGAGAGAAAGGGAGAGAGAAAAGAATAGTGAACGAGAAGATAAGATTTCTTCTCTTCGAGTGGTAACATCAACGTTTGCATTGTCGGCCATTGTGTTCGATTCGCTCGAAAAAGTAAAAGAGAGACAGGTAGAAGAAGAAAAAAATATATATATATATACATATAGAAAGAGAGAGAGAGAGAGAGAGAGAGAGAAAATGAAAAGAAATAAAAAGTAGGAATAATATAGGTGAAAGAAAGCAGACGTTTATCGCGTCACCGGCATTTTCCTGGATAGTTTGCGAAATCGAACAGTTTTGAATCGGCGATGAGATCCGAATTAGCCCGAACGCCCTCGAGCGTGGCTCGTGCAATCGATTCGAAATGGGGCGAAGTTACTTTTTCTTTTCCTCTTCGAAAACCTTTCGGGTTGTCTCCATTTGAAAAAGAAAAAAATCGAAGAGGAGAATCCTTTCTATTTTGTTTTCTCTTTCTCTCTCTCTCTCTCTCTCTCTCTTTCTCTCTGTCTCTCTGTCTCTCTATCTCTTTTTTTTTTGTCTTTCAACGAGTGTCCATTCACGAAGGTCGAAGGCCCACTTTCCCGAGCCATTTACCTCACGCGCCAACCACCGGCAATTCTCTTTTTTTGCTTCTAGTTCTCTTCTCTCCTTCCATTTCTCATCCTCTTCCTCCTCCTCCTCCTCCTCCTTCTTCTTCTTTTTCTTCTATTTTCTCTTCTCATTCTATCCTCCTTTCAAGCTGAATTTCCACGCAAAACCACAGAGCAGCGCGCGACGGCTTGTTGCTCAGCACGCTCTTCGCAAACTCGTTCAAGCACCTGAACGTTAGGTACTTCCTGACCTCTCGTTAGTGTTTCTCTCTCTCTCTCTCTCTCTCTCTCTCTTTCCTTATTATTTCCCTCTTTCTCTATTTCAAAGTTCGCCTTGTTTGTTCAAGAGCTTCTTCTTATTCCACACCGTACGTAAAACTTTTCGAAAAGGGGGAGACGTCGAAACGACGAGCGCGACTCACGAAGATAGCGTCGTTCGTAATTGTTGAGGTTTCTCCATGATATTTCCTTCTTTCCTTTTTCATCTCTCCGTCTCTCTCTCTCTCTCTCTCTCTCTCTATCTCTTTTTCTCTTTCTCTTTCTCTCATGTCTCTATCGTTTTCATTCTCAATGAGATTCCCGCCGACGAAAGTTTACGAAAGCAGATGTGCATCCACCTATTCTACTACTTCGTAGACCTTACACGTTTCTCCCTCCCTTCTCTCAAACTACCCTTTTCTTAAACTTTGAATAAGCTTCTACTGTTCGAGATTTTTAAAGTCATACATTGTATAAATTTTCAATTTTCTTAAATTTTTATTCTTTTCTTTCATTTTATTATTTTTATTTTTACCTACGTGCACCATCATATTCATCATCATCATCATCATCATCATCATCATCATCATCATCATCATCATAGTCGTCGTCGTCATGAGATCCTTTGTATTTTTCATTCGTGTCCTGTTCGTATCTCCGAAAATATGCGATTTAAAAGGAAGAAAACTTCTCGCGAGGATAGGTTTAAAGCTCGTTTTTGCCCTGAATTTTCTTCTTTTTCATTCGTGGATGAACGGAGCGAGTTACGTCGGAGCGCGAGAGTAGGTTCGTGTCTGGAATTCTAGCACGTAGAAGATCGCGAGGGGCAGCCAGAGGGTATACGGGGGTTGTTTGAATGGCATGCGAGCAGCAGGTCGTACATACATCGATCGTACGCCGCTGAAACGCTAGTGAATCGTGAGACGCTTGCGTAATCGAACGCGAGGGAAAGGGGCTACCATTTCTACGACTCTCTCTCTCTCTCTCTCTCTCTTTCTCTTTCTCTCTCTCTCTCTCTCTCTCTCTCTCTCTGAGAAACTTCAGGATATTCGATCATGTGTATCGCGTACTTCATGTAATATCACTTTTCTCCTACCTAACGTTTGCTTTTTGAATTTACATAAAATCGATAAAATTTAGTAACGTTTCATCCTCATTCCTTCATTTAATTAATTCTTATTATATTATTTTTATTTCTGTTTTTGCTTTTATGTTCTTTTTTTTCTTCTTTTGTACTCATTAAAGGGAACGATCCAATTATATTGACTTATATAAAGAGATGAAAGATATCAAATATTTTATCGTTCCTTTTTTCATTAATTTTTATCATATTTACGTCTTGTATATTAATTTTTTTTTTTAGGTTGATATTTTTGAAAATAATCTTAATTGAACATTCGATAGTCCATTCGATATCATATTTTCTGTTTTATTTGATTTAATTCATGTCAATTAGAAAAATGGATACATATGTAATGTTGGATTTTCGATCGGTACTGTCGATAATATTCATACAATTATCGACGGATGATAATCATTTACCTTTACGATATTAACTGAACAGTTATCCATTATCCTATGATATTAAATGTAAGTCGGTAATATCGCAAGAGGATAATATCGATAAAATCGTTTAATGATGAAAGTTAACGCGAGATGGCGATGCTAACTGTTTTGCACGTTTTCCGATTTAGAAGTTCGCATTGGACGGACGTTCGCAAGAAGAAATAAGCCACTCTAATCGATGATTTCCTGCTTGATTATAGCAATTACATTAATTATTCTTCAAATATAGTATTCCTCTAGATCATTCCAAATGAACGAGATTAACGAGAAACGGAATGACGATAATTTATGAAATCATTATAATTATCACGTCTTAGGATGATTCGTTGGTAATACTCGTGCATTTTTTGGCGTTCAACGACGTTTAATCGAATTCTACGTGTCTAACTTAGATAAAGGAGAGCCGGCACATTTCAAAGGGCGACTACTACGTGGACACGTGCATGACTTATCGATGAGCCATTCCGCCTTTCACCGACGGTTTACCAAAGTCTTTTTGAAAAGTGGTTAAAAGAAAAAGAAAAAAGAAAAAAAGAAAAAGGAACCAAAAAAAGATAAAAAGAAGAAGAAGAAGAAAAAAAAAAAAGAAAGAAAGAAGAAGAAGAAAAAGAGAAAGAGAGAAAAAAGGATTAGTATTCGACGTGTGGATCGAGAGGAGAAAAGAGAATCCTATCGAGAATCGAATGCTATCGAATAGCATAGCATAAAGTGTATTGGTCTCTCTTTGACATCGCGATGGTGAAGCACGCGCTGATTTTTCTTGCTTGCGTTCACCGAAAGCTCATCGGTAAATAATTGGACGTCGGACGAAATCGACGGAGCGTTTCGGTCCTTCTTCTCAACGATCCTTCTCTCTCTCTTCTCTCTCTAGGCTCCATAAATCAATTAATTTTAGCCAGTTCGATATGCCGGATCGGGCAGCAAGAGAGCAGCACCCCTCTACCGCTAATTTAAATTCTTTCGGAAGCCTTTGGAATCGGCGCACACCGAGAGCATATACGAGAGAGAAAGAAAAAGAGAAAGATAGAGATAGATAGAAAGATAGAGAGTGAGAGAGAGAGAGAGAGAGAGGAGAAAGGGGAAGGATGGGTGATAGGAGGGAGGCCAAAAGCTAAGCGGTCGCGGCGATGTCGAACCAACGTCCCGTCGTAATATCCGCGAGAACGAGAGAAAGAAAAAGAAATAGAAAGAGTAAGAAAGAAGGAAAAAGAGAGAAAGAGAGAGAGAGAGAGAGAGAGAGGATGGATCGCTGATTGGTGAGCGTGCGGAGTGGGAGGACGGGCGGTCGAGTGGTACTGGTGGGAGGCTAGCCTTCGGAGGGTGCCCTCCGCGAGACGAACAGAAAGAGAAAGAGGAAAGATCGACAGAGAAAGAAAGAGAGGGAGGAAAGAAGAGAGAAAAGCAGACGCCACCTTAAGTATTTCTGATCGAATTCCAAATGGCTGGTTCGTCGTCCGGTCGGTCGGTCGGTAAGAATTCGAATCATGACGAGCAAATGGACGCGAGTGTACGAGAGAGAAAAGAGAGAGAGAGAGAGATAGAGAGAGAGAGACAGAGAGAGAGAGAGAAAGAGAGAGAGAAAGAGAGAGAGAGTGGGAGCAGAAGGAAGAAGAGGAAGAGAAGGAGGAGGAAGAGGAGGAGGAGGAGGTGGCTCGACCGCCGATCGGCCGAGGAGAGGCAAAATAAGCATCGGTGAAAACCGCGACGCAAAAAGCAACTGTGGCGCGTTGGCGCTAGCCAACCATCCGGGGCTAATCAGTTCGCGGGTCGATCGATGAACCCTCGATACTCTCGCGAACGAACGACCAAAGACGTTTTTCTCCTCTTACTCGGCTTTTAAACGACGAGCTTCGAATTTTCCCTTCTATATATAAGACGACTCTTCCTTCTCTCTCTCTCTCTCTCTTTCTCTCTTTATCTCTATCTATCTATCTCTATCTCTCTACTTCACACTTTCTATCTCTCTCTCTCTCTCTCTCTCTCTCTCTCTCTCTCTCTCACTTTTTATCTCTTTGGCTTTGTTACCTTAAACTCGTAAAAATTTCTCCGTAACGCGACACGTTTATCTTATCCACTATGAGATAATAACGAGTAGCTTGAATTTCGACATATTATATACTATATATATATACTATATATAAGTATATATGTGTGTTTGTATATATACATGTACATATATATACATATACATATATATATACATATATACATATATATGCAATAAGACTTGATTCTTAGATTCCTTGTCCGCTGCAAGTAACACGATCGAAGTTGTCATATTTAAATGTAATATGAACGAATGTGCGCTAAAAACAAGAGAGAGAGAGAGAGAGAGAGAGAGAGAGGGAGAGAGAGGGGGAAGAGAGAGGAAAAGGGATCGATAATGACGTTAAAAACGAGAACGTTACTCTTACGTATGGCATCGACACCCTCCTCGGGGGAGTTACCAGACTACCCTTCTCTTCTTTTGTTCGTTGCATCCACTGTCTCTCGACTTTGAGTTTTGCATACGTCAGTGTGTCAGGAAAAAAATAAATCATCTATAGTAGGGCTATGGGACACGCGCGTTACCCCCGTTAGATTATATCCTTATGGATTATCCCTTTCGTATTTTTTTATATTTCAATATTAATTTATACTTTTTCTAATTTTTATTCTTTGATTAATAGATAGATTAAATGTTTCGTATTTTTCTATATTTACATACTTTTATTTGATTTGAATGAACACACCAAAATGTTTTATTTTAATCTATACTCGAATGATTCCGTATCATTCGTTTAATTCGATCAATTTTTAATCGAATTGACGAGTTTCTTTTCTCTTACAAAACAATTACAAACAATTAAATCGTACATAATACAGATAAAAGGCATTCGTCAATATTTAAATGAATTTTTTTTTTTTTTTTTAATCAGTCTAAGCCTTTACTTAGAAGTTCTCTTTCCCCGTTATAAAAAAAAATAAAATAAAATAAAATAAAATAAAATAAAATAAAATAAAATAAAATAAAATAAAAAAAATAAAGAAGCTAGAATTGTACACGAATGTAGAATGAAATAGTAAGCGATAAGTTGTGAGGATTTTCTTGAGAGGTCATTGACCTAGGATAATAAACAAAATATTCCTCTCTCTCTCTCTCTCTCTCTCTCTCTCTCTCTCTCTCTCTCTCTCTCTCTCTCTCTCTTCCTCTCTCTCTCTCTCTATCTCTCTCTTTCTTCGTATGTCGAATGCCGGCGGCTTTTCTGTGACGCAATCGATTCTATTCCCGTTTAAACCGCACCGATTCCACGGTGCTCCTTCGAAGGAGGAGCCTTCGGAGCGAAGCGTGCCGCCATTTTGTGTCTCATCCGACCCGTAACGACCGGCACAAAGCGCATCGCGTGCAAGCTAATGAGAGTAATCACTTAATAAAGGCGGCCTTAGCATCGCGTGACGTTCTCTCTCTTTCTCTCTTTCTTTCTTTCTCTCTCTCTCTCTCTCATTCTCTCATTTTCTCTCTTTCTCTCTCTCTTTCTCTCTCTCACTCTCTCTCTATCTATCTATCTCTTTCTATCTCTTTTTTTCTCTCTCTTTTCACAAGCAAGAATCAATATTTGATTTTGAGGTTTCTTCCTCTCCGGCTCATTGCTCTCTTTATTTTCTCTTTCTTCCTTTTATCCTTTATCTTCTTTTTATTTTTCATTTTTTGTTTCTCTTTTCTTCTTCTTTATCTTTTTTTTCTTCTTATTCTTGTTCTTCTTGTTCTTGTTCTTCTTCTTCTTCTTTTTCTTCTTCTTCTTTACTTGCGGCTTGAGAGAAACGATTCTGATCGATTTGCGAGTCTCTCGATCACGTTTTGCGAAAAAAGTATATATAAAAAAAAAGCGTGTTTATCTTATAAAGAAATAGGCTCGTTCGAAAGAATAAAGGATAAGTTGAACTATTTTTTTGTGACGTGAAGTATACGAGATAAAAGATTTTCCAAATGGTCCTTTGATGATCCTTCGATCACGTTTTAAAGATGATAACATCTATATACATATATATATATATATATATATATATATATATATATATATATATATAGATAGATAGATAGATAGATTTATCTTATAAGGAAATAGGATTCGTATGAAAACTGTAAAAGATTATTTGACTTTTGTATGTAAAAAAGAAAAATTATGTCATTCTTTTATCATTTGGCATTTTATTCGTCATTTTTCTTCATTCTTTTTTTTTTTTTTTTTTTTTTTTTTATTGAACCGCAAGTTAATATTTAAACGAATTGTTTATTAATTAATTGTTTTTTTTTTTTTTCATCTAGTGGCACTTAAACTCACACTGTCGCTTTTTTGTAGGAAACGAGAGGGGGGGGGGGCTAGGGATTGGGAGAAGGGGAGATTCATCGAATCAGAAGTGCATCTTCGTTAAACGGTTAATCAATATTGAAACAAATTTTTGTTTCAACTATTCATTTAATACTCCATCGTTTGATACATTCTTTGCTATTTTTCTTTTTCCACATTTTTATTGAATCGAAAGATAATCTAGAATACAAGAACGAGTGATTTAATTCGTCGATAAATTTTGTTTTTCTTTTTGCTTTCTTTTTTTTTTTTTTTTTCTTTTTGTTTTCAACATCGAAAACGATTTTCTTCTTAAATTATTCTCGTTTAATTTATCATATAACACTTTCTTCGTCATTTTCTTCGTCACATTTTATCCAATCAAAAATGGATCATGGTTTAAAACAGATGGTTAATTGTCAGTATAGGATAAGAACGAAGACAACTCCGTTTTGTGTCATAGAATTTCGCAACTGTTTTCCAAGAAATTCTGCTCTGGCGATGGCGTGTAAATGCTTCTTTTTTTCTTCCATACGTCGATCGCCATATCTGGCCGCGAAGGAATCGTACAGGCCGAGTTTTTGTTATTATTTCCTTGCTGGCGAGATCTGGTAACGATCGGTTCCCACATGGTGGAATTAGCATCGTGCCGTCATCAGTCACTCGTTTTGACACGCCGAAAATAAATAGTCCGCGGGCTGCCGCCACCACATTGAAGAAGGATGGAAGATAAAAGGAGACATAGCATACATATGAGAGAGATAGAGGGAGAGAGAGAGAGAGAGAGAGAGAGAGAGAGAGAGAGAAAGGGGTAAAGGATACACATATACACAAACATACACATACACATACACGTTATACTCTTCGACTATTTTTCTTCTTCTTTCCTCTTCTTCTAATACGTTTTACCAAACGATTAACAACTTTCATCCATGGAAACGCGATTTCAAACGTGATTCGCAATGATTTTCCACAGATGATCGACTCTCTTCATCATCCATCAAATCTACGATGACGGTGGATGAAATTTGGAAAGGAAGAAGCAAAGAAAAAAAAAATTTATATATATATATATGTATGTATGTACATATGTAGTGAATGAAGTCCCGTAGATTTCGAGTAGTCGGGCATAATCGAGCACGAATTTTTTGAAAAAATCCATTTGTCATCCGTTTTGCTTCATTGAGAGGGGGATAAAAGAGTACACTCGTCTTGCAAGGAGTCACACTTTTCTACCTTTTCTTTTTTTTTCATTTTTTTCTATATATATATATATATATATATATATATATACACACGCACATATATGTGTCTAACTTGTCGTTAGAATAATTTTTTCTCTTTTCTTCTCGTTCAACATCGATCTGACTCGTCGGACAGATAGAGAGACAGAGAGAGAGAGGGAGAGAGAGAGAGAGAGAGAGAGAGAGAGAGAGAGAGAATAATGTCCGTTCAATATTTTTTTTCTCTTTCGGTAAAGCTTGAAAATTAACTTGAAATCGCGTGGGAATTCTGTGACTCCGTTTCCTATTATCGGTCGGTCGATTTAAATTCACGTGAAACGTATCGAAATAGACGATATCCCCGTGACGAATATGGGGTAACCATTAAGAACCAGTCGATTCCAGTAATTTCGAACAGGACTAAACGGAATTTCGCGTTATACGTCTATGTGAGAAAAGGGGTAAATGTGTGTAGGGAACAAAGATGGAAAAGAGAAAAGAAAAAGAAAGGGAAAGACAGAGAGAGTGAAAGAGGAAGAGAGAGAGAGAGAGAGAGAGAGAAAGAGGAAGAGAGAGAGAGAGAGAGAAAGAGAAAGAGAAAGAGAGAAAAAAGGAGAGAAGGATGGAAAGGGGTAGAAAGTTGTATGTAGAAGGGAGCCACCAGGTGAAAATCAAATTTTTCAGACAGCCGGTCCGTACAAAATTCTAATTTGACGTTGGAAACTGACGTCGAAGGGGTAAAAAGAAGAGAAAGAAAGAGAGAGAGAGATAGATAGATAGAGAGAGAGAGAGAGCGAGAGAGAGAGAGGGAGGGAGGGAGAGATAGAGAGAGAGAGAGAGAGAGTGCAAGAGAGAAGTGGTGGGGCATTTGAAGGTTATTTTACCCCTTGGGAAAAGACTTTTTACGTATATAATACGACTACCCGGCGTGCGAGTTATGCGAAAGGGTGAGACTCGCGAAATAGGGATAAATAGAAAAAGAGAAAGAAAGAGAGAAAGAGAGAGAGAGAGAGAGAGAGAGAGGTAGAGTAGTAGAAAATGATAAACAGGGTGAATCTTATTCAAATAGAAAGACAAGATCCAGGATTTAACGGAGGAACCCCGGTTAGTGTTATACCTAGCTATATCTAACGCAACTTTAGGTATATATACCTGAGTCCTGGGAAAAAGGCTTTCTCGGGACTTAGAGATTTTTCGTCTCTTTCTTTCATTCTTTCTTTCTTTACTCTCTTCGTTCTTCGTTCGAGTTCTTTTTTTTTCCCTTTCTTTTCCTACTTTTTTGTTTTTTTTTTGTTTTTTTTTTTCTTCCCTCATCTTTTTTTTAAGTATCAAGGGGAAAATAAAAGCGACGGCGGGAGATTTAAATAAAAGAAAAGAAAAAGAGAGAAAGATAAAGAGAAAGAGAAAGAGAGAAAAAGAAAAAGAGAAAGAGAGAAAGAAAGAAGTAGCTAGGTAAGTAAGTATAAGGTGCAGCTGTTATAAAAAAAAAAAAAAAAGGAGCGTTCTACTCTCCTCTGGAGACAATGAGAAGGAAAGAAAAGTGCGTTATCATCGTACTTCGCTTTTACCATCGTAGAAATCGTAGAGCACCGTTACCGTTAGTTATCGTTGTCTTACACGATTAAGAATAATGATAGATCGAAAATCATTTTGTTACGATCGTTATAACATTTCCTTTCTTCTTTTATTTCCTTTTTTTCTTTTCTTTTCTTTTCTTTTCTTTTTTTTTCTATTTTTTTCTTTTCTCTTTCCTCTTTTTTCTTTTATTTTCGACTTTTACAGATCGTTTCGTAAGAAAGAAACAAAAAAGATCTTGAAATGTATTTTGGGAAAGGGTAAGGACGATGAGTTATCGAGATACTACACTGTTTCGATTTCTTTCTCTCTCTCTC
Source organism: Vespa velutina (assembly GCF_912470025.1). Taxonomy (NCBI): domain Eukaryota; kingdom Metazoa; phylum Arthropoda; class Insecta; order Hymenoptera; family Vespidae; genus Vespa; species Vespa velutina. The sequence continues at coordinate 7,218,383 of NC_062188.1, forward strand.
TCTTTCTATCTATCTATCTATCTATCTCTCTTCGATACTGGTTCTGGACTATCAAATATCCTAACAGAAGAACAGAGAGAGAGAGAGAGAGAGAGAGAGAGACCGAGGATATCTGGATTTAATGTCAAACTCGATCGTTCGTACGGATAACGCAACCTTTTTGAGACCTATCTCTTCGATGCGAGAACATCGTCAGCAAAGTGGTAAGAAAATAAAATGAAAAGAAGGAAACAAAAAAAAAAAAAAGAAAATAATAATAATAATAAAAAAAGTAAAAAAGAAAAAAAAAAAAAAAGAAAGAAGATACTTCCTCCGATCTTGTGGAAAAGGAGTGAAAGGTGAGGTGAAATCGCGTAAAATCGAAAATCCCTTGAGAAAACACAGCTGCCAACGCGTGTAGGAGCTTCCCGTTTTGATCGCGAGACTTCTATCGAAGAAATCTCGTAGGGCTTCCGTCATGATCCTAGTCTATGATAAAGAAAAAGAATAAGAGTAAGAGAAAGAAAGAGAGAGAGAGAGAGAGAGAGAGAGAGAGAGAGAAATAGGAAAGAGAAAAAAATAAAAAAGGAAGAAAAAAGGGAAGTAAAAGCTGGTAAGCCGTGAGATGTCATCTCGTTTTTCGATTTTTACCGTTTCATAAGTGTGTAGTAACCTTTTTTCCTCTTTCATTTCTTCCACCTTTTCGTCGATATTCTTACGTAGGAACTCAAAGGGTTTTTCCTCGAAAGGGGTTACTTTATACGATTTCCTCCCCCTTCTACGCCTATTTCTCCCTTCTTTTTCTTTTTCTTCTTTTTTTTTTTTTTTACCTACCTGCCCCACTGTTTTCGCTTCTCGGGTTACTAAAGAGACGCGGAAATCCAGAAATCGCGAAGGGTTGTAGACCTTTTTTCTTTCCTTTCCTTTATATTATTATTATTTTTTTTCTCTTTTTTTCTTTTTTTATTTCTTCCTTCCCGTTCGAGACCACACGATCGAAGTAAATCTCTCTCTCTCTCTCTCTCTCTCTCTCTCTCTCTCTCTCTTGCCTCTTCCTTTTTCTTTCTTACTCTCGGAGACTCTCTGTCGAGGTCCTTAACCCCTTTTTTTTCTGTCAGCTGCACGTAACAGCTGTACACCCTACTGCAATCTCGAAGAACGTCCTATCAAGGAGCCACTATATTATTAAGAGTACATATATACGTAAGTAGGATATTTTTCTTTTTTTCTTTTTGATATCCTTCTTGTCCTTGTCGTCGGTCTCGTCATCGGTATCTCATCGCGATATTATCCGCGAGCAGAACATGTCTTATTTATTTCCCTTATCTTTTAATCTCTCAAGTTGATAACTCGATTGGCGATTATAAAAAAGACTCGAACTTTTTTTTAACTTCTCTAATCATCGTCAAGTATCGTTTAACTTATTTTTTTATGTATTTTTTATTTATTTTTTTTTTTTTTTTTTTTTTTTTTTTTTTTTTTCTTTAAACTTCTCTACATCGATATCGTTCGTGTTTGTAAAATATTCATGTAACACGTGTTCTTCCACGTCGTATATAAAAGTGATATGGATTTTGATTCGTAAAGAAGAAATGATCTTTGTTTAATCTCTCTCTCTCTCTCTCTCTCTCTCTCTCTCTCTCTCTCTGTGCCTATCACTTAGGCTGCTCGAAAAAAATCTCAGTTTGGAACTCGGGCGCGTGATCCCTCGCTCAAAACGTGACTCGCGTGAAATTCTCGAGATCTTACGAGACGCGACGAAAAATAAAAAAGAAAGAAAAAGGGGAAAAAAAATGGAGAGAAATAAAAAGATGAAAAAAGATAGAAAAAGAAAGAAAAATCCTGTTTCGGGGATCGTGGATCGGCTTAGTGTCGTCTATGGGTTTAATGCGTTGTGTGTTGTACGAAACGAAAAGCCGGGAGGACGCCTTCGGCCAAGGAAGAGAAGTCGGTGTAAAAATAGAATCAGATAATGGGAAGTACCGAATGGATGCTGCCGCCCCCGTTTTATCCTGAATACGGATGGAATATACGAACAGGGATTTGAAATGTTCTTTTTTATTTTTATTTTTTTTTATTTTTTTTTTCTTTTTATTTTTTTTTTTTCATTAATACTTAAAAAAAAATTAATATCTGTCAATGGCATTTGATTATCATTCATTTTTAGGAATTCTTCTTTTTTTTTTTCTTTTTTTTCTTAAACGTATCTCTATAACATTTAATCACTTGAGCTTACATATTTTTAATATTAAATATATGATGGAGTCATTGATCTGTGTAAGTCTATTTATAAAATGTATATCTGACTTATCTAAGGAAAAATTAAGAGATAAGGAATATACTCGTCACGCACGGTGTATAATGGGGATGTTATAAAATAGAATTAAATTCCAATGAAATTTCTATTGATTTTTTTTCTAATCAATTAAAAAAATTTCAATCAATGATTTTGTAAATTAAATTCATTTATATGCATGATCTCTCGCTTTTTGAGTCGAAATTTTAATAAAAAGCTCAAAATCATTTTTAGATATTAAATATTTTAGAATATTTTAAATTAGCAACGAAATAAGGAGAAAAAAATGAATTTTTTAATTCAGTAAAACATGTCCTACCACAGATAGGACAGGACAGGACAGAACAAGACAGGACAGGATATATGACGACAAGTGACGACATTTAGCGACATTCGACAATATTTGGTTGCATTCGACGACATTCGGCGACATTCGGAGACATTCGGAAACATTTGGCGACAAGTGGCGACAAGTGGTAACATTCGGCAACATTATTTGGCGACATTCGGTGACATTTAACAACATTTGGCGACAAGTGGCGACAAGTGGTGGCGGCAAGTGACGACAATCAGGAAAATATCGACAGCATTAACATCAATGATAATAATAATGACAATCTGGAAATAATTGTATGACATGAAAGAAGATATTATAATGTTAGATATGAGAAGGATAAATAAGAGTCAATAAAGACGTTGACAAGGACAATAATAGCAGCAATAATAATAGTTGACGTAATTTGAAATGACACTGTATCTTTCGACTATTTGAACTATTAGGTAGTTAAATAGGACTGACATTAGTCTCTGAGCTATGATACTTCGTCTATCTATTATGATTGATAATGAAATCCTAAAATAATGAACAAAGAAGAGGATCAAGAAAAAAATGCAAAGAAAATCAAGGAGTACGGAATATCGATACAGAAGGTCGTCGAAAGGAACGCAAGGGATAATAGCAATAGTAAAGGATGCTGACGGAGTATTGCACGTTTTGATCATGAGATTCGTTCTGGTAAACGGCTACTCTACGGATAGGATAGTCATGAGAAGATCAAGGCTTTGGTTAAAGCGTGTGAGGATGTTCAATGAGGGAGCAACACGCTTTGATCATGAGATTCGAATGATTGCTGGAGTGAGTAGAACCATTGCGAGGACTAGAGCCTAGACTGATCGGAATGTGTGATGGGAAAGGACCAAGGAACAAAGGAATGCTTCTTTCTTAGAATCACGGAACGGTGTTCTTAACGATCAAGCTGAAGAATTGATTTTTGATCTAGAGGTTGGATGATACTTAAACTAAATCCTGATGGAACTCCTGAGAACTCTGAGTAAAAGTAGAGTAGGTACGTAGCACAGTCTGGCTTTTGAAGTCCTGTCGAGTCGCAGAGGTGATAGTAGAAGCACATGATAAATTTAGATTTAAATTGGTAGCATTGTGATCAATTTTCTTGAATATATAGTTATAAGATGATGTACAGTTCAACATCGTTGGAATCGTCAAACACAGTTAACCAATTAATCGATAATTAACAATTATCTAATTATTTTATAAGTATCTCGAAAAGATCAACGATCGAAGATTCTTTCTTCTTCATTCGTACGCGTAAAGATCAATAACACTTGATTATCATTGATTTTTGTTATGCTCAATTTCAAACATAATTTATTTCATTTACTTACATATCTGTATATTTTTAGTATAAAATATATGAGAGTATCATTGATCTAATTTTCGAATTATTTCGATGGTATCTCGAAAAGATTGTAGGGATCGAGAAAAGAAAGATCTTGAAAAGGTCTCACGAAGTCTATCTTATTATTATTTACAGGAAAACCACTCGAATCGTTTACAGCTCGATCACGTTCTCTCTCTCTCTCTCTCCCCCACCCTTTTTCTCTTTCTCTCTCCCCACCTTCTCTCTCTCTCTCTCTCTTTCTCTCTCTCTCTCTTTCTCTCTCTTCGTTTACCTCGAAAAACTTTACTCCACACTACATTGAAATACCATTCGTCTCGTAACCGCTTTGCGTCGTCTAGTGGCTCTTTCGATTTGAAAAATCATGTGCTTGTACGATCGCGACTCGTAAGTCTGTCGTTCTATATCGAACCATCCGACGGAACTGTTTCATTGGCGTAGGAATATATCGATCCTTTTATCATCTATCAATTCCCTCGATCATTAATTACGAGTTTTATAAAACGTAAACAAACCTTACGAATATTTCCTCTTAATTATATTTCATTTGATGCGTGTGATAATTTCTTTCTTTATTTTTTCTTCTTCTTTTTTTTTTTTTTTTTTTTTTTTTTTTTTTTTTTAATATGAAAATTATTACGACGAATAATCTGTATCGATTGATTCGTTTAAAAAAAAAAAAAAATCCTTCGAATTTGTATATTGAACTTTTTTTACTTTTTCGTTTTTCTTTTCTCTTCTTCTTTCCTTTTTCTCATTGTTTCTTTTTTTTTTCTTTTCTTTTTTCTTCTTCTTCTTTTTTTTCTTTTTTTTCTTTTTTCTTTTTTTTCTTTTTAAATACATCATCGGAAAAACATTTGAAGTTTGGTCAAAAAATATTGTCACTTCGCTAAAAGATAAAATAGAAGATTTATAGTTTCTATCGGATCAATACACTACGCTGATGCACTTTTAGCATTATCCAGCAAAAGCATCCACCTCTAACTCCTCCGTCATTCCTTCGTAGGCCTTCGGAACCGAAACGCGCTCGATGAGATAGCGAGTTGAGAAACAGCAGGCTCTCCATCGGCGGCCCTTCTCTTCTTCCAGGCTCTCTTCGACCATTCCTAAGAAAGAAAGACGCACATGGCCCACACCGGTGGGGACTTATCGCTTGCTACACAATTTTAGATTTCCAAATACGCAGATTCTTGGCCATTGAACCCTTCTGCTTCTGCTTCTAAAGAAGAAAAAGAATAAGAAGAAGTTTAGGAGTAAGAAATAAGTAGCTTTTTCTAATCGCAGTCGTCCCTTTAATCTGGCAAATCGTAAAACGAACCCTCACTTAAGTAAATCAGTTTCATCCAAAGTGAATGAGTGGAGGCAGTCTCGTTAACTCGACAAATTCTTTACCACGGAGTTTATATTTTTAAATCACTCGAGTCATCACTAGTTCACACGATTTCAACGAACCGAAGAGAGAAAAAGAAAGAGAGAGAGAGAGAGAGAGAGAGAGAGAGAGAGAGAAAAGGTGGAGGAGGAGAAAGTGAAGGAGGGTGTTTTTTTTACTCATTTTCGAAGGAAGGGTGGAATCTCGTAAAAAGGTCGCAGGTTGTGGGAAGTGTGGTAATTTGAAAATATATCCACTCTATATTGCCGTACACCGTTAACAGCCCTTACTTTACTTTTTTATTCAAAGTCGAACGGAGCTATGGTTTCTTTTATATTTCTTTTTTTTTTTTCCCCCAAGAACGCATGGTAAATTTCGTTTCCGCCCACGTACGCTTTTTTTGTTTTTTTTTTTTCTTTCCTTCTTTTTCGAAATGACTTTGTTTTGATAATTTACGCCGGTATTTTTCCCGAAGTGTCGTGCAAAAGAAAAAAACGAAAGAAAAAAACGAAAAGAAAAAAGGAAAATAATTTCGTGACCCTCACGTTAGGAAAATTGTAAGATAGAAGAGGGGATACTTTTGGAGAGGGTGACTGCAGGGGGTGAGAAGGATTCATAAGAATCGATTAATCATTCTCGCTCTTTATTTACCGTTCTACCTGATCGTCCGTATATATATATTTTTTTATTTTTTTTATTTTTTTATTTTTTTTTTTTTTTTTTTCTTCTTTTTCACAAACCATCCAGCCGAATTTCCGTCGTTTCTCGGATTCCTTTTGCTCGATCGTTCTTTCTGTTTTTTTTTCTTCTTCTTCTTCTTTTTTTTGCTACCTTCCCCTCTCCTCGGACCATCGTTTCTCTATCGTGTTCATCAGTCACCCTCGCGAAATTTTTCATCGTCGTAATCGGAGGAGAAAGACGAAGAGGGAGAGAGAGAGAGAGAGAGAGAGAGAGAAAGAGAGAAGGGGTTTTCAGGGGTATGCACTTCAAGAGCGAACGATTCATCGATCAAGCGCCACCCGTCAAAGAGTTTCCTTGGTAGCGTGAAAATTCTAATGATCGAACGGCATGAGAAAAATATTTTAATCGTTTTTTACGCGAACCAACGAAACTAACGTTCATTTCATTTTTTCTCTTTCTTCCCTTCTTCTCTTCTTCTTCTCTTCTTCTCTTCTTCTACTTCTACTATTTCACGTAGTGTGCATCTGCTATCACACGAACCGTTACACCCTTCTGTCCCCTTTTATTATATTTTTCCTTGGGAATATTTCACACTAAGTTCCTAGGTATTATCCCTTCGTTCGTCTAATTTCATCATCCTAAATCCCGGACGTTTCTCCGGGTTCGTTAAATTATTTTAAGATAGACGAAAAATCTTCCCACGCAATTCATATTTCATTTTCTAAATGAGAAAAGGACGAAGATGAAGTCGGGACTAGTTTCGATATCGTATTCGACGTTCCCAAAAAGTTGTACATACGTCAGGAAGGAAAAAAAAAGAGAGAGAGACAGAAAGAGAGAGACACAGAGGAATGGCGGGGGGTGGGGAGAGAAAGAAAGTAAAGCCACGAAGGGAAGAAGAGAGTTTTTATCAAACCGGAAGTCGTTCCTTCCAATCCTACCACTTTCTGATCTTTCTCCTTCTCGTACGAAGGGTAACCCTTCGTCGACGTTTTCTTTTTCCTTTTCTTTTTTTTTTCCTTTTTTTTTCTTTTTTTCTTTTCTTTTTTCCTTTTCTCTCTTTCCTAACCATTTCAACTTTTTGTTTTCAAAATACGTTCCAGGTTGTGTCGCGTGGGAAAATGTATGGCTGTTTTACCTTCTATGACTATATTTAAATCACCCTATGAGTTTTAAGGATAAATCATTTTTAAAAGAGAAATTAAATAAACTCATCGATATTTTATCATAATATCATATTATATTTTAATATGAGATTTTTTAATTCATAGGATAATGTAAAAAGGAGGAAATGACGAGTGGCTCGTGTTCGCGAACACATGATTAGACACCTTCGAGCTAATCATATGGCTGCCTCGTGCGTCCATGATAATTCTCTCGGACTGACCTCTGCCTTCACTCCCTTCATCATTCATAAAACTTTCTATGTATTGAACTTTTCCCTTTTCGAAGAATTTAATAATTTTTTTGACCATTATATTATTTTCTTTTTTCGTATATATATGTATATATTATTTATTATTATATATATAAATAATAATATATTATATTTAATATATTAATATAATAAATTAGAATATATATATATTCAGATATATATATATATATATACATGCAAGATATATATATATATATATACAAATATATATATATATATATATATATATATATATATATTGGTGTGTGTGTGTGTGTATGTATGTATTTGTTCGGAAAGCTTGTGCTGATTTTCAATGAAACATTAAATTATAGATTATTAATCATATATTTATAAAAGATTTAGTTAATTATCTCGTTCTAATATATATATATATCAATTTACAAATAATTATATCTAAGAAACGAGTTGTCCTGCAAAATTCGTGTCGATTGCTTTTCATCTTCATTGAGATACTCATTGAGATACAACTTTTTTGTATGTGTGTGTGTGTGTGTGTGGATGTAAAATTAATTGTTTAATTTTGAAAAACAAAAATATTTCAATGAACTTGATAATCAAATGCCTTCAATGCATATGCGTAAACTAATACATTTTTACTATCTTATATATATTTATATCTTATATATATATATATATATATATATATATATATATATATGTTTTGATATTTATGTAATGTATACAACTTATGTTTATATATGAAAAAATGTTATGAACTTTCCAAACAACTTAGTACTCAATATAGTTAAGTTTCATTATGTAAATACTCGAATGATCGATCGAAAGCAATCGAAATGAATCAGAAATAGATCTTAATCGATTCATATATTCGCAGTGAAATTATATTACGATAGGGGAACTTTTTCTAATTTGATTTTTTTACATGAAAATTTTCGAACGATTACAAGAAAGAGATTGTCGGCTCTCGATAAGATAAAGAATTTTTAAGGGAACTTCGTGAAAATCAATGATACGGATAATATTATTTTCTTTACCTCGCGTTGTTTCGGAACGTTTTTTTAAGAATAAAAGTTTGAAACAAGTCGAAAAGTATGAAAAAGTGAATCGTTATCATCGTTATTATCATAGTTGATGGTACAGAAGAAAAGCATCGATTACATTGAAAATATTTGATATTGATCTATCTGAATCCGTAATTCTATCTATTTTTTTGAAAGGATCATCCAAAGATACAAAAAAGTGTCAAAAGAAAAAAGAAGAGCGGTTCCGTTTTAAAGAAGGTAAAGGGTAAATGAATAGAACTTAATATGATCGAAAATATAGCAATCTATTAATCGTCCTTTAATTGTTATTTTAATCTTATCAAAATCCTTAAGAGAAATGATTAAGATTATGTGCGTCTTTATTAACATTTATTAAATTCGTAAAAATATTATTAAAAAAAAAAAAGAAAAGAAAAGAAAAAAATTAATGAAGCATTAAACATATAATAAAATATATAATAATTATAAAATATATAATAAAATTAATAAAAAATCAAAATCGAACAAAATTTTGATATAATAAAAAAGATATATATATATATATATATATATATCATATTATATCAACATTATCATTCGTATTATATCTTATAATTATAAATATTGTTAATTTATTTATTAATTATTATAATTATCATTATATAATTATATATATATATATATATATATATATATATATATATTTATGTATATATACATTGAAAATCAATATTAATAACAAATTAAACGTTTATAAACGCTCATAAAGATGTTTTAATTTTCATTAACGAGATACAAAATGATGTAGCTATGACAAGAAATGAATGTTAATACTTTAATAGAAGATTTAACGATCAAATTTATCGCCGATCGTAGATCGACGAAGATTATGCATTGGAAATCCGTAACATGTCGATGTACGTGGTTAATTGGCCGAGGTATCGTGTCGGCTCGTCGTTTCTTGGTTGACGACGGCGGGGGTGAGTGAGGGGGAGGTGGACGGGAATAAAAAAAGAAAAAAGAAAAAGAAAAGAGAAAAAGAAGAAGACAGAAAAAGAAAACGAAAGGAAAAAAGCAGCGAAGCAGCTTTTAAAATCTTACATTACTTCTCTTCCTACATATCATGAGAGTCAGTCTCTAAGGAAACGAAGATGGTCGAATGGCTGGTTCGAGGTTGAAGAAGAAGGTTGATCGCCACTGCGGGCATTCAGCGATTCAAGGATCCGTTCGGGGCTCTCTCTCTCTACGATAATTACACGGTGCGAGAGCTGCGAGTCCGACCAAGAGGAATATATGTTCGATCGGCCGGTTTTTGAATTATTTGAAAAGAGACAGACCCTGGTATAACCGCGATATTATGGTATCGCGATTTCTTCTGCCCTCCTCGGATCCTTCCGATGCCCTCGTAGCTCTTTTCTCTTTATTTCTACCTCCCCTTACTTTCTTTCCTTTTCTTTTCTTTTCTTTTCTTACCTTTTCTTTTCTTTTCTTCTCTTTTCTTTTCTTTTCTTTTTTTTTTTCTTCATTCCTTTACTCCCTTATTTTTCGTTCTGATCTTCTTACCTTTTGCCGGACCATTCGCAGTTTCTACCTCTCGTCCATTCGAAAATTGCGATGGTACGAATGAGATATTTCGAATTAACGATGAGAGAAAAGGGCTTCCATCGTTACTCTCTTTCTCTCTCTCTCTCTCTCTCTCTCTCTCTCTCTTTCTCTGCTTTTCTCTCTCTCTTTCTTTTTTCATGTTTTTATCGTAAAGAGTTAAAAGAATTTAAAATTCCCGAGAATCGTAGAACGATAAACGAGTCGATTTAAATATTACAAGAAAGATTAGATTAGATAGAGAAATGGTATTTCCAGTTCGAGTAATTTTAGAAGATTACGTCCAAAAAGTGTCGTCAGTCTGTGTAATACGTTTCTATCAGTAGGAATAGCATTTAAAGGACTGAAAGAGAGAGAGAGAGAGAGAGAGAGAGAGAGAGAGAGAGAGAGAATTGTCGAATCGTAGTAAGTCGAACGATTAGCTAATCTTCGGTCTGGATCGCGAACATGGAGAAACGAAATGCATTTTCGAGCCACGATCGATTTTAAACCCTCCTCGACGTCATTACATGGAGGCCTCAGAAAAAACAATAGTCTCCTCGAGCGAATGGTTGCCCTCCCCTTCTTTTTCTTCTTCTTCTTCTTCTTGTTCTTCTTTTTCTTTTTCTTTTTCTTTCAAAAAGAGAAAGAGAGAAAGAGAGACAAAGAAAGAGAAAGAGAAATAAAAAGAGAGAGAGAGAGAGAGAGAGAGAGATGATCGTCGCGACGAAACTACATCCGCCCTTGCTCCTGCAGATGTTATAATTTCGAAATAGCGTAATTTCCAGGCAAGGAAAAGGAGATCGGCCTCGCTCGGTCCCCTTTCCTAAGGAATACACTGAAACAAAGCGAAACGTATGAGAAGAAAAAAGAAAAGAACAAAAAAAGAAATCAAAGAGAGAGAGAGAGAGAGAGAGAGAGAGAGAGAAAGGAGGGGGAGGGGAAGAAAGAATCGAATGCAACGGATATATCGAGGACAGAGGGTATGCGAGAGAGAGTATAATCGAAAAGGGAGAAAAAGTATACTACTCGCGGAGAAAAGGTGGAATAAGGGTAATAAAGAGAGAGAGAGAGAGAGTGAGAGAGAGAGAGAGAGAGAGAGAAAAAGAGAGAGAGAGAGAGAGAGATCGCATCGGCATCGGCGAAAGACACAGGCGGCACCGCTCCGGAGATCGCAACAAATGACTGTGTTTAAACTTGAACGTGACAAAATTTAAAAATCCCGCCTGTGCTTGGATGAGAAAAAGGGGTTGGAGGAGGAGTGGACTCAGAGATAAACGTTCCTCCGCGACCTTAGCTCTCGTTTTTTTTTTTTTTTTTTTTTTTTTTTTTACCACCGAACTCGTATCATTTTGGTTTTGGGTCCATCCATTTATATGATATGATTCAATTCAAATTGCATTTCCTTTTGACGTTTTTCTTTTTTCCTATTTCTCTCTCTCTCTCTCTCTCTCTCTCTCTCTCCCTCTCTCTCTCTCTCTCTTTCTTTTATTTTTCTTCTTTTCTTTTTTTTTTCTTTTTTTTTTTTTTCCTTTTTTGATTTATTTACATCAAAAATTGTCCCATTCATTTTCAATTTACGAACGATTTAATGAAAAAATAATATGATTCGATTTTTGGTCACGAACAAAAGAATGTGTTTATCTTTCTAAGTTGTTCAATCTTTATTTTGTACGGAAAAAAATTGTGTCACTTGTTTTTA
>NC_062188.1:7235111-7277611 GCF_912470025.1 Vespa velutina
TGTAGCATGGTTCACCCGGTATTATCGTGATTATGATTATTCAAATTTGTTCCTTTTGCCGTGGCCGTGGAGTCGAGAGCGGCGTTTGAGCGGCAGGGCCCATTGTTCGATTATTTGAATATCGAACGTACGTGGACGGACGGGAATCGATTCGTGGGGCCTAATGGGGATTACACGGCCAATCAGCCTTTGGGAAGGTCCGCTCTCCCTCTTTCTCTCTCTCTCTCTCTCTCTCTCTCTCTCTCTCTCTCTCTCTCTCTCTCTTTCCTTCTCCTTTCTTATCTCCCTCTCAACTTCGTATACGAGCTTTGGTATTCAAAGATACATATATATATATATACTTGCATACATACATACATACAAACATACATACAACATATATACATACATACATAAATACACATATATACATATACATATATATTACATATATATATATATATATATATATATATATATATATGTATATGTACGTGCCGAAGCCAATAATGATTCATCGATAAACGTCTTTTCCCAAAGCCGATCGAAGAAATTTCAAAGAGCTCTCGAACATTTTTTTCTATCGCCAGATTTCTCATCAACGTCGTCGTTCTAACGACGTTGAATTTTTCTACATCGAACACTACGTTCGATGGAAAATCGTAAAGTGGTTTAGCTAAGGATGTTACTACTATGAGAAATTACTATTTCTTTCTCACTCTCTCTCTCTTTCTTTCTCCTTCTCTCTCTCTCTCTCTCTCTCCTTCTCTCCTTCTCTCTTTCATTCTAGCGAAGAAAAAGAGACGTTCAGTCGAAAGCACCTGACCGTGATGGATTATGTCGTGTCTCCGACGTCCTTAAACGTTTCATCCTCCACACACATACATGCGCACAAACACACACATACACACACATATGTATAGATATGTATAGACCATCGCCACCATCTCCTTCTCCTCCTCCTCCTACTCTTCCACCTTCTTCCTTTCTCTTCGTTCGACGAAACTCTTCTCTCCTCATAACGTTATTCAAAAATTTATCTTGACGTTCTACGAGTGTGCGAGAAATCGTTAGGATCGATAAATGCGTTTCTTCGTTGAATGCCTCGTTATCGGCCTTGAAACAATGAAGAGAAAGAGAAAGAGAGAAAGAGAGAGAAAGAGAGAGAGAGAGAGAGAGAGAGAGAGAGAGAGAAAGAGATAGGGAAAGAGATGGAGAGAGAAGGAGATAGGAAGAGAGAGATAGAAACATTATAAATAGCATCAAAGAGGAGAAGAAGAGAAAAAGAGTAAGAGGTAAGAAAGCAGTAGTATGTAATAGTAGTAGTAGTAGTAGTAGTAGTAGTAGTAGTAGTAGTAGTAGTAGTAGTAGTAGTAGTAGTAGTAGTAGTAGTAGTAGTATTAGTGGTAGTAGTAGTAGCTCGCAATTACTGGTCAATCAATGCATATTCATATTCGAAGGAGTCGTTCCAAGAATACAAAAACCCTTAGTATCTTTCTTCTTCTTTTTCTCATTCGGCACACCATCACCATCACCATCACCATCACCATCACCATCACCATCATTACCATCGTCTTCGTCTTCGTCTTCGTTGTAGTCGTCGTCGTCGTCGTCATCATCGTCGTCGTCGTCATCGTCGTCGTGGTAGCCTTGGAACGGATAAAGCTGATTCTACCCACGCACATACGCGTGTTTCAAAAAGGTTAGGTGCGGGAAGAAGAAGGATCAGAAATCGACGAACGAATCAAGAAACGTAGCGGAAGGTTTTCATAATGTCTTAGCGGAAAGAGAGTAAAATGATCAAAGATGAAATTAATATGCGGAGAGAAGAAGCTTTGGTAAGTTTGACGAATATGGAGAACGTTTAGTCGTTTATTTCTTATTCGTTTCTTCTCTCTCTCTCTCTCTCTCTCTCTCTCTCTCTCTTTCTTCCTTTTTTTTCTTTCTTTATTTCTTTATCTCTTTATTTCTTTCTTGTTCTGACTATCTCTCATATTTCCATTCTTAATTATGCTTCTCTTTACCGGTCGTTACGATCGTTCTCGTATTTTTCAAAAGGATTTACAAGCCACCCCGACCAGTTCTCGCCCGACAGAAATCGATCCGAAAATTTGCAATCGCCAGTCGTTATTACTCTTGCAGTCTTCTTACATACGCCCATCGTCGACGCGTGTCGACGACTCTTCTCGGAAGTTCGTGGACAGGGAGATAATCGTACCGGCGTGTCGGCGAAGTCTTTACGGTCTGGGCAATTAGAAAAAGTGTGAGAGTATCGATGAATCTTCTTCAAAGGGGTGAGATGAAAGAGAATGATAGAAGAAAAGGGAAAAAAAGAGAAAGAACGAGGATGGAGATAGATAGATAGATAGATAGACATATAGATAGAAAGAAAGAGAAAGAAAGAGAGAGAGAGAGAGAGAGAGAGAGATCACCGAGGTAACATTTGGAATTTAACGCGAGGAGACGGAAAGGAGGGGGGTGGAAAGAGGGTGGAAAGAGAAGAGATGGAAACGAGAGATCCATCGACTCTGGACCGGTCCATGCCCGTGTCAGGCTCCGAGGCATCCTTTAAAATTGGAATAATAATGTTCTTTCATCTCTCTGAACTCGAAATGATGACTCGACGGCTTTCAATATTGTGGGAACAAAAATCGGTTAGGAAGAAGAGGTCGGCCGGTTTCTCCACCTCCTTCCCTTCTTCTTCTTCTTCTTCTTCTTCTTCTTCTTCTTCTTCTTCTTCATCTTCTTCTTCTTCTTCATCTTCTTCTTCGTCTTCGTCGTCTTCTTCTTCTTCTTCTTCTTCTTCGTTTTCTTCATCTTTTTCTTTTATCCACGAACGAAGGAATGACTGAGAGACAGATAGCACGTACAAAAGAAGAATGGCAGACGTGTAGATTAACGGCAAAACTCGAGCGTTACTCACGAAAAAAAGAAATGAAGAAACGAAAAGAGAAAAAGAAAAAGAGAATGAGAGAGAGAAAGAGAGAGAGAGAGAGAGAGAGAGACGGAAAGACAGACAGAGATAATTTTTAATCGATAGTTTCATAGATGTCTTCGTTAATATCTCTTAACTACGTTAATATTATGTCGTATATGTATATATATATATATATGTGTGTGTGTGTGTGTGTGCGTGAACGCGACTGGCGTAAGAAAGAGTAGGAAAAAAAAATGAAGCCAGTCATCCCACGGAACATTAGATTGAGCTTGATTACGAGTAATTATTCTTACTGGTTGGTGCTTTCGTACATCCTCGTAACGTCTTCTAAGCGAAGTCGGCGATCATCTTTGATCGTTCGGAAACTCGATCGCGAGATGCGTATCGTCGGCTGACACGCTACGAAACTTATATGTAAGAGAATAAGAAGTCCATTGCAATCGCGTATTACGTTCTTCAATTCTTTCGTTCTTCCGTGCGAAAGATATCCGATCGAATTTTATTTTTAACGGGGGAACTTTTTTTTTCTTCTGTTTTTTGTTTTTTTTTTTTTGTTTTTTTTTTTTTCTTTTTTCTTTTTTCTTATTCTCTCCCTCCCTCTTTATTCGTTTCATCTGTTCTTCTTTTCTTTTTTCATTCTTCGCCTTTACTACGTGTCAGTTGTTGTGCATTTTTAGTTAAGATCGAATAAATCGATAAATGAATCGACAAATTAAACGACGGATGAATAAGACGTTTAAATGTAAACGTTCTTTCGTTCCTTTCGCGCGAACGATCTTGAACGAATTTTATCTTTGATAAAACTTATGTACCTTTCTTTTTCTATTTTTCTTTATTTTGATTCTTTCGATCGATCATTTGGAACTTTCATTTGTAATATTTAACAAAATCGATAGATACGAATAAGACGAGGAGAAAAGAAATTTCTTATTTCTTTTCTCGTTTGATAGATCGATCAAGTTTCTTTTTGAGTTAGGTTTAATTTCTCTCTCTCTCTCTCTCTCTCTCTCTCTCTCTCTCTTTCTCTCTATCTCACGTTCATAAATTGTTTCATACTTTCATATTAATATTTAATAAATAAATTTTATTTGATGAATTTGAGGTATATATTTTTCTTCTTGGTTTTTTTCCAATGTTTTTTTTTTTCTTTTTTTTTTTTTTTGTAAATAATGATACACAATGCGCACAAGCACACATAAGTCATTCCAACCTGTATCATAATTTTTAACATATCGCTTCGAAAACGGAGAGATATACCTACAAAAAGAAACAAATTTTTGTATCCGTCTCAAAGTACATAGAAAAGAAGAAGAGAAAAAGAAAAAAAAAAAGAAATGGTAGAATCGTCTCTCGGTCGACGTTCTTCCTCGATCCTTCGTGTCCTCGGGCGACGTCGGATGAATAACGAACTCCTTTTCCACGCCTCCAAAATGTTGGTGATTAGCCGTGAAATATCGATTTTTGGATAGCGAACGAATTAGCGAGAATGAACGTCGTACTAGTCGTCGTCGTCATCGTCGTCGTCGTCGTCGTCGTCGTCGTCAATGTCAACATTATCGTCGTTTACTCTTTTTCTTATTTTCCTTTATTTCTTTTCACTTTTTTTCTTTCTTTTTTCTATACATTCACCAAGCTACAGCAAATCATATATAAATTTCAACAGGAGACATATATATATA
Source organism: Vespa velutina (assembly GCF_912470025.1). NCBI lineage: Eukaryota > Metazoa > Arthropoda > Insecta > Hymenoptera > Vespidae > Vespa > Vespa velutina. The sequence goes on from NC_062188.1 coordinate 7,239,708, forward strand.
TATATATTTACCAATTGTCCCCAATTTTCCCACAATTTTCTTTCGTAATGAATTTGTCCTTTCAACGTGAACAATATGAATTTTCTTTTCAACAAGAAGAACAACGTCGAACGTTAAAAGAGAAAAGAGTAGGAAGGAGATAAACCCCATGGATCTCCAAATCCTCTCTCTCTCTCTCTCTCTCTCTCTTGTATGGGAGTGGCCCGGTCGTTCTCTCGTTTGGATGGTCAGCTAGCCGAAAAACGGCGCGGCGAGAAAGCGATTTGAGAACCAGTCGAACAATTAAACGTCGCGAAAGGAGCAAAACGGGAGTAGAAGTCGAACTCGAAGGGAGGAAGATGAAAAAGGAGGAGGAAGAAAAGAAGAAGGAGGAGAAGGAGAAGAAGAAGAAGAAGAAAAAGAAGAAGGTGGAGAGGGTGGATCGGTGAGAGGGATAAATAAGGAGAGAAATAACATAGAGAGAGAAACCGAAAGAAAGAGAGTGAGAGAGAGAGAGAGAAAAAGAGACATGGAAAGATAGAGAGAGACAGAGAGAGAGAGAGAGAGAGAGAGAGAGAGAGAAAGAGAAATTCTGAAGGAGAAAGAAAAGGAGAAGGGTTTCGAAACGTGGAGGGAGAAAGAATGAAAGAGATAGAGATAGATATAGAGAGAGAGAAAGAGAAAGAGATGGAAAAAAAGGATGAAAATCGCGGTTGTAAAATCCACGCGGGTTGCACCAAACGCAATTAACCGCTAAACCCGAATCCCCATAGGGGCCCGCTGCGGATGGCAAGAGGCAAGTATATAGAAGGCGCGGAACGCGTGGAGGAGAGTCGATGGAAGAAGAGACAGAGAAAGTCGACGAGCCGAGGGAAAAAGAAGGAGATAGGGTGGAGGGAGGTGGGATGGGGTGTGGGGTGGGGTAGGGTAGGGTGGGATGAGTGGTGAGGTGAGGAGGTGGAGGAGGAGAAAGAAGAAAAGAAGAAAGCGAGGGAGAAAGAGAGAGAAGAGTCTGGACCTCGACGACTGCTTTCGGTTTGGCCAGCCCTGCCAGCCCTTAGGGCTCCAGACGGAACGCTTTTAAAATTTATTGACAATCATAAATTTCGAAAATAAAACCTTATATTCGTGCGCTCGAGAAAGAGCGAACGCGAGAGAAAGAAAAAGAGAAAGAGAGAGAGAAAGAAAGAAGGAGAGAGAAAGAGAGAGAGAGAGAAAGAAAGAAAGAAAGAAAGAGAGAGAAAGAGAGAGAGAAAGAGCATCAGCACAAAGGCGCAAAGGCGAGCGCGTCCAAGGGCCGTTTTGCACGAGAGTAAGGAGATTGTGCGACTCTCGCGATGAGGAGAAGTAGAAGAAGAAGAAGAAGAAGAAGAAGAAGAAGAGAAGTAGAAAGAGATGAGAGAACGCGTGTATATGTGCATTCGCGCTCACGCACCTTTAGAAATGGTTTCTACGCGCAACGACGACGAAACTGAAGTTCTTTTCTTTCTCTTCTCCTCTTTTACCGTTCTCGTTCGATTACTACTGCTACTACTACTACTACTACTACTAATATTACTACTACTACTAACACTACTACTACTCCCTCACTACTACTGGCCAAAAATCTCTTTTGGCATCCCTTTCTTTTTTCGAATTGCTCCTTTTTTCGGGGTTGCTCGAGACGAAAGAACTCCTTTCCTTTTTTTGTCCTCTTTCTTTTTAACCGATTTTCAAAAATTTCCTTGTTTCTCTTTTTCTCGTTTTTCTCTCTCTCTCTCTCTCTCTCTCTTTCTCTCTCTATCTATCTATCTATTTATCTATCTATCTATCTCTGTCACTGCTTTAATTTTTAAAACGAATTTGTACCCCTTTGAAAAGAAAAGAAAAGAGTATCGATCATTATATCTCGATCGTCCTGACAATTTTCATTTTCTTTTCGCAGAAGGTCAAATGATAATTTTAATCATTTTTTTATTTCGATCGTAAAACTTGGATCGTTTTGATAATTCTACTTGAGGAATTTTCAAACGTTAAATAAAGAACATGGGTAACATTTGTCGGCGAAAGCATTAATATTGACAGAAAAGATCTATTGTCGCGTCCGTCGTTGACATATCGCGTATTGTTATTTGCTTCGATCTTTTTTTTCTTTTTCTTTTTTTTTTTTTTTTTTTTTTTCAAAAACAAATCGAATTCCAGCTCGGTTGAGCTTACAAACAGACGCCGCTTGCTTGCCGCCGCCAACGCCGCCGCACATACGCGTCTAACGAAGCGAAGATCGACGGAACCGCCGACGATGGCAAGAAGGAGGGGAAGTTTATTATGCTAGCTAAACGAATTACGATCGAAATGACTCGTACCGTAGTCAAGCGACTAATCGATTAGCTTTGCAAGCAAGGCGATATGAATCGTGAGGAATCGAAATTTCGATTTACTTGCAATCAAATATTTATCTAACGTCTACGACTTATTTATCTCGAAAAAAGTGCAACGAATTGTTTTATACAAGATATTAAAGAATAATTTTTATTTGTTTTTTTTTTTTTTTTTTTTTAATGAACAACGAAATTAAATCAAATCTTCGACGGTCCTAGTTTTGTTTACAATTTTATTTTAAGTTATATAATTTTGTAAAAATTATATAATTTAAAAAAAAACACTCGTTCCGTTATAATTATTATATTATGCCGTTTATAAATTTATATTTCGAAAAATATGAAAAAGTTTAAATACGAAATAACGATTATGTATATATATATATATATATATATATATATAAGTATTATATTTCAGAGTTACGTGACGTTAGTGATGATTAAAAAAAATGGAATTGAAAAATACCATGAAGTATCGATAAATCAAAAATATCCTGTTCATTATTTCTATCCATGATTATTTATTCTTAATTTTCTAATATGTATGTACATTTTTTACGCTATACATTGTTGTTATCAACCATTCACGTTCTATCATCGTACGTTAGCTTTATATCGGTGAATAGATCGTAGGACGATCAATTTGAAGAGACACGTCGACACGACTCCTTTGTTTTCCTATTCTCGTTAGTCGTGCTCGTTCGTTTCCGCGGAGTGTGCTCTACCGTTCGTGCCAGGAATTATGTTAATCCTCGAAAGGTGGTCAAGAGAAAGAAAAGGGAGTGAGAAAAAGAAAAAGACAGAGAAAGAGAGAGAGAGAGAGAGAGAGAGAGAGAGAAAGAGAGAGAGAAAGAGAGAATGTGTATATGTGTGTGTATGCATGAGAGAGAAAAAGAGAGAGAGAGAGAGTGAGAGAGAGGAGAAGGGTATAGTCGGGGAAGTGGCCGTCGTCGTAGCACGAAAGAGGGGGCGAATTCATCATCGGTCCAAGTCAGGAATTATAACGGGGCGATTCATCACAAGAGCCCACCGATCCGTCATGCCGATCCACGTGTGCAAGTCGTTTTTGAATATCCTATATCTCTATATCTCGATTAAAACGACGTAATAATATCTATGTTCCCTTTTTTTTTCCTTTTTTACCTTTTTCTTTCCTTTTCTTTCTTTTTTTTTTCTTTTTTATTCTTCTTTTCGGTTACCACCGAACGAAATATGTTAACCGGATATTAAAGAAAATTAGCTTTGAGGGTTCATCGAACATTTCTCAAATTAGCGCGTATCTTTATTTCTTTTTTTTTTTTTCCTTTTTCTTCTTCTTCTGTCTTTTTTCTTTTATTTTCTTCTCTTTATTTATTTATTTATTTAATGTAACCAATTTTGATTTATTTAATATATATATATATTTAATAAATTTTGCTAATATTATTGAATAATATAATAACAATTTCTTACTTCTTTTTAATAAATAATTTTTATTTATTAAATGTTAAAATAATATCGATAATTTACACGTAATTAGAGAATTGTAAGTATATATATAGACGTATATATACAAAGTTAACAAAATATATAGCTTGATTACGAATATTAATCTAATGTTCATTGATAATAGAAATTATCGATAGATTCATTTTCAACAGACCAAATTATATTATACTCTGCAGACAAATTATATATATGTATATATATAATCAAAAAAAAAAACAAATTGATAATTTGTTCGAACTTTAATACTTTATCATATTAATATATAATTAAAATATGATCTTTTCGAATAATTTTGTTTGAAACTTTTTATTAGCAACAATGATTATCAATTGATATAATTAAAAAAAAATTATGTTTATAATACATATAAAGATAATTTTTTAAATATATTTATTACACATAGAAATGACATATAGATATTCGATGGATATTATATAATTCATCCTATATATATATATATATATATATATATATATATATATATATATATATATATATATATATATGTATACAATTCAACAGAATATAAAAAAAGAAAACGGAAAAGAAATTACGACGAACATTTTTAACGATAATATAAAGTAAGATGAGAAAGATGACGAGATCAATAATTCGGATCGTTTTGTTCTGGTCGTCATCGCATTGGACGGGGTCGGTCGGTCGGTCGGTGGCCGATTAAAATGAACGACGTTATTCCTCCGAAGGAAAGGAATACGTGCACGCATAACGTAGATACTTACTTACATACGACGTACATACATACGTATCAGAAGCGAGTGCAGGCGCGCGTAAGTGCGCCTACCAGGAAACGGAAGTGACGTCAGCTCGCAACGGCTCGCAACGCAGTCCGCCACGGCATGCGTATTTATTCGTTCTTCGTTTATTGGGAATCGTTTGTTTGTGTGCGTCTCCTACAGCGAGAGACTCCACTTCCCATTCATAAGCTCGCAACTTCTCTCTCTCTCTCTCTCTCTCTCTCTCTTTCTCTCTTTCTCTCTCTCTCGCTCTCGCTCTCTACCTCCATCCCTCTCTCTTTCTCTCTATTTATCTCTACCTATCTATCTTTCTCTCTCACTGTATTTATATATATGAATGTACGTATATGCAAGGAAGGGGAGGGGGAGAGAGAGAGAAAGAGAGAAAGAGAGAGAGAGAGAGAGAGAGAGAGAGAGAGACTTGAGTTCTATCGCAACTTTCGCTGTCGATGACTCGTCTCACTCATCTCTCCTTCAAATTTCGTTCTCGTATGAAGAAAGAAGACGTAAGTAAATCCTCCGTCGAATTTGTAAACTATTTTTCAAGGAGCGAACACACACACCATATATATATATATATCTTTTTCTTTTTCCGTTTCTCTCTCTTTCTCTCTCTCTCTCTCTCTCTCTCTCGATGGTTTATATTTCGTTGAAATAAAAAGAACTTTCGAGGTTACTTACTCGGAAACTTATCGGGCGAGATATTACGAGGAAAGAGAACTGGCATTAGGGTTTCTTTCTCTCTCTCTCTCTCTCTCTCTCTCTCTGTCTTTCTCTTTCTCTCCATTTATCTTTCTTTCTTTATCGTCGCAAAGAAAGAAAAGAAAAAAAATAAAAATAAAAGTGAAAAAAGGTAGAAAATAAAAATGAATAACGTACCCGTTCGACGTTCCCGGGATAAAGAGATTATTCCTGTCGAAGGACAATAGGAAGGATAAAAGGTGCGATAAGGGGTAAGAGATGGAGGACTTTCATTCGGGATGGTAAGAAGAAGAAGAAACTCTCGTCGAAGGCAATTCGATCTGTACGATCTACGAATACGTGGAATCGACCGAGTCTTCGAACGAACGAACGAACGAACGAACGAACGAACGAAACTTCTTTTTCTTTACTCTTTCTCTCCTCTCCTCTCCTCTCCTCTCCTCTCTTCTCCTCTTCTTTCCTTTCCTTTCCTTTCCTTTTCTCTCTTATCCACTCCTTCTCTTACTCGAAGTCACAACGCGCGTGCGAGAGTAGTCGGATAACGTTTCGAATTAAGCGAAGCCCATTCACGGAACGTACGTGCTTTTCTGCGCACGCGAAGACACGTTGAAAATGTTAGAGGAATCAGAAACACGAAGAAATATTATCGGATAAAATCGATATTAATTGATTCGTATTAATATATAGTTAAATATCATTCAAATATATGAATATAGAAGAGGTACTTGTATTATTTTCCTTTTCTCAAATAAAAATTGTCAATTATCGTTATATAGTCATAAAATTCCTCGGCAAAATTATTCGTACAATTTTTTTACCTACGTTTTTGTCAAAAGCGTGAATTTTCTAAATGTTAATTTGTTCGTTTTTTGAAAAGTTTTCATGATTTTCCTTTTATATTGTCGACGCTTGGAAAAAAATTTAGATTAAGCAAATTATGAAAAACTTTAAGTAAACAATTAACTTCTAATAATTATAACGTGAAAATATAAATTATATATTCAACTTCCAACAATTAAATATATAAAGTTTAATATATAAATATTACAGTAACGAATTCTCCTGTTCTCTATTTGATCATTTTGCGAAAGATTTGTTTAAGACATATTTTTTTTTTTTACATCAAAACGTGTTTAAAGAGTCAACGTAAAGCAAGAAAGAACATTTTTATTTTAGTTATCATTGTATACGTAAAGGTATATCTATATTTATCATCGCGTCTCATTGGATCACGTACATATTGAAGATAAATAATTTTGATTAGTCCTAAAGGGGGAGTATTTGCGAATCGATGTAAACAAAAATATATTGAATATGCATGCGGGGAGGGTGTATGTCAAACACGAAGGCACCATTTATTTCCTTCGTCTATCGGCCGGTGGCCCTTATATCAGCCACCTTCTCCACCTTCTCTAATTGACCACGATTCGCGATCGCGCACCCCCCATGAACGAGAGAGAGAGAGAGAAAGAGAGAGTGAGAGAGAAGGGAAAGGGGTAGGGCGGGCGCGATTTTTGAAATTTCAAATCCGGATTTGCGTTGCAGATGCAGCAGCCGGGACCCAGGGCAATGTCGCGGCCGCGGAGTATAATGTTTTCCTCTCAATTAAGCCTTAATTAAGTTAAAATTAACATCGTGGATTTCTCCCTTCCCCTCGGCCTTCCGCGGAGCACCCACCTCGATTTCTCTCCAGCTTTGGGTGGCCTGCACCAAGTACAGCCATTCTCAAAACGTTTCTTATTATCGATCGCTAAACTACGATCCTTTCGATCTATGAGACTCTTAACGTTTTCATTTAAATCAACGTGTATATATACACACACATACCTATACATACATATATATATGCATATATATATATATATATATATATATATATAAATTTAAATTTGAATATTATATCACAAAAATATTATTTATCGTTTACGATAGATAAATTTAACATATTTCGAATCATGTTAAATAGAATGAATAAATTTTTACATAATAAGAGAATATATTTTAATACGTAATCTATCCAATTATTATTTAAAAATAAAAGATATTTCGATAAATCTTGAAAAAATAAATCAACGAATGAAATATAACGTATAAAATCTAATCGTATCAAATCGAAATTAATTAAAATAAAATCGATATCGTAACGATGATACTCTTAACGTGACGTTAAACTCGATCGACTTTTGCAAGAGAATGTACGAGCTGGTGGCTAGCACCACCGCGAAGGTGTCCACCACCACCACCGCATATGTGTGGTATGGGTTATACTGGGAATCGAAAGCCTTCAGATAAACCAACCTTCATTAGGGCGAGGATGATCAGACAACGCGATGGCCAACGTTGCTGCTTCTTCCACGGCTTCTGCCGTTGCTGCTGTTGCTGCCGTTGCTGCTGCTGCTCCTGCTGCTGCTGCTGCTGATGCTGCTGCTGCTGCTGCTGCTGCTGATGCTGCTGCCGTAGTCGATGCTGATGGCTGGTGCTTCTGGTGGTGCACGGGCGCCTTACTACGACACGTACCTATAAGACGCGAAGGATGGACAAGCAAGAGAGAGAGAGAGAGAGAGAGAGAGAGAGAGAGGAAGAGACACGTTCCCCGTGTGTGTCCCATAAGTGCCTCCTATGTTCGCTTCTTAACCATCGTGAGTCCCTTGTCGAGTGAGGATTATTCTAAAGGGACGCATTAGAGGGAGAGAGAGAGAGAGAGAGAGAGAGAGAGAGAGAGAAAGAGAGAAAAAAACAAGTCGGATTAGAAAGACAATTCCAAGAGAAGATCGGCTACTGGAATCGAAGAAGAAGTTAGTAGGTAGGATTTATTTACTTCTATGGTATGGCCGATAATTAAAAATATTTATTAGAAGCCACGTAAAGACCTTAGTAGAAATAAAACGAAAAGGAGACGAAAAAAAAAAAAAGAGAAAAGAAAAAATACATGCATTTAATAGTACTTTCGATTTATTGAAACCGTCGAGGTTAAACCGCCGATTCTCATACGTAGAAACCATATAAGAAAGATCAATCCGCCATTTACGTGCTAATAAAGCTAACACGTAGGAAGATTAGATAATTGAAAAGTAACATCTTACCTAACGTATTTCTATATCTATATTCTTATGGTCTTCCTCATTCATTAACTAATGTTTTATCGCAATTTCCAAAACCGCAAAAGATAGGTATTAAGCCTTGCTATAAAATATTAACCAAATGAAGAAACACTCGTGTAGGTGGGATATGCGTAAGATGATGCGATTTCGCGTTAGAGAGATTAAGAAACTTAGAAGCTATAGAATTAAGAAACTTATGTACTTATGAAATTCACAGAGAGAGAAAGAGTGAGAGAGAGAGAGAAAGAGAGAGAGAGAAAGAAAGATATTGAATTATGTTCAAACAGTGTAACTAAAACTAAAGAGAAAAAGAAAGACAGATATATCGAATTATATTCAAACAGTGTAACTAAAACTAAAGAGAAAGAGAAAGAGAAAGAGAGAGAGAGAGAGAGAGAGAGAGAGAGAGATCAAATTATGTTCAAACAGTGTAACTAAAACTAGAGAGAGAGAGAGAGAGAGAGAGAAACGATGCGTAACGAGACAACGCAGAAAGACAATTTTCCCGATTACAATGTCCGATAGTTCGAATAGGGATTTCCAGGACGATTAGGTTCGTTAGAGAGGATAGGCAATTTCCTTTAGAGAAGAAGTCAGCGCGTCGGTTCGAGGGAGACTCAGCGGCGGTTGCGCTCGTTCGTTTCTGCTTCTCTCCTATCGAAACGACTTTTAGCGGCGGTATTTCTTTTTTTTTTTTTTTTTTTTTTTTTTATTCGATGCGCGAGCCACGGTAATTCTATTGTTTTCACGGACTATTAAGTTTCCGGTAATGATCGACTTCCGGTCTCTTACGAGACTCAAACCAAACCAAACCAAAGAAGAAGAAGGAGCAGGAGGAAGAAGAAGAGGAAGAGGAGGAGGAGGAGGTGAAGAAGTCGCGGTAAAAGAAATAGAGGAAAAGAAAGAAGAAGAAGAGGAGGAGGTGGAGGAGGTGAAGGAGGAAGAAGAAGATAAAGAGAGAAGGAACGAATACGGCTCCACGAACGAGCGAACTCCCTCGAATGCAGGAAAAGGCGCGCCCCAAGCCTAATTCGGGCTTTAAAAGATTAAGGCGAGGCACCGACGACGACGACGACGACGACGACGACGACGACGACGACGACAACGAAGACGACGAAGACTTCTTCGACCTCCATTTCCATCGCGACCTCCTCCATCTCCTCATCATCATCGTCATCATTGTCATAGTCGTCATCATCATCTTCCTCCTCTTCCTCCTCCGCCTCCTCCTCCTCACCTTCTTTCTTCTCTTTATTCTTCTCGTTTTGTATATTAACGAGAAACCTTTCATCATTTTCTCGAGTAGCTCTTTTATATTGTATTATATTATTATAATTTTCTTTCTCACGTTTTAAACTCTTTCGTATGAATTACAAGATTACCCATCGTTTCAATCAGATTTGAAAAAAACAATTAGGATGAATGCCTTCTTGATGATTATAAAATCATATTCGATTTCGATCGAGTCGATTTAAAGAAAAGAAAGAAGGAAAGGAAGAAAAGAAAAGGACAAATCGATATATCTTCTAATATTATCTCTATCCAATCGAGATGTATTATTAAATTTTTAATATTATAAAAATATATTATGAATAATATTATAAATAAAGTCATAATTTTTTTTTTTTTTTTTTTTTTTTTTTTTTTTTTTTTTTTTTAATGAATACATAATATTATAATTAATATTATAATAATTGATAATTATATCAATATTATCAATGTGAAGAAGAAAAAGAAATTATTCTTCAAAATACAAATATCATTTTATATTTTTTCGAAAAAGATTGACTCGATGCGAAGAAGAAAAAGAACTCACATATACGATGATCTTTTTAATTTTATAAAAAAAAAAAAAAAAAAAAAAAAAAAAAAAGAAAGAAGAAGAAAATATCTATTACATTATTTTTGTTATAATTGATATAAATATTATCGGCGAATAAGAAAACATAAATGTATTCATTAAAATCATTCGATGAGGAACATATTGTTCAACGTGATCGTAAGATGAATCGTTGGGGGAAAAAAAAAAAAAAATCCTAGACTCGATATTGTTTAAAACACACGAACGGGAAAGAGTCACATCGCATTTAGCATAAGCACGCGATAACCACGAGATATCACGAGTGCATTTAATATATCCATATACGCCCACGCTAAGTAGCGAAGCGAGCCACGCGTTTATCGGCCGCTCGATCCGCAATGAGCTGACCTTTGTAACGCATTATAAAAGATGTTTAGAGCTCTCGGCAGCAGCAAGCCGCTCTCGAGTAGTTCAGGATTATCGAGAACGCATTGTTTCTTTCGTTATATCAATCGATAGATCGAAAACTGGACATTACGCGTAATACATACATTCATACATACATACATACATATATATGTGTGTGTGTGTTGCGTGTGTGTTGCGTGTGTGTATATATGTATACATAAATAATTCTAATCTTCATCGATACAACTTTCCTTTCCTATTTATGAAATAGAATATTATTTCAATTTAAATTTAATATTTAATTTAATTCATTAATTATTATCGGTTAAGAGTATCAAAGTTCCGCGTATAATTTAAAAATAATACAAAACTTTCATTTTTTAATCGTTCATATCTCGAATATACACATCCATCTGTCTCTCTCTCTCTCTCTCTCTCTCTCTCTCTCTCTCACTCGTTATCCTCGGTGTCTTTAGATCGGCATGGTACAAATACACGCATACACGGACGTACATACGTGCGGATACACGGACGTACGTATATACGTACGCACATATGCACGCATACATAAACACAGATACATAAAAGCGCTTATAGTCTTTTCTTCGTTTCGAAGGAGAATACGAAGCAACGGGTGGGAGTATGGTCTGGCTTAGGAGCGGGAGTGAAAAAGCTAAAGAGTGAAAGAGAGAGAGAGAGAGAGAGAGAGAGAGAGAGAGAGAGAGAATTAGAGAGTAAGAGAGAAAGAGAGAGAGAGAGAGAGAATGAAAGAAAAGGAAAGAGGTAGAGGGAGAGGAAGGTTCACAGAGAGGGAGCAAGCGTCCTCGGGAAGCCCCTCGAGGTTGGTCGGAAGTGGCTCCGCCTCGCGTCCGCCTCCAGTACCCGATTGGATGGCAAATTCTCCCGCCTCGAGGCTCATTTGTTTATTAATGTTGTAATCACCCGCGTGATCCTCTTTTGTCCCGTTCCCTCCGTCTCTTCCACGTCTCTTCGACGTCTCTTCCACACGGCTCTTGTCTCGCGGAATGCGACCAGTTTCGTCTCGCTTCTTGCGAGCTTCTTGGCCTTCGACCGTGTTCTTCTCTTTCTCTCTCTCTCTCTCTCTTTCTCTCTCTTTTTCGCTCTCGCTTTCGCTCTTTCTCTCTCTCGCTCTCATTCTCGTTCTCTTTGGTGATCTCGCGCACGCACGCACGCCTTCTTCCTCTTCTTCCTCTTTCCTCTTCCTCCTCTTCATCCTCATCCTTCTTCTCATCCTCTCTGAACCGGCGTTATCGCTCACGGTCTCTCGGTCTCGCTCATTTTCTACCGCTCTTCTTCTTCTTCTTCTTCTTCTTCTTCTCTTCTCCTCCTTCTCCCTTCTCCTCCACCTCCACCTCCTCCTTCTCCTCTTCCTCCTTCTCCTCCTCCTCCATATCCTCGGAAGCGATTCTTGGTCCTCTCCTTCCTCTCTCCTTCTGCCGGCGCTGCCCGAAGCGGGTGGCTTCTTTTCCAAGCGAGTTCGCGCCAACGTTCTCTCTCTCTCTCTCTCTTTCTTTCTCTCTCTCTCTCTCTCTCCACCTCCACCTCCTTCAAGTTCGTCCAGACGCAACCACCACCACCACCACCACCAACGTCAGCTTTCTTTCTTTCTTTCTTTCTTTCTTTCTTTCTTTCTTTCTTTCTCTCTCTCTCTCTCTTTCCTTTTTTCTTTTTCCTCCCTGTCGATCGAGAAAGAGAGAACAAGCGGTATGTTCTGCCCTCTTCGAATTTAAACGCGGCTCGTCGGGTGTCTCGTATTGCTTCGTAAATGAACGACCAAACGAACGAACGAATGAACGAACGAACGAACGGCCGAGGCAACGTCGTTGCCTTTATGCTTTGAGAGCAACAACGATAGCGGCTATTAAAGGATTATTTTCTCGGCTTTCATTAATACACGTCGATCGCCTTCTATAAGGAGTTAGAGTAGTTGTATACTATATATATATATATATATATATACATATATATATATGTGTGTGTGTGTGTGTGTATGTGTATGTGTACATGTGTCTACGAATGCATGTAGGTATGTGTATTTACGGGAGAGAAAAAGAAAGAGAGATAGATAGATAGATAGAGATAGAGAGAGAGAGAGAGAGAGAGAGAGAGGGAGAGAATAGTCTAACTATTAGTAAGAATTTCTTCGATCTAAACTCGCTTCTCGTCTTTCGAGATGTCGAGCGACTTTTCTTTCTATTTTCTTTTTTTTTCTTCTTTATTATCTTTCTCTTTTTCTCTCTTTCTCTCTCTCCCTCTCTCTCTCTCTCTCTCTCTCTCTCTTTCTTCGTCTCTTTTCCTCTCTCGTCAAAATGTTTGCGGAGACGCGACGTTATGTTTGTTTGAGCTGTCGCGTGCGCTTACGCTCGTAGGAGACAGGAAATGTTTCGAAAATCGATGTTACAGGAGTTTACTCAGGCACACCGCCGTTTCCAGTCGAAATTCAAGATGCATGGTGCCTCGTTATAGGACAAACCGACGTGGAATAACAATCTTGTCTCGCGTGTGACCGAGAAAGATAGATATATACATATATATATATATATATATATATATATATATATATATATATATATATCTTATTTAGACGTTTATAGTAATGTAGAATAATAAACAGGAAAGAAATGAAATAAGGTTATTCGTTGGAAAAATTAATTATATATGCTACAAATAATGATAATACACTATTAATATTCGATTATATATACATATACATATATATATATATATATATATATATATATATATTTTTATATTTAGTAGTGACACGTTATAAATAAAGATGATAAAATGGAATAGAAAAATAAGAAATACGTCTTCTTCGAAATAATCATACGAGTGTCAAAGATTTGTTCATTTGCAGAAACATATATGTACATTTATATAATTGTATATATAATTAAATAAGAAAGTTTTAAATTTATTATTGCTTAATTGAATGAGAATAGTAGATGTATACAATGTGACAGTATAATAGAGATGATAAAGTAGTATACAAAAAATAAAGAAAAGTCTTCGACAAATAATTAAATTATATATATATATATATATATATATATATATATATATATATATATATATATATATATAGGTACAATGGAGTAAAAACGTTTGAATCGTTCGATTAATGTTCAATTGAAAGCTTCTGGATATTATGTGTATGTAATAATACGTCATAATCTACGAATGATAACGTAAAAATACGATACGATAAGAAATAGAGAAATAAAAAAAGAAAAGATAAAAAAGAAATGTCCCTTTCGAGAAATAATATAAACGTGAAAAAAATTCGTTAAAACGTCAAACGTATCCACAGACATAATATATATATATATCTATATACATATATCTATATGGGTATATATATAATCGAGTAAGAAAGTTTGAACATGTCGAGAGCAAACGGATAGTATAAAACCCGCTCTGAAAATGATCCTTTCGACTCCATCGATTAACCGATAAGAGGAATAATCGACGAGCGTGAAATCAGATTTCACGTTGGGGTTCTTCGCTTGCGAGGCACTCGTTGGATAGGATGAAGTAAGCATTTCGCGGGATGCCATGGGAAGAAATTTCTTTATGTCTTTTCTTTTCTTCTTTTTCTTTTCTTTTCTCTTTTTTTTTTTTTTTTTTTTTTTTTGTTATATTTAATATATTTATTTATTCACTTATTTATTTATTTTTCTTTCTTTGTTTTTTTTGGTTTCTTTTTTTGTTTTTTTTTTTGTTTTTTTTTTTCTTTTTTTCGTTCCCTTCTTTTTCAGACCATACCGATTTAGGTTCTTACTATACGCGAACTATGAAACCGTACGAAGAAATATGATCGAGAAAGTGTGATAACTTATACTATATCGTTGCAACTCGACTTTCGTTCTTTGGAAACCGGTTGCTTGTTAGATATTGTCAAACTCGATAATTACAACATATATTCGATCAAAGACAAAATCTGATATTTGTAAACAATTTTTTTGGAATATTTTACAATAAAAGAAAAAAAAAAAGAAAGAAAGAAAGAAATGAAAAAAGAAGCAAAAAAATGTTTCTAAACAGAGTCACATGCATTTTACGATTTAATATTGATTTTATATATATATATATATATATATATATATATATTTTTTTTTTTTTTTTTTTTTTAACGCATTTGTACGAAAACAATTAACGTGATAGATCAGAATCTTGACGCTTGTAAAAATTGTTGAAGTATATATTTTTAGAAAAATATACTTTCTAGATTGCTACATCCATATTACATTAACATACAATTAAAATGGACTTCTTATCGATATATAAATAAATTTTCGATAATATTATATCAAATAATCAAATAAATCGATTGATTTATTGATTGCTTAATTACTTAAAGATATCCTACAAAATGATATTTAGTATTAATAATAATTAAGAGTTCAAATTGATCCTCCCGATCTCATGGAAAGCTAAACATCTGCACAAATATAAAAGAGAAAAGATAAGTAAAAAGGGAAAGAAAAGAAAAGGAAAGAGAAAAAAAAAAAAGAAATGTTCGGCAGTTAAAGTTTTCTTCTTTACGCGTGTCCAGGCTCGACGTGTCCCAAATGTGGAATTCTTTGGCGAGGGCGTGGCGGCGTTGGGCTTCGTTGTTATTCCGAAATGACGAATCATAATGTATAATGCCCGAGCCTTTTTCACCGTGGTACGTGAGCGTGTATTAGTGCACGTAGGTGCACCTGTCCGTGAAAGCAGCTTTAGTTGTAAGCGATATACCTTGCCCCCTCTCTTTACCCTTCTCTCCACCTCCTCCTCCTTATCCTCCTTCTTCGGTTCTTCTGCTTCTCTTCTTCTCTACTCCTCACTGTTCTTTTCTTCACGAACACAACTGCTTGGTTCTGTATCGTTCGAGCAAGCTAGTACTTACACGACTTATTCAAATGAACCCAGGATTGTCCGATGTATCTCTCTTTCTCTCTCTCTCTCTCTCTCTCTCTCTTTCTTCTGGACTAACTGGATTCTCAAAATTAAAAAAGAAGAATAGGGACTTCCGTGAGCAGCTATCTTTTTCTTCTCTCTCTTTCTCTCTTTCTCTCTTCCAAAAACGAAACATTCTTATATCGTTCTTCTTTTCTTCAAGGATCTACATATACGCGGAGTCCTTGCTACTGACTTTCTGTCTCTCTCTCTCTCCCCCCTCTCTCTCTCCATCCCCACCCTTCTCTCTCTCTCTCTCTCTCTATATATATATATATATCTTTCCCCTTATCGCTTCATTTCCTTTTTTCTTTTTATTTTTCATTTTACCTTCTTCCATAACTTTCGCATCGTCATCGTATCCCGCTAGTCCTCTTTCTTTCACCATTCGAAGAGTTCATCCTCCTTCTCGTCATCCTCTTCCTCCTCCTCCTCTTCCTCTTCCTCTTCCTCTTCTTCTTCTTCTTCTTCTTCTTCTTCTTCTTCTTCTTCTTCTTCTTCTTCTTCTTCTTCTTCTTCTACTACATTTTGCTTTCGTATGTATCAGCATCGGCTTTTTGTCCACGCGCAGACCGAACGCGAAAATGGTAAAGGAGTGGCGCACCACCACCTTACAGGTCTGAGACAAAGTGACGGACGCAGATCATCTCGATATTCCTACGGCTCGTTAACATTCGTGCTGAGTTGGAAGAATGGTGGAGAATATGAGATGGTAATTGGAAGGGAATAAGCTTTCCGTTCGTAATGGTGGTGGTGGGGTAGGGGGGAGGGGAGGGGAGGGGAAGGGACAGAGAACACGCGGAGACGAGAGGTGAGAGGGGTTGGAGGAGAGGACGGCTAGAGGGAGAATCCGAGGGGTGGGGGGGGGTGTTGTATTCTTGTGTGAGAAAGAGAGCAACGATATATGCCTGGTTTGAAAAATTGCAGATCGAAAAGATTTCTACCTACCCTTCGTCGGCCACGTTGTCGGACGTCGGCACACAACACTCCTTACTTTTTTCATATCGAGATGATAATTACAGAATGTAAATCGCGAGACCGTCTCGAATCTCTGCGTTACCCTTACCCAAACTTTCTTTTAATAATCTCTTTCGCCTTCTTCTACTTCTCTTCGGGCAATATCTCTTTCTCTCTCTCTCTCTCTCTCTCTCTCTCTCTCTCTCTCTCTCTTTCTCTTTCTCTTTCTCTCTATCTATCTATCTTTCATTCTCTCACTCTCATTCTCACTCTTCTTCGGACAATACTTTCTCGATGATTTTATCCAATCTTGAATTCGGACCCTAAAACGATTTCATCGATAATTATTATCGTTTATAATTAATTATCCAATTTCTTCGAGTATTTCGTTTAATGCGAAAGAATTATTTATAAGGAAAAAAAAAAAAAAAAAACAAAAAAGAAAAGAAAAGAAAAGAAAAAAGAAAGAAAAAAGGTGTAGCACATTAAAAGATATTTTTCACGACTGACCAATTTGTCGTCTTCGTAGGACGAAGAAAGGTCGTAGACCTTTTTCCAACCTTTCTTTTCTTTTTTCTTCCTTCTTCTTTTTTCCTCTTCTTCTTCTTCTTCTTCTTTTTCTTCTTTTTCTTTTTCATTGTACCAGTTCGTTCTATAACAGTGTTATATTGCCGATGGTCGCAGACGAAATTGCATAACCGCAGGACGACAATAGGATAACCCGTGTCGACATTAAGGACGTATTTAGCGGCCGTTTTTCCCTTCTGTGCACATCTTGTTCCGGAAAATCCATAGATGTTGAAAGGGTCGAGCGTGGAAATTGTCCTTCTTTTTTCATTGGTAAACGGAACGACCTAACCTCGTCCTTTTTGTCGAGCCCTCACCCGTTGCGAATTCTTAAGTCACCCGACACTTGCTGTTGACTTCGTGCACGCTCCTCGATCCCTAGATTTTGGAAAAAAAAAGAGAAAAGAATAAAGAGAGAGAGAGAGAGAGAGAGAGAGAGAGAGAGAAAGAAGCTAGTCTTTTTTCGTGAATCCGGTTCAATCTTTTCTTCCTTCGCCTTTCTCTTCACCCTTCGACGTGATTTCGGTTTCCTTCCTTACCGCCCCTTCCTTATGTGGATTTTTCTAAATCGATTACAATGCTCGAGACGAGTTGCCCAAGAATCTCGCTGACTACTCGCTTTTGCAGGGACAGCTGTCTACGAGAATGTATCATAGTCTTTTTTTTTCTTCTCTTTTATTTTCTTTTTTTTTCCTTCTTTTTCTGTTTTTTTTTCTTTTTTCTATTTCCTAAAGAAAAACGATTTACACGTATTTGATCAGGATCGAAAATATATATTATTATCTTATGAATCTCCGGGAAAGAAAGAGAGAAAGAAAGAAAGAAAGAGAGAGTGAGAGAGAGAGAGAGAGAGAGAGAAAGAAAAGAGGGGGGGGGGTGAAAAAAGAACGAAACGAAATGAAATAAAAATAAGAATAAGAATAAAAATAAAATCAAAAGAATAAAGAAACGTTATGGATTCTATCCATGCGAATCGTACTTTCTCTCTATCACATCTCATTGTGTAAGCGCGCACACACGCATTCTAACTTCGATAATGCAGAACTAGAAAGGCGCATTAAGATGGAATAACGTGGCGAGTTTGATCAAATCGAAATATATCGTAAGAGGTATGGGGTATATATAGTTGAAGTTGGGCGTCAGTGAGGTAACGATCGAATGACTCGCGGGTATTCGGCAAACCGATCGCAATTTAAATTCGAAAGTCTCGTCTCCGTTCGCTCCCGGAACTCTTATATGTTAAATGACATTTCGTTCGGTGGATCGATCGTCCAACTCGATATAATATAGTTGATATATCCGTACGAGACATTTCGATATTAGAACGGGACAAAGGATATTGATGCTATGTTGACAATAGGAATGTCAAAGATTTTCAAGCAAAAGTCCTCAGCAAAAGGAGACTAAATTACTATGACATATATATATATATATATATATATATATATATATACATGTCTTATTAATATCTTATTATGTAATATATATATTTATAAAGCGTAGGAATTTATTCTTTTGAATTTATCGTTTAGAAAATGGCGGATGAGAAGTTACACCTTACAAGAAGGTCGCCTTTGTCCTCGAATGTTAGTTATACGTAGTACTTACCTACCATTATATATATATATATATATATATATATATATATATATATAAAGAGTGAGTAAGTAAGAAAGAAAGGAGAGAGAGAGAGAGAGAGAGAGAGAGAGAGAGAGAGAGAAGGACAGAGAGAGAAGGAGAGTGACGTATCAGAGAATCGATTTCTCTGGAGGATGACCAGCGGTCGACTCTCTTGCTTCTTCTCTACGTTCCATCCACTGTGTGGTATCCGATCTCGAGTCTGCAGACGCAACAGTTTCGCCCGGTGTGAGGCAGGATTTACCAAGAAACGACTAAGCATAATATTGATATAGCCGGTGCGCCGCAGTCGTTGATATCGTCCGAGCGATAGCACGAACTCGGAACCGTACGTTTCATAGAGTCTCACTGACTTGCCATTACGTCTTAAGATTTCACTTTCTTTCTCTTCTCATTTTTCATTATGGAAATTTTTCATCTTGTATATTATTAAAATTCTAATTTGACATGGTAATTCCTAATAATAAAATTTATTTAAATATACATTTTATGTAATTCAAAGAATTATTCAAATATTCAAATTGTTAAATAAGATAAAAAAATTCGTAAATATGCTCGTTCATCGAACTATGAATCCCTATTCCTCCCTCTCCCTCTCCCTCTCTCTCTCTCTTTCTTTCTATCTCTCTCTATTTTTATCTCTATCTCTGTCTAACTCTTTCCAAAGATGAAAAAATCACACAACCGGGGGTCCGACTGGTACGTCATAAATCAAGCAACACCTTCGCAACGTAATAAAGCGATGCTATAATCCGTAGCCTGTCTCGGCCAAGTATAATGAGGAGGTTGACCCGTCGAAAGCTACCGATCTCGAACCGGCCTTAGCGTGTCGATCGGTTCACCTGTGTGTGCCCGAGTGACCTGCCGCCTTCTTCTTCTTCTCTCTTCGATGGGTCAATGGGGAAAACTCGATTCTTAACGATGGGATCCTCGGCGGTTCGATATAATTTATTCAGAATAAATTTTTCTCGAGTTATATCGTCAAACAAATGATGATGATAATGACGATGATGACAATGGCGATAAAAAAAGAAAAAGAAAAGGAAAGATGATAGTGATAATAATAATAATAATCACAATAATGATAATAAACGAAATGATAAAAATGAAAGGTGTTGAAAGGAAGGTATGAAAATTCAACGAGCGGAACCACATAAGAATTTACCTTCTCCATGAGCGAGTTTACGGATAACCAAACGGAGTTCGTTACGGCGTCGGCAGTTATACGAGGCTGTAAGTTGTGTATCGCATGCGCGATACGAGAGCGGCTAGCTCGTACAGCTCGCAATTAAATTCATTATTCCTGCAGCTGAGCGTACATCGTTCGTGTAGGTACATACATACATGCGGAAGCGCAGGGGGAAATGAGAGATAGAGAAACAGAAAGAGAGAGAGAGAGAGAGAGAGAGAGAGAGAGAAGAAGAAAAAATAAAAAAGAAAAGAAAGAAAGAAAGAAAGAAAGAAAGAGTTACCCAGCTCGTTCGGTACCACCGACCCTACAGATTTCGCGAGTATGCTAATCGGTCGATAAATCAGCGAAGGACGTCTTTCTTTCTCTCTCTCTCTCTCTCTCTCTCTCTCTCTCTCTCTCTCTTTCCCTCTCTCTCTGTACTTGGTCTGTGTCGATTCATTACCAAAAAATGGCAGCTGCCAATTGGCACGCGCATTCGTCGGTATATGTATCGAGGGTGACGTATCTACGACTAAAACGCGACTCTCTTTTATTGAATGATCAATGAATCATTTCCGTGGGTTCGCGAGAAAGATAGAAAGAAAGAGTAAAAGAGAGAGAGAGAGAGAGAGAGAGAGAGAGAGAGAGAGAGAGAACGAGACAGTAATGACACATGTATATCGTTTTGAATTTACGATGCTCCAGCTCGATGATCCGCAATTCTTTCCTACCTATCTACATACATACGTATGACATCAAACCTATGTATATATCCTCCTTGATTTCGCATTTACCATTTTGAAGGATAGACCAAACGGAGCATCCGATAGTTCTTCTCTCCACGATCCCTCTGATTAGCATATAACAACGTTGAAATTTCCTCAGTGAGAGAACGATTTATCAAAGCTCTATTAATGTATACCCGAAACAGCTGTCGGAACTTTAGCGGTAGGACGGTGTGATATTGCCGGTTAAAAAAAAAAAAAAGGAAAAGAAAAAAAGAAAAAAGAAAAAAGAAAGAAAGAAAGAAAGAGAGAAAGAAAGAAAGAAAAAGAAAGGAAAGGAAAAAGAAAGAAGAGGAGAAAAAAATATGTAGGGTAGCTTAACTTTTCCGCTTGATAAAAATGGCGTCAAATAAAAAAGAGTGAGAAGCGATATAAAGAGAGAGAGAGAGAGAGAGAGAGAGAGAGAGAGAGAGGGAGATAAAGTGAGAGAAAGAAAGATAGATATAAAGAGAGAAAGAGAGAGAGAGAGAGAGAGAGAGAGAGAGAGAGAGAAAGGTGACGGTGGTTTTCAATCGACGATCAATGAAGCGCGTCCGCGGGATTAAAGGTCCAATGGAGAGAGATAGATCTAGATTCGCGGTATTGCCAGAGCCAATCGGATCTGGTTCAAGGAACCCCGGGGACCGGAGCAGTGTGCGATTTGCAATGCAAAACAGGGGAACCGCGTCGGGCTACCGACGACGACGACGACGACGACAACAACGACGACGACAACGACGACAACGAAGACGACAACGACGACGACGACGACGACGACGAGAACGAAGAGGAAGACGAGTAGAAGAAGGTAAAAGAAGAAGGAATAGAAGAAGAAGAATAAGAAGGTGAAGAAGAAGAAGAAGAAGAAGAAGAAGGTGGAGAACGACGGGAGCACACGCCATACGTCCTTTTACTACGAAAGAGGGACCCAACTCTCTTCTTTGTCGCGCTACGACACATGGCTACGTTCGATTATTTAGATATGCAGATGATGTTAGTGGGATAGAAAAAGAGAGAGAGAGAAAGAGGGAGAGAGAGAGAGAGTCTCTACGTTGTCGCCTTCCTTCTCACTCGATTCGCGCGAACCATCCGTGAATTGCGTGTACGGGGTGATATCTCTTCTATCCTTCTCCCTTTCCATCTCCCTCTCTCTCTCTCTCTCTCTCTCTCTCCTTCTCTCTTTTTTTTCTTTCTCTCTTTTTCTCCCTTTTCACCCTATCTACTACAACCCATTTTCGAGCTCCCTTCGGAAGCAGAGTCGCATTGTCGCTCGCCAAGAATTTGCATGTCGACGTACTTTTCGACGCGTGTCCTCGAAAGGGGTGGTCTTCATGGAAGGACGAGAAAGAGAGAGAGAGAGAGAGAGAGAGAGAGAGAGAGAGAGAGAGAGAGAGAGAGAGAGGGAGCGAGAGAGTGTGCGGACCGCGTCGCTTGCTTTATTTGCCAATGGTACTCTCTCTCTCTCTCTCTCTCTCTCTCTCTCTTGGATGCTCACTTTTTCAAAGCGTACGCTTTGCCTATGGATCGTATGGTGATACACCATTGGCTTGTATCATCCATTAACATTGGTCTAACGTAGGGAGAATAATCGATCTAGTACTTTTATTTTTTTTTTGTTATTTTTTTTGTTTACTTTCTTTTTTCTTTTTCTTTTTTCTTTTTCTTTTTTTTTTTTTTTTTTTTTTTTTTTTTTTTTTTTTAAAGAAAACTCAATCCTCTCTCGTTCGTTTATTAATCTCTTATTTATTCCTTCATTTCTTATTCTATTTCTTTCGTTCGTCATTCGCACGAGAATAATATTTCAATTCTAGGAATTTAATGTTCATCTCTATTTCTATCTGTTGTTTACTTCGCGCGATGTTTCGTTTTTTTTTCTTTTTTCTCTTTCTTTCTGTTTTTTTTTCTTTTTTCTTTTTTTTTGTTTATTTATTTATTTATCTTTTTTGTAACTCATTTTCTTCGGGACCTGTATGTACCTCGTCGTCGGCATCATCGTCGCACGCCCGTAATCTTAATGAAGCCCGTTACAAAATGCAAAGGTATAGTTCCGGCGATCCGATCGCGCGACTAATAATAATAGACTCATTAGTCCAATCGGTGAAGATGGCCATCTAGAATCGTTCGAGCGTCATGCAAAATGAAACGTAATATTACGGTGCACGGGGCACGGCTATAATTACAAGAGCGAGAAGAGTTAGAAGAAGAGAGGAGTAAACGAAAGAAAGAAAGAAAGAAAGAGAGAAAGAGAGAGAGAGAAAGAGAGAGAGAGAGAAATAGAGAGAGAGAGAGAGAGAGAGAGAGAGAGAGAGAGAGAGAGAGACAATGAATCTTCTCTGAGAGTTCAGAGAGATGTTTTTTCGGTGGATTCGTCTTCGCCCAGCGTGTCGACCGTCTCGATTATCGATCGACCACCTTGACGACGGCTCGAGAATTAATTGGGACGACCTCGTTAGCGGTGGATATCGGCGTACGATCGAAAAATAAACTCAGTGCTTTTTATGTTTGCACCCGTAAAAATTCATACTCCTTTATTTTCATCAACTCGCGTACTCGTCGTGGTTGTCGT
This sequence comes from Vespa velutina, assembly GCF_912470025.1. NCBI lineage: Eukaryota > Metazoa > Arthropoda > Insecta > Hymenoptera > Vespidae > Vespa > Vespa velutina. The sequence goes on from NC_062188.1 coordinate 7,262,927, forward strand.
AAGAAATTCAAACGAGTGAACTTGAATACCTATCATTGAAACGAATATCTATATATCTGCATTCGATTTCATTTTCTGGTTTCATCAATGATATATATATATATATATATATATATATATATATATATATATATATATATATCTTTTCTCACAAGTATTAGAATCTCGATGACTTTCTAAATCGAAAGTATAATAATAATATTTATTATATTATTTATCTCTCTTTCTCTCTCTCTCTCTCTCTCTCTCTCTCTCTCTCTCTCTCTCTCAGTATAGTGAAACAGATAAATTTGTTAAAAATTTTTTTACATTTATATTATAATAATAAATATATAAATATTTATTATTTATATTTATTATTTTCATATTATAAAAATATTTATATTTATACTACAGTTTAATATAATTAATATCTTTTATACGTATTATTTCTTTAAATATAATAAGATAAATAGAATCAGATATATTTCATTACTTTTTGTTATCAAATCAATCGCAATGATAATATCATCGACGATATCATTTTTCTTTTTTTTCTTTTTTTTTTTTTTTTTTTTTTATTATTTATCTTAATTATTATCACATTTTATATATTTCTTCTTCATTAATCTCAGATAACATTCTTATAGTTCGATTTTCGAACGAACGAAATCATTTTTATCCTTTCATCGTTTTTCCTTACAACGGAGAACAGGCGATGTGGTTTTATCTGAACAAAAACGTGCCAAGTTCGAGAGAGGACAAAGAAAAGGATCTCGACTACCGTGGAATAGAGTTGTAAAGCGGACGGCTGCCAGTTTTTCCAAACGCGTGCCCATAGTGGACACCAACGTACGATACATACATATAAAACGTATTAACGTACATAGGTACGTACGTACGAGTTACACGTGCCCGTACGATTCTACCGGTCGTAAGCTAAAGGTACGATACCAGTTTTCTCCCGTACCTCTTTGGTGGAATCGTAATCGAAACGATACCTTTGTAAGTAAGCGTTCACTTTTCTTTAGAAAATCAACGCTCCCTCCTGGACAGGATCGAGGCATCATTTACATATTTATACCTTTGAAATTTCTGACTCGGATTTCAAACGTCTGCTCTTCTTTCTCTCTCTATCTCTATCTCTTTTTTCCTCTTCTTTCTCTGTAGATTTTTTTGAATCAATGAAAAGAAAAAAAGAAATCTCGTCCGTCCGATAAGAAACAAAATCCTCGATGAAAACGAAATTTTTTAATGTCGTTTGTTGGAAATGGGATTACAAAAAAAGAAAAAAACAAAAGAAGAAGAAAAAGAAGAAAAACGAGAAAAAAAGAATGGAAACAAAATTCCTTTTTATTCCATAATAAATATATGATATGATAAGTGTTCAAAAAGAATATGCGAAAAATGAACGAAATCAATGGTCGTTCATAAAGATTATGTTAATTTCAATGATCCAATAATCGATAATTAAGATAAATCTCTCTCTCTCTCTCTCTCTCTCTCTCTCTCTCTCTTTCATTATAGTAATCATTAACACCTAGAAATATACATACACAAATAAAGGTATCGATTCTTTCGATAAACAAATGCAGTAGCTCGAACGAAGAGAAGAGGGACCTCGCCTTCTTCCTTCTCTGTCAGTTTTTCTCACTGTCCAGTAACAGCAGTAAGCACGATCGACGCCGTGCAGAAAGGGAACGAAGAACAGAATAGAGTTGTAGAACTGCCAGTTTTTCCCGGTACGCTTCCACCACGCTCCATGTTCGTTTCTCGTCTTCTTCGTCCTCGTCGTTCTAGTCGCCGTTGTCGTCGTCATCATCGTCGTCGTTGTCGTCGTTGTTGTCTTGCACATACTGCTTTATTCTCTCTCCCTCTCTCTTTCTCTCTCTCTCTCTCTCTCTCTCTCTCTCTCTCTCTTTCTCTCCCTCCCACGCAAAAGACCTCACTAGTATCTTTCTCGCTCTTTCTCGACGCTCCGTATCCTTTCTTTTCCTGATCTTCCATCTCTCTCTCTCTCTCTCTCCTTATCTCTGTCTCTTTTACTCTTTCTCTCACTCTTACTATCTTATTCAATCTTTCTCTCTTTCTCTTCTTTAACACGAATACAGAGAAAGAGTGTCTGTACGCGAGAGAAAGAGAGAGAGAAAGAGAGAGAGAGAATGAAAGAGAAAGAAAGGAAGAAAAAGAAAGAAAGAGAGGGATAGTAGAGAGGTACTACACGCGTGGCCGTGCGCGAGTTGGAAGGTGCGAAGGCGGGGGGGACACGCGCTAACCTGAAACGCTTTGCGCATACGAGATCGTCGCGTTTTCACCTACACGCGCGAGCGCACGAGCGTGGCTTCTCCCTTCAACCATCTCTCTCTCTCTCTCTTCTTCTTCTTCCTCTTCTTCTTCTCTCACCTTCCTCCTCTTTTCCCTACCCTCCCTTCTATCCTGTCATAATGAGATACACTCAATTCGAACTTTTCTTTATCTCTCTCTCTCTCTCTCTCTCTCTCTCTCTCTCTCTCTCTCTCTCTCTCTGTCTCTCTCTTTCTCTCTCTCTCTTTTTATATCATCTTATATATCATCATTCGCAATAATAAGTACAATTAACGATTATAATTATTTTCAATTTGTCAACGATTCAAATGAGGATAATCAAAAAGAATAAGAAGAAGAAGAGAAAAAAAATCGTGTTCATTCGTTTCGTCGTCCTATTTCTTTATAATTAATATCGATCCGAAGGAGGAATAAAGAAAAGAAAGAAAGGGAGAAAAAGAAAGATGAAAATAATGTATTAGAGTAAAATTTAGAAAAAGGAAGAAAAGAGAAAAGTGTCATGATCTTTAATTGAACCAATAACGTTTTTCTCTATATATGTATAATATATATATATATATATATATATATACACACGCAAAGTAACTTCATGCGTTCTATCGCGTGCGTTCGCGCACGAACGCGTGGGCGCGCGCGAGCGCACGTGCTCGGCTCTCTCATTGAAGAAGTCGCAAGCCGACGGCGTCTGCGACCGAACGCGCGAACGGTTGTTTTACTTCGTGCGGAAACTAGTTTCTTCCGATTTCTGTCGATCTCTCGGCAATCGAATTAATCGAGTTTCTTATAATAAGAAAAGAAAAAAAAAAGGATAAAGATAGACAGAAAGAGAGAGAGAGAGAGAGAGAGAGAGAGAGAGACAAATCATTCTTAGGTTGATCATAAGTTTTCCAATTGTCATTCATCATAGACGTTCACTTATACCATGTCTTCCTTGTAATTATAGTACCAATGATAGATGATCGATATATATATATATATATATATATATATATATATATATATATATATATATAAATATATGTATGGACGTACGTTTGTGTGTATGTGTGTGTATGTATGCATACTTTATTACAGTCCTTTACCTTTTGTGAACGATCGACGAAAGATGCAACTTGGTAAGATAGTTAGATCCACAAAGATAAGGCTGAGAGATTATAGAGAAGAAAAAAATTTCTTTAATTGATCATATCTCACGGTATATCAATGTAAATGAATTCTAATCCGTTAGAGATTATATCCTATTTATAGTGTAGCGTAATAATATCTATTATATTTCAGTATAGTAAGATAAATCGATTTGTTGGAAATTTTCTAATAAGTTTGGCATAATTTTTCTTTTCTTTTTTCTTTTTCTTTTTCCTCTTGTAAATTATACGTAACCTCAACACGTTGCAAATGATACCTTCTTTTATAGTACCTATCTATAGTATAATAATATCTAATATATTATTTCTCTCTCTCTCTCTCTCTCTCTCTATCTATCTATCTATCTATTTATCTATCACTATCTATCTTTTTCTTTCTCTTTCTTTTTTCTCTCCGTCTGTCTATCTGTTCGTTTGTCTTACAATAGGTATAATAAGATAAATAAATTTGTTAGAAATATTCTAATAATTTTCATTTTTTTTTTTTTTTTATTTTTTTTATTTTTTTTATTTTTTTTTTTTAAATCATATGTAACCCTACACACAATCGCAAATAATATCCTATTTTATAGTCTAACATTAATAATACCTATCTTTTATATTATTGCATTATAGCGCTAGATGAAATTTACTAACGTTTACCTTCATTTTTTTCTTACTTTTTCTTTTTTCTTTTCTTTTTTTTTTTCCTTTTTTTTTTTTTGTTCTAAAATCATAAAAACAATATTATATGATTTGTGAAGTAAGATTTAACACAAAGGCGTCGGCTATCGGTCTGCGGCAGTCCGGAACGCTTTTACGAGCCGTCAGAAACGACTGGGGCCGCGTGTCGTTGCGAGTAAAAGCCACTTTGTTATTTCGAATAAGATAATATTATCGCTCTACTTCGCGAACGGACATTTCACGCGTGCGCCGTTGACGAGATTGCATCCAAACGTGGGCGTTCTCCTCTCTCTCTCTTTCTCTCTCTCTCTCTCTCTCTCTCTCTCTCTCTCTTTCTCTCTCTCTTTATTTCTTTATGACAGATCGATTATATTCAATCGGCGGTAACTATTTTAATATAATCAAACAAGATAATTTCTTTACTAACGATCGTACTTTTACTAATGAATTTATGAAAAAGCTCATTTCCATTTAGTTCCGATCCGTCGTAGAAGTCAATCAGAAGTATTAATTCGACATATTATCATGGAGTTATCGTTATTGAACGCCTTTAAAGATAGTCGATATCTTGAACGTGCTATCACGCGACCATTACGTTGTAATCGGCATAATTAGATCCGTGCATTAAAGATCCAAGTCCGGCCGTGAAGATTCAAACGAGATCGTCCCCGCATATTTATTATTAGATCGGACATGGGATGTAATATAGAGTTTTGCTCGTTACCTCGTGGAAATATATAATAGCGATAAGAACGATTCTTTATAACGATTATTAGAATCACGTTATTATAATGATCGTGCATTAATTCATAATTTATAATTTCGTTCGATATATTCTTCCTTTTTTTTTTCTTTTTTTTTTTTTTTCTTTCAACGAAACAGATATCACCGTCGTCATAGTTGAAAGAATATTTCTAGTTATTTTTCGAAGGCGTTTGACGATAAACCGATTAGGAGTTTCCCTGCGAGTTTCGCATTGCGACGGGAAAGAGAGAAAGAGAAAAAGAGAGAGAGAGAGAGAGAGAGAGAGAGAGAAAGAGAGAGAAAGTGTGGAAGGGGCTTGCACACGCAGGTGGGCAGAGTAACGTCCGTGGTCGGGGCTCTGCTACTCGCTGCTGCGTTCCATTGTCGACGATGTGTCGGGCATAAAGGAGGCGGACAACGTGTTGGCAACGGGCTGATCTATGTAGTCGCATTGTCGAGCGCTTTTGCACGGGTAACGAGCCTCCGCTCTTTCCCGAATGATTTCTTTCGGGTATTTCTTCATATCTAAGAACGTCTTAAGCGATCTATTTACTTAAATATAATATTATAAATATTTAATTATTGAAATAAATGAGAAAAATTGAATAATATCTAACGATTAAAAAGAACGACGTTTCATTATAATATCATAAAAATTGGATAAAATTATAAAGATATAAATGATTAAATGGAACGTTCGGGGGATGTAAAAAGTATTTTTTTTTAATTATTTAAAATAAGTATCGTTGAAACGTTTAGAAGCGAAGAAAAAGGATTAATGATCTTTGATATCGTCATAATCGTTTAAAAATGATAAACAAGAAATTAAAGAGAGAGAGAGAGAGAGAGAGAGAGAGAGAGAAAAGACAAAAAATTCTAGAGGACACGTTCTTATCGACATACGTTTGTATATATATATATATATATGTACAGTCGAGAAACGCGTGATAGGTCGTGAACTATTTTCCTAGACGCTCTATAACGGTTTTATATACGAAGCGGCGAAGGATAATGCCGAGGCAAGAGCGGAACGTGGCAAACGAGAAAGTTCCGCCTGTTGTGTTCTGCTTCGCGTATTTCTTCGATTTTCTCGCACGATCGATTTCTTATCTCATTTCTTAAATCTATCTCTTTCTCTCTTTCTTTTTTTTTCTCTCTTCCTCTTTTTCTTTCTCTCTTTTTCTCTAATATCATCAAATTTTCACGAAAATAAATGCGTCAGCTAGCTTTTGATATTATATATATATATATATATATATATATGTATATATATATATTTATATATTATATATACATACAATGTATATACAATGTATATACATGTATATCTATATATATATAGGTAATAGTTTGTCTATGAGTGTATTTGTGTAGCAAACGGAGTATGATACCTCCTGCATTCCATCGATTGCAACATGTGTGTCATACAAGACGTGCTTCGATTCTCTATCGATCGATCGAACCGGCCGATCGCCCGGTGACTTATTTACGACGTACGACTGTTAGCAAGGAGTCTTGTAGGAAATCTCGTGGAGGGCCGGAAAGTAAAAATATCGGCGTTAGGTTCCGTTTTACTTTCCTCTCTTCTTTAAACTTCTTTCGCTTCTTGATCGATTCGAAATCGTAACTCGTAAATCTTTCTTACGATTGACGCATACCTACACGTATATTACTGTCTATTGTACAAATGGATATACATATGTATGTTATCGTGAATTTATCATTTTCTAATTTCTCTTTATACATACATATAAATATATAAATGTATGTTTTTTCTTTTTTTTTGTTTCCTTTTTGTTTTTCTTTTTCTTTTTTCTCTTTTTTTTTTCTTTTTCTTTTTTTTTTTTTTTTTTTTTTTTTTTTTTTTTTTTTTTTTTTTTTTTTTTTTTTTTGCACTTCTAACAAATCGTACGGTATTCATTCTTACGTTTGACGCATACGTAAGTATAAATATCTATTACTTATGAGTATCCATCGTACAAACATCGTATATGGATATGTAACATCATCGTAAAATTATAATTTCGTAATATCTCTTTTAATAATATATACCATCTAGGTATGTGCCTATTTTTTGTTTTTTTTTGTATTTTTTTTTCTTTTTTGTATTTGTTTGCTCGTTTATTTTTTTTTTTTTTTCTTTCTAATAAATCATACGAGATTCATTCATTTTTATATTTAGAATCGAGATATTTGTATATAAATTATTCTAGAATAATGATCAGATAAGTAAGATCTTTTGTCAAGGACAAAGCAGAGAATTCAATGAAGTTAGCATCTTTTGCTGGATTATTTTTCTTCCGACATTGACGTATCTATCGATAAACAAAGAGGAGAAAAAAATATTGCGAACTTGTATATAAGCTAGTGCAGGTAGAAGAAGGTGAAGGAATACACGCAAAACGAAGACATACACATACACACATATACAGAATGACGAGAGTGAGAGAGTGAGACAGAGAGAGAGAGAGAGAGAGAGAGAGAGAGAGAGAGAGACAGAGAGAGAGAGACAGACAGAGAGAGAGAGAAAGAGAGAAAGAGAGAGAGAGAGAGAGAGAGAGAGATAGTCGGGTGCGATCAGTGGGGGAGGTTGGGTCCTCGGCGGTACGATTAACACGTGTCACGCGTCACACGGATACACACGCACTCATCCATCTTTTCACGCTCGCGCCTCGTTGAAAGAGACGTAGGTGTGTGCGGGGCACGAGCAACAGTCCATATATCTACCTAGCCCGCCGCCAGTCACCATGTAGGACAATAAAGGACAGAGGTGGTACGTAACATTTCCATACATTCCTGGGCAGCAACGGGCCGGCCATTTAAGAATTTCTCGCCGTACTGGAACCGAGCCGAGCCACCGTGCATTTCAATCGGCCGACACGCGCCGAACGACTATCACGAACCGACGAAAATTCAATCATCCATAGAAATTTTCAACTCGTATATAGCTTCAATATCTCGACCTCCTTTTCTTGCTGTTTTTTTTGTTTTTTTTTTTTGTTTTTTTTTTTGTTTGTTTTTTTTTTTCTTTTCTTTTTCAAGGGGATAGAAATTTAATACAAAAAAAAAATTAATAAATAAATAAATAATTTTAAACAGGTACAAATTGCAATGACATCCGTTCTATATCATCTTTATGTTTTTGTTTTTCTGATCTTCATACGGAACCAAGAAAGATCGTCAATGAAGAATAAATATTTACGAAAGAAATTATAGAGTTTAATCAAATAATAAATTTGGGATACTTCGATCGATATAAATCGATACTGTTTGCTTTATTGTTGATCTAGTGTCTTCTTTTTTTTCTTTTCTTTTTTTTAATATTTTCTCTTGTAGATTAGATTGACAAATGAAATATCGTATAATGGAAAGAAGTAAACGGTCATAGTTATGATCAATTCATGAATTTCTCATCGATCGAACGATATTATTCATATTATAGTTTATTTCAAGTAGGATAATGCGTCTAATTAAGTCCATCGGTATAATCCGAAAGGCGACAGTCGAAACAGCTGTTTATTTAAACTACAGTCACATCTTAACGTATTTCATATTCGTTATTATTATTATTAATGTTATTAATATTCTCATTATCGTATATTATTCGTAAATTAGAAACGTGCAAATATACGTATAAGTATAGGAATATATATATTATTATAGGAATACATATTAACACACACACACACATATATATATATAAATAGGTTGAAACACATAGGTATCTTTCTCATGGAAGATGCTGCGGTTCTCAGTGACTGGCAAGCGGACCATGCGAGCGTTCCAAGTTTACGTTTAACCAAAAGATGAGATGAGATGAGTCTAGGAGACGTCTGGAGAGACGCACGCTTCTATTCACGAAGAAAATCGTGCACGGCTGCGGAAATGAGCGAACCGTCTATATTTAACTTGTCGACTGACGACAGGAAGAAGGCTTGACGTGCTCGTCGTATCGCCATCGTCGACGTCGCACCCGAACGAGCCGAGTTTTAAGCTTCCCTTCCAAACGTTTTCCTTTTCTCCTTTGTAATTATTTTTATTTGTCTTTGAACGAACTCACGCACGCACGCACGCATGCATGCACGCATGCACTTTTCGTGCCGCTTTCACAAATCTTTTAAAATGAACAATTTTTTTTTTTTTGTTTCTTTTCTTTTCCCTTTCGATCGAATCTAATCGTTCTCCAATAAAATTTTTAAATCGTCTTTTTCTTTTTTTGCTTTTATTTTTCTGCGTATGTTCTTTTTTCTTTTTAATCTCGTAAATTAATCTCAAGAATGTCTTTCGTACGAAATCTTTGCGAATGATATTACGAGAGAAATAAAGAGAGAGAGAGAGAGAGAGAGAGAGAGAGAGAGAGAGAGAGAAGTTCGATTTTCACGAAGTAAGATTTCACGCCAAACATGCGAGTAAAATCGAGAAGAGGCGGAGAGATCTCTATTAGGTAGTCCAGGGAAATTTTCGAAAGTCAGGAGCTTTCGCAAAGTTTCACGGCGACCTTTTGGTAGCTGATATTTCTGGCACGAACCACAAACAATATCTACTCTCTCATTTTATAAGAAGGACGAGCAATACGTATAATTTCCTTTTTAAATTGGCTTGGTTGCTTGAAATCTTTTTCTTTCTTTTCTTTTTCCTTCCACTTGTCTCTTTTTATTTTTTATTTATTTATTTATTTTTCTTTTTCTTTTTCCTCTTTTAATAAAAGTAACGCAAGAAGTAGATATCTCCGTATCCAAAAAGAATTACGTCATTATAATTAATCGTACAACTAAATAACAAATTTTCCTCTTCCATAATTAATGATACTTACGTATAATTTTATTTCGATATAGAAAATACGATTGGTTTGTTCGTTTTATATTTACCGAGTACTGATAGAAAATAGAACAAGCTGGATTCTAATTACGTTGCGTTGCGTTAGCAATTGGATCGTTTCGGTTCGGGATATCGAAGTATACGTAAGTACTTACGTACCGTACGAGTTTATAGGACAGAGAGGCAGCCTAATACTCGGTATTAGGTGTATTAGGTTCTTGACCGTTCTCCGGACTCGACCGGTGTAGCCCCAGGCTGGCGAAACCAGAGCCGTGGACCGGCCCTCTCCTCTTTCTTCTCCGTCACCCTCGCTGGACCAAGTAAGACAGAGAGAGAGAGAGAGAGAGAGAGAGAGAGAGAGAACGAGAGAGAGAGAGAAAGAGAGAAGAGACGCTTATGTTGTCTAATCGCAAGGAATGTGCACGCATTTACGTGCTTCTTCTAAGATAATATGGTCGAAAGAATCTCCTTAATTATACCATTCATTGACGATTTATAGCTCATTAAATTGATAATACTTTTTAATTTACCATCGTTTTAAGTTAATATCATATATCCTTCTTGGTTTTAGAATTGTACGTCGATGTTGTACATTTTTATTTGTTTTTTATTTCTTTCTTGTTTTTTATTTTTCTTTTCTTTCTCCTTTTTCTTTTATTACTTCTTCTTTTTCTTATTTTGTTTTTTTTTTTTGTTTTTTCTTTCTTCTTTTTTTTTCTTTCGTTTCAGGTCCAGATATCGGACAGAGCTACGAGATATCAACGAGATTGTTCATTTAAATGTCGATATAAAGTGCCATATAAATGTTTCGTATAATTTTCTTTTGAATGTTGATTACATTAATCGTGAAGATCCTTTTAAATATCGATCGAACGTCGGATTAAGAAAATGATAACAGACGAGCGATGACGACGACGGGACGCGAAGTGTAACATGTAAACGTATAGCTCGATACCGGTATACTATGTTTACAGATCGTTAAATGCAATGTGCATGACGTGCCATTGATAGTATGTACATACGTATGCGACAAAGTACGTGGGAGGAGGCTATTAATTGGCTAGATCAAGATCAGCCTTCTTCCTAGACGTATCGAAATTCCCGAAGCGTGGGTCGTGCTAACGGTAACCACGTGGTTACAAGTCCTTCTCTCGCTACTTGTTCGAGCACTGTAATTCGAAATCTTCCTGATGTGATCTCGATATTCCTTCAATCTTCTTGGAAAATCCTTTTTTCCCCATTAACCCATCATCATTTTCTTTTTTATTTCTACTTTTTACGTTTTATTTGAAATCGTAGAACATTTTTTTTATCCATTCAGAATTTCCTTGATTAGTAAAGAGAGAGAGAGAGAGAGAGAGAGAGAGAAAGAGAGAGAGAGAGAGAGAGAGAGAGAGAGAGAGAATTTTGTTGACAAACAATTAATGCATTTTCTTTTAAATTTTTCTTTAATTTCTTGTTTTATTCCCTTTGTACATCAATTAATGAAGAAATAGAAGAATAATATCGATTATCAAGAAGAACATGACTCAATATCGTATGAAAGTCAGAGACAATTCTTGTATGAGTGGTTAATCCATTTTTCTAATTTTTTTTTTTTTTTTATTTTTTTTATTTTTTTATTTTTTTTTAATATCAATTAATGAAGAATTAAAGGAATATGGTCTCGAGCAATGTCAAAAAGAGATGACTCAATTTCGTAAAAAAGACGAAGATAATTCTTGAACGTCAGCCAACGAATTTGTCGAATTTCTAATTCCTTCCTTTGGAATATCGTTCGATATTAGGAATTATATAGATATCTCAATGTCAGGGAAAATACTGAGACTAGATTTTTTTTTTCTTTTTTAACGTCACCTGATGAATCTTTCCTAATTTCCAATACATTTTTTTTTTCCTTTTTTTTTTTCTCTCTTTTTGAAGATCAGTTAACGAAGGAAAAAGACGAATAGTTCAAGCATGATCGAAACGTGACTCAAAGCCGAACGATTCGAGTGCATTGCATCGTTCTATGTTTTCCAATGCCTATCATGAAATTTACAAAACTAATCGAAACCTATCGACTTTCTTTATTCTCTCTTTCTTCCTCTCTCACTCCCTCTCTCTCTCTCTTTCTCTCTCTCTCTCTCTCTCTCTCTTTGTCTTTTTCTCTTTTATTCTTCCAAGCATTCCAATCAAACACGCTATCACGTCTTTTTAATTAAAATATCCTTAACGAGCTTGTTTTACAAGATAATTCAGCTTGAACGGAGTGGGGAGTGAGGCGGGTAGGAGAGGGGCTGAGGGGAGGAGGGAAAGGAGTTTAGCGTCCATAAAAGCAACGCGTTTGAAATGATGGTATATACGTTTCCTCCGTAAGGTTTATATAAATATATATATGTATATGTATACATGTATATGTAATATCATAGTATAAAGAAGATATCATTTTCTCTCTCTCTCTCTCTCTCTCTCTCTCTCTCTCTCTCTCTCTATGTGTGTATGTTTCACTTTCTTTCCTCTTTTATAGACAAAAGTTGTTTCCTCATATTTATTTGAAAGAAATCATGGCTCAAATGAACGAGGTGAAAGAAGAAGAAGAAAATATGGAAATGGAGATGGAGGAATAGGGGAAGAAGAAAAAGAAGAAGAAGAAGTAGAAGAAGAAGAAGAAGAAGAAGAAGAAGAAGAAGAAGAAGAAGAAGAAGGTGGAAGAGGAGGAGGAGAAGAAGGAGGAGGAGGGAGGATGATTCTCTTCGTCCAGCGTCGCGCTCGCATTCCAAAGCGAGCAAATAAATTATTTCCAGGCATCGCCGCGGAGTTGGCCGTCTTATATTATAGCGGAGCGATTTTATTGCCGAAGCCGTTTCTCGGGTATCGTACTCTTTCTCTTTCTCTCTCTCTCTCTCTCTCTCTCTCTACCCGTCTTTCTTTATCTCTCCTTTTGCCGAGACAAGCGGGGATTAGGGCCTCGAAAGCGCGGAGAACCGAGAAATGCTGGAAACTGGATATCCAGTTTGTCCAGGGCAGAGCAATACCCGTGGAGATATTGCTTCTCTCTCTTTCTCTCTCTCTCTCTCTCTCTCTCTCTCTCTCCCTCTCTTTTACTCTCTTTCTCTCTTCGTCGTATGCTCCACTTTGCTTCCCAAGTTCTCCCTCTACTTTTCTTTTCTTTCTTTCTTTCTTTCTTTCTTCCTCTACTTCTTCTTCCTCCCTTTTCTTCTCTTTCTTCTCTTCCCTCCTCTCCAAGAGATAAATCCGTGTACGGATAAAACGAATCTAAGCTAAGCGTGGAAAGATAATGCGGAATCGAATGTGTGTGTATTTTTTTTTTCTTTTTTCGTTTTCTTTTCCTCTTTTTCTTCCTCTTATTCTTATTCTTCTTTACTTCGAAGGATCGATGAGACCGGACTCGGCCGGAATTATCTCGCAGTTTCTCGTGATCTACGGGACGAGATAGATCGTGCACTACTCGCACCGCTCAGAGAACGGATGTTTTCCGATCGTGGAGGCGGAAGTCTGTTGATCTAGAATCTCGATTCCTTCGATACCTTCTATCTATCTTTTTCACTCTCTTATACACACACACACATACACAAATACACTGTTTCATGGATGGAGACTGAAATAATCTCGCTCGAGGCGATATAGAGTAATATCTACTGCTTTTCGAGCTAATTTTGTTCTACCGTTACCAAATCGATATTCTCTATCTCTCTCGTTCTCGTTCTCTCTTTTTCTTTCTATTTCTATCTATCTATCTATCTTTCTCTCTCTCTCTCTCTCTCTCTCACTCTCTCTAATTCAATCTCTCATTCCTTATTTACACTTTCTATGAATATATCCTTTCTTTTTTAATATAAATCTATTCTTGTATATATATATATATATATATATATATAGGATAAATGTAGATTATAGGAAAAAATATGGATCAAAATACGATTAGAAACTCGTCTAATCGAGGATCCGTTCGATACTTGATCAAGTATTTCGAAACGAATGAAAAGCCTCTAGAATATAACCGGGTCACGTCGAACGAATTACCGATCTCTAGTCGATCTCTTGGTACCGAAGTACGAACAGGCATCGGCCTTTTCGGTCTGGATTTAACTCATGAATTTTATCATTTCATATATACACATTTTGAGAGAGTGAGAGAGAGAGAGAAAGAGAGAGAGAGAGAGAGAGAGAGAGAGAGAGAACGAGTTAGAAGTTTCACTGGAGTAGTAGTCGTTTAGTCATTTCACAAGGAATGTCAAGGATCTTAAAACTGGCTTTGACTGTTGTAGAAACGATTGCTCCTAATACTTGTTGGACGGCCATGGTAGTGATCGATATATCGATATATATATATATATATATAATATATATATATATATATGTATATATATATTATATATCGAACGATCGAATGAACGCGTTCACGTTCGACTTGGTGGGCACCGATATCTTTAGCCGGTATTCCAGGTCGTGCCCAGTCACGATAACCTCGAAATTCGCGGTAGTCGTCATAAATCTTAGGATCTAATGCGCTCCCGCGCGGCACAATCCGTTCGATCTAACAAGTTGCAAGAATAGCGTCTCGAGCCGGATGGTTAAAGCTGGACCCATTAAGATCGATATTGAAAAAAAAAAAGAAAAGAAAAGAAAAGAAAAGAAAAGAAAAGAAAAGAAAACGAAAGGAAAGGAAAGGAAAGAAAAGAAAAGAAAATAGAAAAGGAAAGAAAAGAAAAATCCGGTATCGATCTCTCGGGGGAACTCGTGATTGCGAGTTGACTACTCGCACTAATGTAAGTACATGCGTGTTCGAACGTAACAATGGCGCTTGTCTCTACAACGAGGTTAATTAATTACCACTATGGATAAGTAACCATTTAAGATTCTGATAATAAATGATAGTAAGATCTATTTAGATTCGTTGTTGTTTCACAAACTGTTGGAAAGTATTAACGAAATTTATGGTTCTTGATTGTCGTCTTAATTAGATAATTATTGTCTTTCTTAAGTTTAATTTTGTACAATGGAATGA
>NC_062188.1:7287611-7332611 GCF_912470025.1 Vespa velutina
AATAAAAGGTCGTTGACGTCTCGCTGACGTATACAACTCGGCTCTCGTTTAATAGCAAGCACGCTTTGAGAGAATCGTATCTTTTATCTCACTCTCACTCTCTCTCTCTCTCTCTCTCTCTCTCTCTCTCTCTCTCTCTCTCTCTCTCTAACTCTCTAATTCTCTGAGATGATCCACTGATGTTAATTCATTTTTTATTTTTTTCCATTATACACATTTTCGAATATATTATCATAAAAAAGTTTATAAGAATTTCCATTTATTTTTAGAGATCGTATATACGACAGCGACAAGTTTGTTACAATGTGAGAGAGAGAAAGAGAGTGGGAGAAAGAACGACAGATAGAGAGAGAGAGAGAGAAAGAGAGAGAGAGAGAGAGAGAGAGAGAGAGATAGAGGCACGCGAATAATCGAGTCGAGCGTTCGTCGTTCGTAGAAAAATGGAGTGCGAGGGGAAAGCGGTGAGTTCGAATTCTCTCACGTAAACTCGAGAGTCTCGATCGTAGTAGTCGTACGAGAGAGTCCGGTTCAAGTGGTATCGGCTGATACGACGACCATTGTTTCCTCGACTTCTCAATTAAATCCCCTTAGCGAGAGAGACCTTTCTTCCCCTGTGTGTGTGTTTTTTTTCCTCTTCTTCCTGCTTGCACCGACACTCCCCTTCTCTTTCTCTCTCTCTCTCTCTCTCTCTTTTCTTAGCTGCTTCACACATTCTGTATGCGTCCACCTCTCTCTTTCTCTCTCTCTATTTATTTCTCTCTCTCTCTCTCTCTCTCTATCTATTTATCTTTCTCTCTCTCTCTCTCTCCCTCTCTCTTTTTCTCTTTACCATCTCTCTCGATCCATGAATGGACGCCTCCGGTCGATTCCAAGAATTTAAAAACGGGAAGGAATTTCTCGAGAAAAGGAGAAAGAGAATGAAAGAGTAAGAGTAAGTGAATGTTTATATGTATGAGAGAGAAGGAGAGAGAGAAAGAGAGAGAGAAAGAGAAAGAGAGAGAGAGAGAGAGTGAGAGAAAAGAAGGTGGTGTAGGTAGAAGAGAGACACGCGGTGGGTGTGAGCTACTGGTATTTTATTGTTACCGGCGTGATTTGTGATGTTGCTGCATTGTCGTTCGCCGACGTCGTACACAGCGTATGCCGGCATACCGGTTTGTTTAGAGGACTCCGGAACGACGTCTAACGTAATTCCGTTACGAAGCAGCCACGGCAGCAGGCGCGAGCACGGATAACGAGCAAAATTATACGACTCTCTTTCGACGAACGACGTTAGTACCTACCTATATTACATATATATATATATATATATATATGCATATATATATATATATGTATATATGTATGTATGTATGGATACATGTATGTATATATGTATGGATGCATGTAAGTATATATATATATATATATATGTGTGTGTGTGTATGTACACATATATATGTATGTACATATATTTGAATAATATGATATACATGTATGTATGTATGTATTTATGAATATGTATGAATATATATGTGTATATGTATGAATGTATGTATATATGCTAATGTATGAATATATGTATATGTAGCTAACGTTTTATCGCTTTTTCGTGCGATACGCGATATTTGATTTCGTATCAATCGTTCGATTCGATGATCGAGATGATATATACTTGTGGTTTCCAATGCGATTAATTTCGAAAGTTTAGATTTCGAAAGAATAATTGCATCAGACCGATCGGTTGATATTTATTTAAGTGTAAGCATATATGTATTTTTATACAATTGCATTATAATATATATATATATATATATATATATATATATATATATATTTTATGCCAATGTCGGTAATATTTAACTCTGAAATAATTCTTATATTAAAAAATATTATAAAAAGTATAATATTAATTAATATATCTATTAAATAAAATATATACTATAGTACAATAATAAGGTGTAATACCATTAATAATATACTATGATGTTATTAAAATTATACATATATTAAATCATATATATATATATATATATGTATATAATGTATATGATATAATGTTAATAAAATAATACAACTCATATTTAATTGACATACTATAATTTCAATAATATTACAGAGAGAAAAAGAATGGCGCATTATATTAATCTTGCGAAAATGTATAACTTTCGAAATAATTTTATGTCGAGAACGTGGAAGACATTTTTTCTTTTTTTTCTACGTATTTGATATTCTTCCTTTTGATAAAGAAAAGTTTCATTGTGTGCAAAATTTCATGATCGAGTTCAAAAGAGAAAAGAAATGCGAGGCGGCGTGCTAATCACGATTTTCAAGATTAATTGCCTCGTAACGTCGTTTCCCGAAAGGCACATAAAATCCGTCGGTCTCGGTCACGAGACTCGAATATAAATTACACGTTCCTTGAAACACTTGTACTTTCCTGTCCCTTAGTCCCCGCGGTGTCCCATGCCTTCCCTTGGAGAAACACACGTGTAACTGCCACCAATAACATCTACCAAGCCTTATACTACTCTCTATCTCTCTCTCCCTCTCTCTCTCTCGCTCTCTTTCTTTCTCTCTCTCTCTCTCTTTTATTTCTTTCCTTCTTCCTTCCTTTCTTTCTTTCTTTCTTTCTTTCTTTCTCTTTGAACTTCTTGGCTTCCCTTATGAGAAAATACTCTTCTTGTCGTTACCCTCCCACGTGATTTACACAGACGAATTTATAGTCTTAGTTTTATTTCTCGAAGGAATGAAATCATGGTTCATGGTACTTATAAGTCTTATAACGTTTTACCATGCACCATGTAGATTGTGCCATTTCTAATGAACTTTTTTTCAATTACGATCATATGTAATATATGTGTACACAATAAAGTCTATCATCGTTATATTTTCATAATATCGGAGATGTTTTCGGTATTAAAATAAATAAAAAAGGAAAAAAAGGAAGAAAGAAGGTAAAGGAAAAAACGGAAAGTACCAAAAAAATATTAATTTGCAATTAAAATCATTTTTATTTTCCTATGATAATTATAATAATGTAAACATGTATATGAACATTTTTAATTTTGGTTAAGGAAAGTAAAAAATTGAGACAGTCAAAATAAAAGAAAAAAAAGTATCATTGTCTTTTGATGAAATTACATTAAAAAAAAAAAAAAAAAAAAAAAAAAAAGAAGAAGAAGAAGAACAATTATATAATATCATTTTTATATTCCAATAATAATGTAAACACTTATGTGAAAATTTTTTTATTTGGTTGACAGATGAAACTTGAAATTCTCAAAGTAAACGATGATCATATGCTTTTGTGAAGTATCATTGCGATAAAAAAGAAAAAAAAAAAAAAAAAAAAAAAAAAAAAGAAAAAAACCAAAAAAAAACAAAAAGAAAAAAAAAAAGAAAAACAAAGCGAAAAGAAAGAAAGAAAAAAAAAAAAAGAATCAAGAAATCATTATAATTCCGATCGATAAAAGGCAAGTTTCGCTCTCCCACGCTTTCGCGAGTAGCAGAGGTTTCCAGTTTCCACGTTGGAAGACGACTCGGCTCGGAATTCCTTGATAAGGTGCGATTCGTGCTGCCGTGGGAATCGATTTAGCGCTCGTTAAAAAGGAGAAGGAGAAGGAGAAAGAGAAAGAGAATGAGTGAGAGCGAGAGACGCACCCGGACGCGGATATACGTAAGTACGCGGCGCGTGCAGCTACGCCGGTGCTCGAGTATCGACCAGGTTAGCTTCGGTATCGATTGTTTGTTGAGAGACTCGAAGCTCCGAGGGATATCCCGTTTCCATGAGAGACACATAATGCTTACATACCAACGAGTCTACGAAGAGAGAGAGAGAGAGAGAGAGAGAGAGAGAGAGAGAGTACCACTGTATCCATCGTAAAATATTATTCAAAATTTCATTACGTTTTTTCTATTTTTCTTTCTTTTCTTTTAATTTTTTCTTTTATTTTATTATTTGTTTTGTTTTGTTTTTTAATTTCGTAGATTGACCCTAAAATTATACTGATGACATCTATCTTAATATAGTCGCTGTTTCCATTGATCTTTATTACTCTAATCGACAGTAATATTGCCGATAATGTATTATTGTTGATATTTGTATTTACTTGTATTGAAAAAAGATTATGATAAATATATTATATATATATATATATATATATATATATATATATATATATATATGTATATATATATAATTCATTTGTTAAGATTTAACGTTAACAAGGATTTTTAATAAACAACTGTCTTATAAAACTTATTGAACAATTATATATTATAATCCTTAATTCGAGGAATCGATTTTATATACTCTTTTAATATACAAATAATTAACCATGTTTATGTTAACTTAGAATATGTTTAAACTATGTTTAATTAACTATGTTTATGTTACTATGTGTAATTAAATATCTTTATGTTACTTTAGGATGTTAAAATTGATCAAAAGATTTGTTCGATTTTGACTGTAAAACGTGTTATAATATTTTTAGATCAATAAGGATTAATATAGGTTAGAATGTTTTTTTTTTTTTTTTTTCTTTTTTTAATTGTACACATCAACAACAATTGATTAGTCTTGAGTAATTAAAAACTGTTCAGCCTCGATTTCGAATTTTGTCAGACTTTCAAACTCTCTTTCGTCTACACAAGTTAGAGAGTAGAATACACGAATAGTTTTTTAATTTTTTTTTTCTCTCTCTTCGCAAGAGAAAGGAAAGATTCACGAATTCGAAAGGAATTTTGAAAGTAATTAGAAGTCGACGACTGCGTTAGATTTGTCGACGTTTCACGTTTGAAGTAAAGCAAAGTCACTATATATTATTCTGTCTATTTGATAGAAAGAAAGAAAAAAAGGGAAAAGAAAAAAAAAAAAAACAAGAATTCATGCCCGCAGCGTTACGAACCGTTAGAAAGTTTTTTTAGATCGCAAATTTGGACCTTCCAAATCTCTCTCTTTCTCTCTCTCTCTCTCTCTCTCTCTCTCTCTCTCTTCCATTCTATTTTTCTTTTTTTTTCTCTTTTACGATCATTACATCGTAACGATCGTCATTAAGGTCTACTTCAGGAGGAAAGAGTTTTGTGGATAACACGATGGCGTTGATCGAAAGTACGACGAGCTTAGAACGTAATTATTAGTTTAATTCTCTAACTATCTCTCTCTCCTTCTCTCTCTTCCTCTCTCTTTCTCTCTCTCTCTGTCTTTCTCTCTTTCTGTCTTAATTCTGACAAATATCGATCGTTCTTTTCCCTCGAACGGATCGCTCATAGTCATCCTTCACGTTTCTAAGTGGGGTGAACGAATCGAGATATCTCCTCTTCCGTTCCTTTTTTTCCTCTCTCTTTCTCTCTCTGTCTCTCTGTCTCTCTCTCTCTCTCTCTCTCTCTCTCTCTCTGTCTCTCTGTCTCTCTCTTTCTCTTTCTCTTCACGCTTAGTAAAACGATCCACGTGTTTATATCTAAATCATTTTTTACCATTAATTATAAAGAACAGAGACAGACAATGATCTATCGAAACTCGATCTTCCTCGTTATACTCATTATTCAAGAGATAGAGAAAGAGAGAGAGAGAGAGAGAGAGAGAGAGAGAGAGAGAGAAAGATAAAAACAGATGCAGGAAAGAATAATAACATTATTTAACAAGGATATTTATTATTTGACCATGATGTAACAAGCAAAAGAAAAAGAAATGAAAAATGGAGAAAGGAAATAAAAAAAAAAAAAAAAAGAAAAATGCTATATTTTCAATATTTCAGTATTCTC
Organism: Vespa velutina; assembly: GCF_912470025.1. NCBI lineage: Eukaryota > Metazoa > Arthropoda > Insecta > Hymenoptera > Vespidae > Vespa > Vespa velutina. The sequence goes on from NC_062188.1 coordinate 7,293,354, forward strand.
GAGTCGGTCCGGCGCGGGCCGGCTTCTCTAGATCTCGAGCACAGATGTGTGTTCCATGGCAGCCGGCCCGAGGCCAAGGATCCATTAACTCACCGCCCACGCGGCTCTTGTTTTCGACACAATCCATAAATATAAGACTGACGTGGTGGAATTTACGCAACGGCCAATTAATATTAATTTTCATTAGCATATTGATATCATTCTGCAGTCGTATTGAAACAACAATTTTAGTGATATCTATTTGACGATATCGTATCGAGTATAAATCGAAATTCTCCTTGGAATATGAACTATGAACTCTCTGACGTCCTTCGAACTGTTGGGAAAAGAAAGGAAAAAAGAAAAAAAACAAAAACAGAAAAAGGGGAAAGAAGAAGAAAAAGAAGAAAAAGAAAGAAATGAAATAAAAAGAAAAAAAGAAAAAAGAAAATTTATCATGGGAAGAACAATGGAAGATCGAAGGCCACGGGGGAGGGAAAATAATGGTCGGCTTTACTCTCGCACGTAGCACGTGGTGCACGCGCATTCCTCACGACGTACTACACCATGAAAACGCATCTTGTAAGATGCGTTTACACGCGCGGAAAGTCGTGGCAACGTAGAAGAGAACACGTATGTATATATATATATATATATATATATATATATATATATATATATATATATATATATGTAGGTATAAAGCGATTCTCGAGAGCCAGGGAGGCGGATGTGGCGCTGAAAGACAGCGCCTTGTTACTTAATTCCATGCGCTCGCTTAAATAGAACGACTTAGACTTAAGGTAGTCTGCAAAAATGAAAGACACGCCGTTGTGGACGGCGAAGGAGCGCTTTTATACGTGTGCGTGCATTTATGCACGTGTGTGTACGTGTGACAGAGAAAGAGGGAGAGAGAAAGAGAGAGAGCGAGAAAGAGCGAGAGGGAGGGAGGGAGAGAAAGAGAGAGAGAAAGAAAGATAGGGTGGAGAGGGGAGGGGGAACAGTCTCGTTCGTAGGATGTCGGGGGTGCCTACTGGTTTTGATATACGAGCACACCAATACACGATCGAACGGTGTTACGCGCGTGAGTCATATCTGAAACCAGTCCGAGAAAGCAAATGTACGCGTGTGTATACACATATATATATATATATACATATATATATATATATATATATATAATATATATGCATACATATATATATATGTACATACAGCTTATATACATATTTGTATACATATTTATATTTACATACTTATTTTATATACTTGTATATATACACACATACACATAAGATTATGTATATATACATATATATATATATATGTGTATATATGTAAAGAGGTATATATACATATATATATACACACATTTATATATAAAGTGGTATATATACGTATATATATTTCATATATATATATATATATATATATATATATATATATATATACACATATGTAGGTAAAGATAAGAAAAGACGAGGAACGTGTGTATATACCGAAAGTGGAGGGACCTTTGAATATTTCAGACGAGCCGTATCCGAGCTTGCGTTGTTACGAAGGCGTGTGCGTAATCCTTCTTCGGTGCGTCTCTCCGATCTGGCCACGTGAGATTAAAAGGTCTCTACTCTCTTTTCTCTTTATCTATCCCTCTATCTATCTCTCTCTCTCTCTTTCTTGCTCTTTCTCGCTCACTCGTTCATTCGTTCGTTCATTCGTTCATTCGTTCGTTCGTTCGTTCGTTCGTTCGTTCGTATTAAACGCTTTCGTATTTTTCTTCTTTTTTATTTCTTCAACCTCGAAAGAATATGTACGTTGATTCGTCATAAATTTTGCGATGTGTTAGAGAGTAATATGTGGTTCGGATTAATCCTCGAGTTGCGCGAAATTGTTTTCATCATCTAAACTGGTTCGAAATGCTACTACTATTATCTATTTATCATTCTCGTTTTAAACGTTTCTTGATTGATCGACAAGCGAAAATAGTTTTTATTTATTTTGTCATTTCGGATTTTTTTCTCTTTTTTTTTTTTTTTCGTTTCTTTTTTCCTTGAGATAGAGAAGAGGATATATTGTCAAAGTTAAATATATTTCGTTCGTTTCCTAATTAAACATTTTTGCTTAATCATAGTTTAGAAATAATTAGATTTCTCTTATATTAATTTTAATATATATATATATATATATATATATAAATTTCTCATATTATATTCGTCAAAACATTTTCGATCAAGAATGATCATCGACGTAAATCTTACTCTTTCTCTATTTCTTCTCTCTTTCTCTCTCTCTCTTTCTCTGTCTTTCCTTCTCTTTCTTTCATACGATCCATTAAAGCGAAAGCAGACACGACGAGAGAAGAGAGCTAACCGTTTGATGGACGATAGAAAATAACGTCTAGATAATGGAGAAACGAAGTCGTTCGAACGAATAACGTTGGAGTACGGAATTATGTAAATTTTCTCTAGAAAAAGAGAATATAATACCTGGTCACCGTCGATCGGATTATTAATCATCGATCTTCCAAAAGAACAAGGACAACGATATCTCGATTTACGCGAGGACGCAAGTTATCGTTCGTCGAAATAGCTAAGAAAACTTTCCCAATACACATACACGCACGCACACACACATACATACACACACAAATACACATATAGGCATACAAATAAAACATACACACTTACGCAAACTTACAATTAGACACAGAAAACACATAGTATACATTCATGCAAACATTCTCCTATCCGAATTTCTTTCGTTTTATTTTTTCAGCTATAAGCGATCCGATCGAAACGAAATTATTCGCGCGTAACGCGTGGCTTCGTTACTCGGCTAGCTCGACAATGGAAAATTATTAGAATGGATCGATAAATCAGAGAGCGATAACGCGACGTCGTTTCTCGAGTGGGAAAGGTTCGCTTTTCTACGCGAGGACATAGAGGATCGCCGTTGATCGTGGGCGTACGATCCCTCGTACGATCTCTCGAAGGCGAATTCGTTAGAAAGAAAACCTTCCGTGAAGGGCTGCCAAATGAAAAATCAAATTCGATTGGAGTTCCATAGAATGAAGGAGGAGAAGGAGGAAGAGGAAGAAGAGGAGGAGTAGAAAAAAGAAGAAGGGTGGAGAATAAAAGAGAGAGAGAGAGAGAGAGAGAGAGAGAGAGAAAGAGAGAGAGAAAAGAAAAAGAAAGAGGAGGGAGTGGAACGTACGTACACACATACATACATACGTACATACATATGTACATGCATACATACATATATACACATACACATAAAACGTGGCAGTTGGCGTGCAGCGTAGAAAACGAAACAATAATTCGTGCGATCACAATGCACGAAGCAGCATTGTGGACGCGGGGTCAGGAGCGTATCTATCGGTGGTCGCAAGTGGTGTAACAATACTACTAAAAGCTCTTCTGTGTATACGCATGTATATATCTGTATAAATCTTTCGTATCTTTCTCTCTCTCTCTCTCTCTCTCTCTCTCTCTCTCTCTTTCTTTCTTTCTCTCTATCTATCTATCTATCTATCCATCTCTCTTTCTCTTTTTCTTTCTTACTCTCTCATCATCACGAGCGTATCTGCCTCGAGCCAGCAGCATCACAAGGACCACTAGGAGGCGAGCGAACTCTTGGCGTATCCACCCACGACGTGGCATACTGTAACGAGGCTACAGTCCATTAAGTGCGTGCAGCTATTATGGCTAATGCATTATGAAGTAATAAAAAACGGGAACTATAGCACAGCGTCTCTCTCTCTCTCTCTCTCTCTCTTTCTCTCTCTCTCTCTCTCTCTCTCTCTCTCTCTCTCTCTCTCTCTCTCTCTCTCTCTTTGTCTTTCTTTGCACGCGCCCAGAGTGAACCGGACCACATTCCACGTCAGAAAAGTATATGTGTTGGTATTGTATGTGTGTACACGCCGATTTCAACGAACGTTAGTTTCTTGACGCTACCCGATGCTCATCGATAGAGACCATCGAACTCTTCTACGTGAGATACTATAGGTATACTATAGGTATATATATATTTTATATATATATATATATATATATATATATATATATATATACGTATATAAATTCTAAATAAATATAAGTACATGTATGTATGTATGTATGTGTCGATATCGTCCATCGATTCGGTTAAAAGTCTCCAGTTGTAAATCAAAGACAATTGCATTAGCCATATATCTAAGGATTTTGTATCGCGTGGGAATAATTGCACGACTCACGATAACACGGTATCATTTTAATAAAACGTCTTAACGTTTCTTCTATTATTTCGATAGATCAATACGACGATTATTCCTTCCGGTAACACTCGCACTCGTCGGTGAAAGAAGGAAGTAGAATAGGAAGTCTTGAAAAAGCTTTAGTACGAGGAGATATATAATAACGGGACGAGAGTGAGAGAGTGAGAGAGAGAGAGAGAGAGAGAGAGAGAGAGAGAAAGAGAGATGGATCTTTCTTTATACGATAGGGGTTGTCGCGTCAAACGTGTAAAACGAGAACTAGAAGAAACAACCCTTTTTCTTTTTCTTCCATCGTATTCTTAAACGAAACGCGAATGTTTTATCTACTACCTTAGGAAATTGTCGACAATCTAAAAATATCTCTTCTCTTTCTCTCTCTCTCTCTCTTTCTTTCTTTAGAATTTTCCTTTTTTTCTCCACCTCTTTTCTAGTTTTCTCCTTCCCTCTCTCTCTCTCTCTCTCTCTCTCTCTCTCTCTCTCTCTATCTCTTTCTCTCTTATCTCTTTTTCTTTTTTTTTCTTCATCTTCTTCTCCGTACTTCTCTGTCTTTCCACCACCCTCGACCGAAAGACGCGACTCGTCGGCCATATGGTCCGCGAGGGAGAGATAAAAAATTCATATTTTCACCGTGGAAGGGCTGAGGACGCGGTGAGTGTATTTTTAAAAGCACGCGCCTCGAGAGAGCGTTCGTTCAACTTTTCCTCTCCTTGGTACTCGACGATTCTTCAAATCTAGTAATTCCACATACTCTTTCTCTCTCTCTTTCTCTCTATCTCTCTCTCTCTCTCTTTCTCTCTTAAGAAACGTCTTATTGATGTAACATTATTATTATTAACTTATTATTCAATATTATTAATAACATTTTATATTATTAATCGTTTTAATATTTGATATTATTAATGTATTCACAATATTTATCATTATTTCATTTATTTTCCTTATGTATCTTCGTTGAAATTTCAAAAATTTCCAAGAGGGAGGATGGGAGGGGGGACGACTCTCGTCGTTTCAGCTGTCCATTAACGTTCTTCTTCAAAATTTTTTTCCCCCTTCGAATACTGAATCCATGGATCTTTTCGATCGTGGAAAGATATTACCATCGTGCCTGTCGACTACCTGGAATCGAAAACTTTTTTCTTTTTCTTTTTCTTTTTTCTCGATCCACCCCTCCTAGTCCGATCCGTTATTCAAGGGTACGTCCTCGCGTCTAATGGTTTTTCTCATAACGGAACAGAGAAACCCTTTTTTTCTCCTCGAAATGCAAACCCTGTGCGGGTACCATCTCTCTCTCTCTCTCTCTCTCTTTCTCTCTCTCTCTCTCTCTCTCTTACGATTTTATCGAAGGTTTTTAAATCACGCGAAACAACGCGAGTCGTTTTCGTGAGATCGAAGAAACGCGATACTTTATTGACGCCTTCGAAAGAAGGACTCTTTGATAAAAACCTCTATCCGATCCATTTATATAGTAAAAAAAAAAGAAAAGAAAGGGTTCGCCCTCAACCCTTTCCTTCCATCATCGAAGAACCTAACGGGTCACAATTTTTTCTCACATTCTACTTTTCCAAATTGACTACCTGCCGCTTTTTTTTTCCTTACCTCCGATGATTGCCGGGACTTTCTTATTTCCTGGTTTATTTATAATATCTATTTATTCTTTTTTTTTTTCCTTTTTTTTCCTTTTTTCTCTTATAAAAGAAAACCTATTTACCTACTTACTATTTGAATAACGAAAGAGAGAGAGAGAGAGAGAGAGAGAGAGAGAAATAGATTTGTAATTTCATCCTCTTTTTCTATCTATTATTATTTCTTTTTCGCTTGTTCTTTTCATGACGTCGGCTACGGGTTCGATAAATCAAAAAGATTCGAACGAAGAATAGAATACGAACTAGAGAAAAAAGACAATCGTCCCTTTTCATATAAACGAATCTATACAATTTTAATCGTTCATAATCACAAACCACCCGCACACCATATAAGAATGATCTTGTTGAAGGTCCCTAGGTAAAGAAAGAATAAAATGGATGGTACCATCATCATAAAAATGGATCACTTTTTCTTCCTTCTTTATCGGCCCTTTTCTAATTTAGTCTCGAGCACGTTTCTAATCGAGTTCTACGGATATTACGATAATGCTTTTCGTTGCAACAAACGAGCGAGCATGTCTCCGGCACGAAAAAAAGGGAGGTACCCGGTTCTTACGGGGAGGAGAGAACGCTGCTACGTTATTGGACGAAAACTTACCCTCGTTCACGTATCGTTGCTACCCTTCGTTGCACCGGCCGAGCCTGCGCTCTCAGACCATTACATTGTTCTCGCTTCCGCATTGGAACGAAATTTGCATAGGGAGTTTGGGATTCGGGTGAAATAAAAGGGGCCGAGCATAAGGGAGACCGAGTTTCAAAATTTCGTTACGTTTAATTAACGTGATCTAAACCATCGTAAATCGTCCGAACCAAATTATTTCAACGATTTTCTTATCAAAATCATTTTAATTTTTTATATATTTTTTAAACATTATTCATGTGCACGTATATACATATATACACATACGTATATACATTTTTTTCAAACATATATTTTTAAATGTATTAATTTTTCTACATATAAATTTTAAATAAATAAATAAATAAATATATATATATATATATATATATGTATCATTTAATATTAAAAATAAATTTCCATTTTAGGATAAAATCCAATTCATCATGAAAGAAATCGAAATCGAGGCACTGTTAATAACCCAACCAACCGTGGTATCAGCCCGTAGAGTTCACGATAAGAATCGCAAAAAGAACTGGACAACTTAAAAACGAGTGGGAGTGTCCTTCGAAAAGGGGTTGCGATTGGCTGACTAAAATCCTTTCAATACGTATACGAGCCTACCAACGGCTTTACCCTATTCACCCTCGGACGATAGAAAATGAGTTTTCGAAGCTAACGACGCAGGAGTTTCATTCGTTCTAATCCACAGATCGATAGAGATCTTGCGATCGAGGACAACAAAAAGAGTATGGGGGAGGGGGGGGGGGTTGTTAATCGTTGTAGAGAAAAAAGAGAGAGAAAAAAAAGGGTGAGAAGGAAGGAGAGGACGGGGGGGGGGAGGTTGGTTGGTGGTGAGTAATGTAGACGACGAAAAGGAGAAGGCATCGCGACGTCGGTGGACGTCGAGTTCTCTCTCTCTCTCTCTCTCTCTCTCTCTCTCTTTCTTTTTCTCTTTCTCTCTCTGTCTTTCTGTCTCTCTGTCTCCCGGAGGCGGGGAGATGTAGTTTGCGCGCGCGCGCTCAGGGGTGGGGCATCACTCGGCTGGGTCGAGCCGTTCGACGAGTGGTGGGGCTCGCGGAGTCGAAGATGCCGAGTAGTGGGGGACTCTTCTCGCGCTACCGAACCTCCTCCGTCTCCTTCTCGGTTAGTTGCGTCTCTCTCTTTCTTCCTAGTACCGCTTGGCGGCGGTGGTGGTGGCGGAGGGGTTCAGTCATCTCGCGCCAGCCGAGCCACGCGCATACTGTTCTTCTTCGACACGATTACTCGCGACAATCTTTCTTGGCTTGGTATTCTAACGCGAATTTTCTTTTACGATATAACAACAACAACAACAACAACAACAACAACAACAACGATAACAATAACAATAACAACAACAATAATAACAACAACGATAATAACAATAACAACGTTGTTTCTTCTCTTTAGTCCAATAATTATCGTTAAACACGTTAAGGACGAAGACAATCAACGACAACTGTCTCTCCTCTCTCTCTCTCTCTCTCTTTTTCTCTGTCTTTCCCTCTTTTTCTTTCTTTCTATTTTCTTTTCTCTTCTTTCCTCTTCTCATTTCTTTTTTCAACACTCAAAGAGCGCAAGTTCGGAACTGGACCGCCCTCTCCGGACGGAAGCCACGGAACAACACCCCCACTCAACTCCCTCCACCGAATCAGACTACCACCTCCACCTCCTCCTCCTCCTCCTCCTTCTTCTCTTATGAGAGTGAGAGAAAGAAAGAGAGAGAGAGAGAGAGTGAGTGAGTGAACGAGTGAGCGAGTGAGTGAACGAGTGAGAAAGAGAGAGAGAGAGAGAAAGAGAGAGAGAGAGAGAAAGAGAGAAAGAGAGAAAGAAAGAAAGAGAGAGAACGTTTCACGCCAACCCCCCACTTTCGACAAGGAGAGGCAGATACTCCGACGATAGAGCCTCCGGCACACGGGCACCGAGAGTACCACGCGAGTGGAGAACCCGTGGCTCCGTCGCGTTCAACCCCCCGAAGAAGATCGGAGGACCTGAGGATCGAAAAGGGAATATTAATACGTGGATCGTATATAAAGAAAAATTATCTCTCTATCTCTCTCTCTCTCTCGATCTAAATCGTCTCGTTATAAATCATTTCGACAATTTGTAAAAAAAACATACGTGATCGTAAAGGAAAAAACGGGTCCGTTTACGTTAAGTCGATTCGATGAAGGAAAATTAGTGACTAATAATCCCTAAACGGTCGGGTCGGTCGGTCCATCGGTCCATCGGTCCATCATCAATTCGGAGGATGGAGAACGTGAGATCATCGACGACATCGAGGAACAACGATCATTGGCATCAAGATCGATAAACACGGGGTGGTTTCCGTAAAAAGAAAAAGACGAAGGAAAAGAAACGGGGGGTGATCGAGTATCGTTTATTACTTAATCTAAAGGAAGGGGAAGTATACAGGAAAATTTGTACGGACCACCCCGTTGTAAACGTTTCTCCGCGTGTATAATGTGTGAGTGACAAGTTTTGAAAGTTTTCTCATACAACGACAGTTTTATTTATTATATATAATACGATAATTCTTCTTCGGGGCGGGGGGGGGGTTGGGGACCTCGCGATAAAAGGTGCCGAGGATGAACTTGATGATTTGGATTTGAAGGAGAAAAAAGGAAAAGAAGAAAAAGGAAATAGGAGAGAAAGATAAGTGCACGTGATAACGAGATTCGGTGTGAGTGTTTAATGCGCAAATAATTATTATATCAGAGAAGAAGCTGACTGTGGTGCTTCCTTTTTCATTGTTTTGTTTTTTCCTCCTCTTCTTCATTTCATTTCATTTCATTTCATTTCCTTCCCTCTCTTTTTCGTTTCCATTCTTTTCTTTTCTTTTTCTTTTGTTTTGTTTTACGTTTTCCCCCGCCAATCCTTTTTTCTCTCCCCATTCCTTTATTTCTCTCAATCTTTCGTTGGTTATCACGAAAGTGCGCGGAGTGTGATTATTATTTTACGAAATAAGAGGAGAAGGACAAAGGGCAAACTCCGACATTGATATCAAGTTTTATTTCCTTTTTCCTTTTATTTATCCTTCTCTTTCTTTTTCTGTTTCCTTTTCCTTTTTTTTTTTTTTTTTGATTCTTTTCAAATTTCTTTCCTTTCTCCCTTTATCTTTCTCTCTCTCTCTCTCTCTCTTTCTCCTTCTCTTCCCTCTCTCTCTCTCTCTCTCTCTCTCTCTCTCTCTCTCTCTCTTTCACTCACCCACTCACTCATTCTCTTTAACTCTCTATCTCTATATCTCTCTTTTTCTCTTCTTTCTGTGTGAACACGTTACACGTTTTCGTCGTATAAAAAAGTGTTTGGAAGTTTTTTACATTTGATAACAAGTTGGAAGGATTCTCAATCGTTGTGCCGACGGACTATCATGGTAACGTTAAGTGCGAACGGTGGAAGGAACGAGGATACTCGCTGAAAGGATTAATGAGGTAAATTTTACTTTAAGGTTAATTTATATTCTATCTTTATCTTTATCTTTATCTTCATCTTTATTATCTATCTATCCTATCTATTTCTTTTTATCTTTTCGTTAAAAAATTCCCGAAATTTTCCTGAAAACGAGTGATATTTAAAATCATCCAGCATATATATATATATATATACATACATGCATACATACATACATACATATATATATATATATATATATATATATATATATACACGTACATATATAGGATTACTATAGTTTTATAACCGTTTTCTAATGTTCGTTAGAAATAGAGCGTAAATAATCGCACGTAAATAGCCAACCGTTCGAGCTCGAACAGCGCGACCTGCGAACCCGTCGAGAGTATCTCAGAATCGACTACTAGTCGATCTCGATCCACTTCGATATATAGTATCGATTATTATGTAAAAATGTAAGTAAGAAACTCAAAGAACATTCGTTCGTGATACTTTTTATAACTTGCCAAGAAGGTGGAAAATTTTCGAGTAAATATATATACGCATTCTTTCTGAAAATATAATATTTGTTACAAAATATTTGAATTATTCTTGCTCGACCGTTCTCGTAGTCGTTTGTCGCCGTCGTCGTCGTCGTCGTCGTCGTCGTCGTCGTCGTTGTCGTTGTCGTCGTGCTTTATCGCGTTTAAAAGCTGTAAAACAAGTTGGCATTTACTTCGCGCCATGAGACGACGACTGAAACGACAAAGAGCGAACGCATTTTTAATTTATTATATTAGAAATTTTCTTTATCTTTTGTTCCATCGTGTATCATCGGAATACTCGGTCACGTTAATAAAGATTTAATAACGTCAGAATTGTTTCGAAAATTTTCTACGTAAGAAAAAAAGAATCATCTGAGAGTAGAATATGTGATTATGTGTTTGTGTGTGTGTGTGTGTGAGAGAGAGAGAGAGAGAGAGAGAGAGAGAAAACGATATATCTCGTTGTTCGCGCCAAAACATATTTGTCTACTTTTATGCTCGGCGGTAAATTAAACTTTCACGTGATTGCATAGATCTGTTGGTCCCTTTCGACCCTCTCTTTTTACCTCATTTTCTACTAACATTTTCTACGATAGCCGTCCAAAAACTTGTATTCTTAATCAAGATCGAGAAAACGAAAGTAAAATGTGTCGGGTAATAAAGTCAAGATAATTTCAAGTCATATGTTAGTCCTCGTATACAAATGTAAACCGCTTTTGAATTATATGAAATAGTCCCGTTAATTGCCCCGCAATAAAATCTCGAATAGTATTAGCTTTTTCACTTCTTGGAGTTCTATTATCGATGATGATTTTTCTCAATTTAAGGGAAATAGCATCGAACGATACGAATATGGAGAGGTAAATGTTATTTTTGGAATTCTTTGAAAAAGTTTTATTTAACGATCTATTAACGAACCCGACAAATGTTAATATTTTCTTTAATATGGGTTAACATTCGTCGGTGCAATTCGTTAAATAAATTTTCATTTGATAGTCTAAAGATGATTAAAAGAGTAGGAAGAGATGGGTGACAAGGCGGGGAGGGAGGGGGGGGGGGAAATCGAATAACGTCAACGTTATTCTTTATACGTTTTTTTTCCTCCTTTTCTTTTTACTTCTTTTTTTTTTTTTTTTTTTTTTTTTTTTTTTTATATAATTGTTTTTATTTCTTTCTTCTCGAAAAATTTTCATTTAACATCGACTTTACGTCATTAATGCGCGAATAATTTAGTGTTCATCACGTTAAATAAATTTTCATTTCATTTTATTTCGTTTCGTTGTTATAAGTAATATTGATTAGTTGTTATAAGTATAATGATATCGAGTTGCAAAAAAATCTCTCGTAGTACATTAGAACGATATTAGCTTTTCGAGCTCGATGCAAATTCTAATCCATTTAAAAACAGGATCCTCCAGTGGAAGAAAAGGAAAGAAGGGAAGAAAGGAAGGGTGGTAATTTGGGGGAAGGGTAAGACGTAAGGAAGAAAGAGAGAGAGAGAGAGAGAGAGAGAGAGAGAGAGAGAGAGAGAGAGAGAGAGAGAGGGACGGGTTCTAGTTTCGTCGCAAGCTTTCTTTCGCGACCTTGCACCCGAAGAATTCGACCTCGATTCCAGGCGAAACAGGAAGGTTTCCCTCGCGAGATTATGTCATTTCCGTTCTCGTCTTGTTTTTGCCTTTTCCCACGGAAGTCGTCGCGGCGCTGCCTCTCTCGACGCCCACCTCTTCCAGCATCTCGTTTTTGCCGCGTGCCGCCACAGTGTGCACATTTCTCTGTCCCTCTCGCACATTCTCTCTATATATCCTATCTCTCTCTCTCTCTCACTCTCTCTTTCTCTCTCTCTCTCTCTCTCTCTCTCTCTCTACCTCTCTCTTTCTGTCTCTCTCTCTCTCTATCTCTATCTCTATCTATCTTTCTATCTATTCCTCTCTATCTTTCTCTTTGACTCTTTATCTCTATCTTTATTTTTTTTCTATCTCTTTCTTCGGAGCAAAAATTTTCTTTTTTGACGATCGTCGATAAATTCGTTGAATTATTCTTTCTTTCTTTTAATAGTGAAAACACTCATAGTCGAACAACGGAGGTAACGACGACATCGCTAATTAGCATTAATTGCGAAGTGATTTATAACTATTAATATATTCCTCTCTCTCTCTCTCTCTCTATCTCTCTGTCTCTCTTTATTTCTCTATCTAATAAACTCACAATGTTTCTCGTAACATGTCCTTCGTAACGCATTATCGTAAATTAAGCTTTTCCAATTTGTATTCGAGCGATTCGTCGTCATCGTTTTATTTTCAAATTTGTATAAACGATTAACAATGAGTCCAACCGATTGATTGATTTCACTTAGCGAAAGACGGGAGTTGCTATTTCTTTTCTCTTTTTTTTTTTTTTTTTTTTTTTTTTTTTTTTTTCTAATAACGATACCGTTTAACATAGACAACGTTATCCATCGAAGCCGTATTAGTACGGAGTTTAGTCGTAACTCCTCGGTCCGTCCCCGCCCCCGCCATCGCCCCCGTTCCCCCCTATTTCCACTAGCTCCTTCGACGAAGATTACAGCTCGAACGAGAGACTTGGTTGGAACGACGAAGAGCGATAAAAGAGACGTAAAAGAGAGGAAAGGGAAGCGTGTTGGTACATACATACAAAAGAGAGGAGGGGAGAAGGAGAAAGAGAAAGAGAGAGAGAGAGAGAGAGAGAGAGAAACGCGAAGGTGGAAAGAGAGTAAAGGTTGGTCCTGAACGTGGCTGCTGTTGTGAGTAAGAGAAAGAGGGAAAACGACAGGTAGCGAGACGAAGATAGAAGGTACTTACTCGTGAAACGAAGAGTGAGGAAAGAGAGAGAGAATGAGAAAGAGAGAGAAAGGGAGAGAGAGAGAGAGAGAGAGAGAGAGAGAGAGAGAGAGATGGAATAACGTAGTAGAGGAAGAAAAGCTCGAAACAATTGGAGGCGCGGAGGCGGCCGCATTTCATGTTGGTTGGCATCGGCTCCCTTTAAAGAGTCTCTTGCTTTTTGTTAGCTCTTCGAAAATTATGATTGTTTGTCCGCGAGATTTACTGCTCGGAGGCCCCCTTGGCGCAGCACATATGTGTATATAGTATATACGTACATATAAGGTGCCCTCGAGGGGTATACCTCTCTCTCTCTCTCTCTCTCTCTCTCTCTCTCTCTCTCTCTCTCTCTTTCGCTCCCCTTGCGTCTTCTCGAAAGCGCTGACGGAGAGAAAAGGAACTCTCCTCTGAGTTTACCGAGATTAAAGAATCTGGAATTTACTGCGCTCGTTACCAAACTTAAACTTATCTATCTCTCTTTCTCTCTCTCTCTCTCTCTCTCTCTTTCGTTTTCTCTTTCTCTTTCTCTTTAATTCTTCCTTTTACTCATCTTTACCCGACTACGTTCTACCATAACGTAATCTCGAGAACGAGATTAGAGAGATCTCTTGTTTGATCATCGCCGAGATATTCGTCCTGTAAATCTACAGATTTTTTTTTTTTTTTTTTTAGCGAAAAATCTTTTAAAGATTCAACGAAATCGTTTGATTATTGCATGTAACGGCAATAACGTTGAATGAAATTCATTTCGAGAAATGTGTATTTAAAAATTTCGAATACCAGACAAAAAAAGAAAGAGGGGGAGAGAGAGAAAGAGAGAGAGTGGAAAGAGAATGAAAGAGAGAAAGAGGGAGATATATATATATATATATATATATATTCCGCAAAGTTTAGCGGTAGTAGAAAACACTGGTATAATATTAAGACTATAGGAGGGAAAACGTCGGAGGAGGAGGATTTTAAGAGGGTCGTGAACGCGATATAAAATCTTTTTAGCGTGAGTCGCGGCGTTATTTCGCCAAGTGCGAGAGCATTATCGGATTTCGGTAAGAATTTTCATCGTAAAGCGGCCGAGACTCTTTCTCTCTCCCTTCCTTTTCTCTCTTTCTCTCTCTCTCTCTCTCTCTCTCTCTCACTTTCTTTCTCTTTATCTTTCTCCGTTTCTCTTCGTTTCGGTCCGCTTGCTGTATATTCGCCTGATTTATTTCGGATCTTATTGTACCTCCGAACTAAACCAGTCCGGACTCTCGCGTACAACCAAAAAGTGGCTTCTCTCTCTCTCTCTCTCTTTCTCTCTTTATCCATCCCTTTCCTCTTTTCTTCTTCTCCTTCTTCTTCTTCTCTCTTTCTTGAGCCGCTTCGAACGATCGCTCTATAAATTTCACGAGTCTTTCGAACCCTATATTTTCTCGTTATCCTCGCGTTTTGCACGACACGTTTTATTAAAGCACGGTAATTTTACGAGGTCCAGCCTTCTCCTCTCGCGTACGATCCTCTCTTTTTTTCCATTCCCTTTTCATCTCTCCTCCTCTTCCTCCTTCTTCCACCGTCTTTTGCCTCTCGCTCGCTCGAGTCAAATTCGCCGTAGGTATCGTTTTTTTTTCTCTCTTTTTTTTTTTGTGCTTCTCTGATTCCCCCCCCCCCCCCCGCACCACTACCTCGCTCCCTTCCTTGCTCCCGCTTTCCCTCTTTCTCCTTCTCTCTGCAAATCTTCAGCATCGTTATTCGGATTCGATATTTCATAAAAACGACGAAGGACGACGATCGTAAAGGACGGCCTGATTGCCAATCGATCGTTACATGCCCTATTCCCGACGTGTATCTCTTCTCGCGAGATACTTTTTTAAATTCTCTTTTTACTCGCTAGTGTCACTAAAAATGATTTCGAGCTGATATAAGAAGAATAAGAAGAAGAAGAAGGAGAAGGAGAAAGGGAAGGAGAAGGAGAAGGAAGGTCGAAAAAGGAGGATGAAAATCGCTAGCAAAGGACGTACGTACATATGTACGTACGGACGGATGGATCCCATTCTCTTCTCTCTCTTTCTCTCTCTCTCTCTCTCTCTTTTACTGCCGCCACCGTACACCCCCCTTTTCCGTACACCTTGTCCCACCTCACTTCATCATCTTCCTCTTCTTCTTCTTCTTCTTCTTCTTCTTCTTCTCCTTCTTCTTCTTCTTCTTCTTCATTCTCGGGAGACTGAGAGAGAAAGACCGAGCACGGCAGTAAAAGGCCTAAAGTTTTTAATACTTTCAGTTGTTTTTATGGCGGCTGGCGTTTGCTCTTTTTTTATCGTCCCACCCGTCCCTCTTCTTTGGCCGGAACGTACGATTCTTACTACTCTCTTGTATGAGAGAAAGAGAGAAAGAGAGAGAGAGAGAGAGAGAGAGAGAGAGAGAGAGAGAAAGAGAAAAGAAGAAGACTGAGGCTCTCCTCTGATGTACGACTCAGCGGTCCGCGTGAAAAAATCCCATAAAGCAGTAAAAAAGCACGAGGTCTGTGGGCCAGAGTAAGAGAAGGATGAGAGGGAAAGAGAGATAGAGAGAGAAAGAAAGAGAGAAAGAGAGAGAGAAAAGAGAGGGTGGAGTGGCCCTATGGGTCCAGTATCGTCGAAGGAATTCCTCTTATGACGAACCATGCGTGATTCTTTCTCTTTCTTTCCCTCTATTCTCTCTCTCTCTCTCTCTCTCTTTCTCTCTCTTTTTCTATCTTTGTCTCTCCTTAACCCTCTCTTTTCTCGCCTCTCTCTCTCTCTCTCTTTTTCTGTCTTTGTCTCTCCTTAACCCTCTCTTTTTTTTTTCTCTTCTTTGCCAGTCCGAATGTGCGCGCTTCTTCGTCTCTTTCAGTTCCTCTTCTTTGCGCTTTCTTCCTGCCTGAAGATGCTTTCTGTCGGTCCTCTCCCGAGAGAGCTTCGGTAAAGCCACACGCTACGCGTGTAAAGAGTTAGAGAGAGAGAGAGAGAGAGAGAGAGAAAGAGAAAGAGAGAAGGAGACACAGAGTCTCAATGGACGAATTAAAAAGCGAAGACAGAAGAATGTCAAATGACAAATGATGGACACATGTGCCAAGCACACTTACATTATACACGTATTATGTACTTACACGTTCAAATACGTTCGCATGGATATATGCATATATGAACACACACATATATATATATATATATACATATGCATGTTACACATATATGTATAGCTATTTGTATATATACGTATTTATGAATGTATGTTATACATGCGTGTATGTATGTATGTATGTATGCTGGTTGTTGTATGTATTTATGTATCTATCTATGCAATAATACAGATAGATAGAGCTAGACGCACATACACACGTGTATGTATATATATGTATATGTATATTTGTCCTCTATTCTTCTTCTCTTGTATTCTCTACGACCGTCCTGGAAAACGTTCGCTCGAGCTTTCAAACGAAGGTTAGTTAGTTACTCTCTTTCCTCCGTTCCCTCTCTTCCCTTTCGTGCAAAACTGTCAGCACGGATTAGTGCTATTTTCGAGATTTTACTCGCTCGTCGCGACTGGACGCGTGCTGTCTCATGAGAGTACGTACAATCGATGTGAAATTATCCCGGGTTCCCTCAGAATAATCATACGTGAAGGATCATTAATAAACTTACGAACGAAAAATAAAGGGGTAAAAATGACATTGGCGATTTTTCCTTTTGATATTTGAAACTCATGATTATAATATAAATATAATCGATTTAGTTGTTCTCTTTTTTCTTTGCTTTTTTTTTTTCATTTCTTTTTTTTTTTTTTTGTTTCTTTTTTTTTTGTTTTGTTTCGTCTTTTCTTCCTCGTAGCAAAATTCCGTGAGAATAGGAAATAAAAAGAGAAATGAAAAAGAGGGAGGAGGGATGAATTTGTAGTTCTTAAGTTAGAACGTTAATGACGCATCACGGGCTATGAATAGTTATGGGGCTACGCATAAATTAGATCGCGGCAATTTGAAATCGATTGCTAATTCAGCAGGTTTTCAATTATAGTAGACGCCCTGAACGTAGAATTCGCTTGGCTGCATATAGAAGTTATAAATATGGAAGGGTGTTCAACGAATCGTTCTTGGTTTTCTCTCACGTCGTATGAGCGAGCAAGAAATCTATCTCGTATCGGTTCTCGATAATAATCGTCGTTTTCGTCGTCTTCATCGTCGCCATCGTCTACGTCGTTGTCGTCGTCTTCGTCATCTTCGTCGTATTCTTCTTCTTTTTCTTCTTCTTCTTCTTAAACTTCGTTGATGTTGCGTCGAAAGAACTTCTCAACGAATACCGATCTCGCTCCTTCGCATCGCATAAAATCGCTTCGGTAATTACGATCTGGCACGTTCCGTCGTCGTATCTCGGTAATTCGTAAAAGTGTTTCATAAAACCGGAATACGAGCTCGTGCGAATAATCGTTAATTATCTTTATCGGCGTTTGGTATCGATGTAATATCGTATTACGTTGTATTTCGAGAAAACATAAATGATTTTTTATTCTAATCCTCAAAATCGTATATAAACGCGACATATACACGTTAATTAACAAGCCGATTGACGAAATATATGTTGTTATTTTAAATGGAATGAATATAATAAATGAAGTTGTACTGATAACATCTGTTATAAATGAAAAGAAAAAAAAAAAAAAAATAAATAAATAAATAAATAAAAAAAGTAAAAAAAAATAATGAAAAAAGAAAGAAAAATACTGTAATTATATATTACTAACCCAGTTACATTGTATAATACTGAAACCATTTCACTTTATTTTCGATTCCAAGAAAATTCAGAATCTAGTAAATCTTATCTCCATACGTTTAATGATCCGTTTAAATTAAACCTGTTTATTTTTGTCAACTGACTAAACCAACGTATAATATATAAAATAAAATTCAAACGATCATTAATCAAGTTATCGTTATATTAATAATCATAATCAAGTTTATTATATTATTATTATTTAAGAAAATTTATAAATTAAAAAACCGATATATATATATATATATATATATATATATATCAAATGATCGATTAAATGAAAAATTAAAAATCTTCATATTTTCTAATGGCAGATGAAATTAATTGAAGAATCCAAAAATCATTGTCGTCGATGGTATCGAAATTTTTCGAGGAGATGCCGATGATGAATTATTATTGGTGGGATGATCTTCGGGACGGAGTTCGCGTACAAAGAAAGAAAAAAAGGAAGAAAGAAAGAAAGAAAGAAAGAAAGAAAGAAAGAAAGAGAGAGAGAGGGAGAAATAAATAAAGAAAGAAGGAAATAAAGAAAGAAAGAAAGAAAGAAAGAAAGAAAGAAAGAAAGAAAGAAAGAATGAGCAAGGAGTCCTCCTCGGTAGGCCGATCGAAGCTTCGTCCGTAATTTCAGATAGAAGTCGGTGTCTGCCGGGTGTTATTAAACTCGATAGGCCAGCCCGACGTTTCTTCTCCCTCGCGGGTGTTCCACGGCTTCAATTTAAATCGGTGACTCTGCTCTTCTGTCTCTCCTTCTACCCCTCTCTCTTTCTCTCTCTCTCTCTCTCTCTCTTAACTACACGTACGCGTACCTATCTTTCTCTCTTCGTGCCAACGACGAAGACGAAACGAAGAAGAAGAAGAAGAAGAAGAAGAAGAAGAAGAAGAGGATCGTTGCTTCAGGGGCCCTTTCTCGATTCGTTTCTTCGTTTCTTCGTTCATTCGATCGTTCCACAGGTTCGAGCAAACGTACGAGTACGAAAGAAACGAAATAAGATCTACAAGCTGGACCGAGGAGGGATATAAAAGACATAAGATAGAAAGAGAGAATGAGAGAGAGAGTGCGCGAGCGTGCGATGTTCCTTCGAGTTTTAACGATAACGACCGGTTATTAACTCGTGATAATTATCGATTTTAATTATCGACGCGAGTCGCCATTAACCACCGACCAGGACTTCTTTTCTTCGTCCTCTGATTTATACTTTTTTTTCTTCTTTCCCTTTCTCTTTCTCTTCTTCTTCTTCTTTATCTTCTTTTTCTTTCTCTTCTTTATCTTCTTCTTCTTTTTCTTTTTCTTCTTCTTCTTCTTCTTCTTCTTCTTCTTCTTCTTTTAAGATTTGCATTGAAATTTCGACTGAAATGTTGATTAATCTCTAATAGATAACTTTCTCGATATTTTCTACAAATGAATTCAATGAAATTGTTGAAATATGTATATTAGTATTACGTATCCTTGTTTGATTATTTGTCATTTGATATTGACAAGTCAATGCCACGTTAAGAGCCGAGCTAAGAGTAGATATCATTTGTCATGTCTCGATCTTTTTTTTTTTTTTTTTTCACTTGTTAATGCCTAGACAAAGTACAAATTTAGTTCTATCTGCAATCAGATTACCTATAATCTCTTGATTAATTCCTGTTTTCAAAATATCTAAGAAAATGCGTGTTGATAATGTATATGCTCAGGTCAAAAGAAAAATAGAAAGATAAAAAGATAGAAAGGAAAAGAAACGAAACTATTCGTATACTAATTAGATATAGGTATTGCGAATGATTAGATATAATTTATAGTCACGCATGGTCGTGTTAAAATTTGAAAGAGCGTAAAGTAAAAGGATCGATTATTATTATTTCAGGCTGTCGATGCCTTGATACTTTGAACTGGATTTAAAAGCAAAAAAGAAAAAACGATACAAAAAAATAAATAAATAGAGAGAGAGAGAGAGAGAGAGAGAGAGAGTGAGAGAGAGGAAGAGGGAAAGGGAGACAGAGACAGATAGAGAGAGCCGTCGTAATACTCGAGAGAAAAAAAAAAAGAAAGGACAGAGACAAATGGATAGATCAACGGATAGTCCAAGCAAATGTAAAAGATTGAAAGGAAAGAACGTAAAACGTAGCAGTACCGTATAACGTTTTGCTCGTACGGAAGGATTCATGCAATGCAAATTCCGATCGGTCTCAACGACGACGATGACGACAAGAACGATGAAGACGATGACGATGACGACGACAACAACAACAACAACAACAAGAACAACGTGTAATAAAGTACTCACGATATCCGCACGCGTCCCGGTTTTGGAGGAAGAAGGGGTGATGGTGATGGGCGGAGGGCGAAGGTCGAGAAGGGGAAGGAGAAGGAGGAGTAGGATGTAAAAAAAGGGAGATTCGTAAGAAGGTATCAAGGAGAATGGTGGTCCCCTTCTCGTTTTATAATGCATATACCGTATCGTAGAGTATGTGTGTTCAGAAAAATCCTTGAGGAAGTATCTGAGAACAGGAAGTAAGCCAGGAGGAGTGTCTCTTTGCGACCGGTTCTTCTTCTCGTATTTCTACGACAACGACGAAAAGGATGTAAAGAACAAAAACGACAAAAACGACGACGACAACGGATATATTAAGAATAAGGATAAGAAATGATCTTCGCACGAGTTCGACCGTTATTCAAGAATTAATTCATAATTAGAGCGGCCCACCTAACGTGAGCCTAACCCACATTCCATCGAGAGCGGAGGTTTATATACAGCCTCCAGCTTTCCAGCTTTTCTTCTTTTCTTATCGTACTCTTTTACTTTTACATATGAACGTAAATACATATACATACATACTGTATATATAGAAAGAGAGAGAGAGAGAGAGAGAGAGAGAGAGAGAGAACCTTCCTTATCGGTTATCTCTTTTCCTCTAACGTGCGTTCGTTTATGTATAAAGTTAGTAGTAGTTATAGGTTACTACGTGTGTATATATATATCTTTGTTGGACCGAGTGAACCCATTGCCATTTTGCATGACACGATGGTATTGGTATTGGTATTAGTATTGATGTTGATGTTGATATTGGTTATATCGTTGATGTGGTGGTATGACTTTTATCGCGAGTATACACCGAGCTACGCACCATCGAGGAATCTGAGTGCCGTGTCGCTAGTGTAGTAACTATCGTCGTCGTCGTAGTCGTCGTCGTAGTCGTCGTCGTTGTTGTTGTCCGCTTGACTACTCTTGGCTTTTAGCTCAACGATATGCTTACGTGTATAAGAGAGAGAGAGAGAGAGAGAGAAAGAGAGAGAAAGACTGCGACACTCCCCGCAAAGAATGCACGAGTTCGTTCTCAAGAGTGGATCAGCTGATTCCTTGATCTTGCATATCGATCATTGGATTTTATATTTTCCTTTTTCTGTGATCTTAAAGTGTACCTTGATTATAATACGATTAATTTGTTTTTTAGTTGTTCGTTGATTTGTTTGTTTATTTCTCGATTATTCCTATACCGATGTTATTTGATTTCGAAAGAAAGGGATTAGAAAGTTCCAAAATTTAATACTCTCTCTCTCTCTCTCTCTCTCTCTCTCTCTCTCTCTCGTATTCTTTTGTGTCATCATCTTTTATGCAATACGAAAGGCATTATTAGATTTATGATAACGCAACGGCTGACTGTACTACTGCCCTGTGCCGTATCTATTTAAATCGAGCTGAGATAGTCGAGTTTCATAGATCGAGACATTAATCCGATTGCCTAGAGGAAATTCCTATGAGATATCGGGGAAATGAGTTATATGATGTTTCTTCATGTTATGAGGATTCTTTTTTCCTGTTCTTTTTTTTTGTTCTCTTTTTCTTTTTTTTTTTTCATTTTTTTTTGTTTGTCTTTTCAAACGAACATATATGTGCGCGAACATGCACACATACACACACACACACACACACATAGAGAGAGAAAGAGAGAGACATTTATTATCCTTAATTTATGAGAAGCTTAATCTCGATCCAGTATCGTCTTCTGACCATTTCTTTTATCGACTACTTAATATCGCTATTGAAGTATCTTCTTTTTGGTCGAATCGTAAGAAGGAAGTGGTAGAGAAATCGTAAAACTCGATTTGTGGTAAGCGATATCGAACGGCCACGGTCGACTCGCGCTATCGCAAGTGTACCTGCTTCCGATGATAGTAAAGTCGCTCTTGACTGTACAAAAGAAGGATATATATATATATATATATATATATATAGAGAGAGAGAGAGAGAGAGAGAGAGAGAGCAAGGAGACACTCCCGAGAGGAAGAATGCATCGGCCACTTGCAAGTAGGTCAGACTCGCAAGTTTGCGTTCCAACAGGCAATCGACATTTTTGATCTTTCAACAGGTCGTTTAGTAATTTCTTTTTTCTTTTTACTTTTCTTTTCTTTTTGATTGGGTTAAGTACTTATTTTTGAGAATAAGTACCTTCATATTTCTCACAAATGATAACGACTAGATCTCATTTATCATTGAATAATTAAAGTCTTATGTCTTTAACGAGCGATTAACGTCGATTAGATTTCATTTATATTACAATGATAAACTTTTTCGGGGTGGGAGGGATGGATTTTTTTTTTTTTTTTTTTTTTTTTTTCTCACAATAACGTACGATGACATTTTATCTGTTCCCAGGCGATAAAGCTTTTTTCAGATTTTCTCACAATAACAACGATTAGATTGTACTTTTGTTTAACGATGACAAATATATTTCTTTGTTTTTATTTATCTCACAGTAACGACGATTAGATTTCATCTATTTTTTTTTTTTTTTTTTTTCGGACAATAAATTTCTTTTCCAAGAGTTTTCTCACAATAACGAGGATTAGATTTCAGCAATTCTTTTTTTTTTTTTTTTTTTTTTTTTGGACGATAAGTTTTTTTCTTTCGTCCTTGCGATAACAAACAAGATCCAATTTCTCTTTTCGGTTCTAAGAAAAACTTAATCGACTTAACAAAGGATCGGTCGGTCGTACGATCGAATTAGATATTTTCTCTCAAAAATATAAGATTTAGTCTCGTTAAAAAAAGAAAAACAAGAAAAAAAAACCAAAAAACAAACGAGAAACAAAAAAAAACACAAAAAAGAAAAGCGTTGGATTGAGTAAGAATAATAAAAAAAAAGAAAAAAAAAAAAAAAAGAAAAAAGGTGTACGTGATAAAGCAAAGAATTTCGACAAAAGCGGAAATCGATCGATTCTCGCTGACTCCGAGCATAAAAGGGGGGTCGTCGGCCTGAACTCGTGGGAGGTAGATCGCGTGTTTTCTCGGGTTCGCGAGCGTGTGTTGACTCCTCCTCCTCCTCCTCCTCCTCCTTCTCCTTTTACTTTATCGCGCTCCTTCGACGAAAATCATCGTCGCTAGTTCCGGTCTCGATCGCGGAAAATCGAAAGAGAAAACAACTCCACGAGGAAGGTAACTCTCCTCGAGGATCGATCCGGTCGTTGCCCAGTTAGTTTATATTTCGCTCGTAAAAACAAACCGCAACCGTGATTTCGTCAGAACGATAAAGAACGACGATGTTATTAAAAAACAATCATTCAAAAGTCATGCGAAATATAATATTATAAACATTTGCATAATAAAATAAACATTTGTAAATAGTAATTGATCGATAATTGTAAATAATATTGAATCGATAATTCTTTTCGATTATTTCATATTTCTTTCTTCTGTCATCCTTATTTTATTTAATTATTCAATCTATTTATTAATCATTGATTTAAACGAATAAATTAGACAATTAGGTAATTAATTAATTAATTAGTAATTATTTTATATTAATTATCATTTTATTATTAATAATTAATTGATTATTTTTCTTAATTATCATTTTATTATTAATTATTAATTAATTAATTAATTAAACAAGTTCGTTTTTTTTTTTTTTTTTTAAGATCCTTGTCAAAAGCAATGCGTTTTATTACATGGCCACGAATTTAATTGTTTTCAATTATATCGTAAAATTTTCGAGACGATCATTGTCAAAGCCGTCCACGTGGAAAACGGGATTACGAAATTTTGAAAAACGATGTGACGCGTCTCGCGTCTCGCGAGAATCGAGCGGAACGAGATGAAGACGAGAGCGTGACCGCCGGGACTGGCCGGGCCAATCGTAAATTTAAATTTAGAGAAAGAGAGAGAGAGAGAGAGAGAGAGAGAGAGAAAGACAGAGAGAGAGAGAGAAAGAAAGAGATAGACAGATACTCACGTGACGAGAACGATATTATACTATCTCTCTCTCTCTCTCTCTCTCTCTCTCTCTCTCTCTCTCTCTCTCTCTCTCTCTATCTCTTATTCTTTCCTTCTCTTTTTTGTTTTGACTTTTTTTTTTTACTTTTTTCGTCTACACGACCAATCCACCCTGGTGGCAGAGATCTTTCAGAAAAACTATCATCCCCTCCCTCTTCTCTTCTCTTCTCTTCTCTTCTCTTCTCTTCTCTTTTCTTCTTTTCTCTTTCAGCCGTTTCCTCCTTTTTCGCTAGCGCCCAGCCAAATTTGAATTTCAGAAAGACTCGCGGATTGGCCGGGTTTTATCGTAAATTGTCGTTAGGTCTCTTGGAAAAAGTTGTTCCGATTTTCAAATCCCCCGTGATACTCGTCGTCTCGTCTCAATAAGGAGACGATCGTTCTTTCGGCGTAAAGGAGGAAGGAAGGGTGCTGTCGTTGGTTAGAATAGGGATTGAGAAGGGGAAACCCTTTTCGTTGAGAGTCCTCGTAAGAAAGCGACGTGCTACCGGCTTTATCCTTTTTTTTTTTTTCTTTTTCCTTTTTGTTTTTTCCCCCCACCCCCCGCCCCGGCACTCCCTCGAGATCGCCTCGGAGAGAAAGAGATAAAAGTGTCTACCCACTATACCGATGATTTCATTGGTATTCAGTTGATGTAATTATTTAGATCAATTATTTATCTGATTATTTTTATAAAAAAAAAAAAAAAAAAAAAAAAAAAGAAAAAAAATTTTTTTCTTTTTTTTTTTTTTTTTTTTTTTTTTTTTTCTTTTTCTTATCCTTCAACTCTTCCATCGGCAGGAGGAATATAATTATTTTTCATTGAAACATTTATGAGAAATTTATAATATCATTGTCAAAATCAATTTTTTTCTTCCTTTTTCTTTATTTTTCTTTTTTTCTTTTTTGTTCTTCTTTTTTCTTTTTTCTTTTTTTTTTTCTTTTTTTTGTGTCGTAACGAAAAATTTATAACGCGTAAAGCATATTTTCGTTATAACTTACGTTATCAGAATTATATTATATCAGGTATAATTCGTGTTCTGCTTGTATAAAATATTTAATATTTAAATATAAACTGTCAATTAATATTATACGACGAGAAAAGAAAATAAGAGGTGGGGGTAAGGATAAGAATTAAAAAATTTTAAATCTCTTACACGAATGAGTTTCAGATTTTCATTTATTATCGAATGTACAACGAGAAATAGAATTTAAACATCATTGAAACAATTTCTTCTTCTTTCCTCGTCAAAAAAAAAAGAAAAAAAAAAAAAAAAAAAAAAAAAAAAGAAGAAAAAAAAAGAAAAAGAGGAAAAAAAGAAAAAAAAAAAAAAGGATAGAAATGGTTAAGAGTAATGAGCAAAAATACGATGAGAGGATATCTAAACCTTCGAAAAGAGAGTCATTGTTTTCGTGAAAGTATTTTCGCTTTACAAAGAGGGCAATTTCAATGAGAAAGAGGAGAGAACGAGAAAGAGAAGAGATCTCGAGGCTGATTGATAACGCTTGGTCGACGCGTTGGATGTCTCTCGTCGAGGGCCCGAGCGTGTTTTTAGTGACAATCCTCCGAGAATTTAGTGGAACACCTCTTAATCGTCCGTATACGCGGAACACTCGTGTCTTCGTCGCACGTTCACGGATTTAATTTAAACCTTAAGTTAAATTAACGAGAACGAGGATACATTATTTTATCGAGGGGAAAGCTGTAACGTCACCATAAAGTTCCTTCGATTCATACTTGAAGTAGTAATTTTATCCTATAGAGAAAAAAAAAAAAAAAAAGAAAAAGAAAAAAAAAAGAAATAAGAAAAGGATAATGGATAAAGGATAATCTTATGGTTGAACAGATTTTCTTTTTTCTTTTTTTTTTCCTTTTTTTTTTCTTCTTTTTGCTTTTTCTTCGTTATTTTTTTTTTCCTTCTCTTACAAAAAGCAGCTTCGTCAGTATATGAAGAAAATTTACACGCAATAAAGATAAAATGAATTACAAACGAGTCAATAATTTATTAATTGTAATTTAATAAAATTACATGTGGGCATAGAAAAGGGATAAGAAGAATAGGAGAATAAAAATAAACGAGAAAAGGAAATTATTCAAGATAATAGAAATTACGTTCGAGCAGAATTTCGATCAAATGGAGATATTTATACGTACGGTGATCATTATGTTAATTAAAATTAAAATTTATTAATGATGAAACAGAAATTACGGTCGAACAAAATTTCGTCTATAGAAAAATTTATATGGACATTGATGATTATAATAAAAAGATACTTTATTACGGATAAAATAAATTACACCGGGATAAAAATTCATCAGTAGAGAAATGAATACAAGAGAAATAAAGATTGCAATTAATCATAATAATTACATGATGAAAAGAGAGAGTTAGTCGAGGACCTTCGCTCGCTCTGTCTCACTCCCTCTCTCCCTCCCTCTTTTTCTCTCTTTCCTCTTTTTCTCTCTCTCTCTCTCTCTCTCTCTTCCTCGCACATCGCGTTAAGCCGAGTTTCAAGCCGTTATCTATATGGCGCGTGGCGTTAATTGTTCGATACACGGCCACCCACACCCGGAAGTCGACTTCCTTGTCTAATCTCGGATTCTACGCGGGGGAATTTTCTCCGTCTTCCTTGAAATTCCATGCACGTTAATGGGACCTTTTTACCGTTTGCCGCCACGAGTTAGCCCGATAAATGTGGCCGGTCAAACTTCTTCAAAGTGAAAGATTGAATCGGCTTTTCGATCGTGCATACCTTTTTAAAAACTCTCTTTAAGGACACTCCGATTATCGGGACTCGAACTTGACTCGGAAATATTCGAAAGCGTACATACGTACGGTAAACGACACAGAGGACGGGGAAGAGTGCGTGTAGGTGCGATCTTTCTTGGTGTCTTTGTAACTGGGTCGTTCGTTCGTTCGTTCGTTCGTTCGTTCGTTCGGAGTATCTTCGCCGCTTTGTCTTTCGGGCGTGGCCAGAGCGAGTATTGTTTTCACGAAATTACGATATCGTCGTTATTAATATTTATATGTATGTATATACACGCATATATAGAGACCTGGGCCAAAGATCCGAGCGGTATCTTTTCTTTTTTTTTTTTTCTTTTTTTTCTTTTTTTTTTTTTCTTTTCTTAGATACTTTCTAAAGGAAAGAATAATTTTTCTCGATTTAATTCTTCTTTAACGTCATTTAACGTTTATTATGTCGGATATATAATTATATACATATGTCCTTTATAATTTTGTCACACGATAAATCATATCGTTGACAATTTAATTTTTGTCGTGTATAAAAGTTACGCTTGGTACGGTATAATTTTACCGAAACAAATTCGACGTTTCTTTTTTTTTTTTTTTTTTTTTTTTTTTTCTTTTTAAATACGAATACAAATTTTGATTTATAGAAGGTAAAATGACAAACTCTGAATTATCATGATTGACTTTCGTATGTTTTATAGATACACCGACATATATGGTATGTATCAGGCGATTGTTAACTTTGAAACTAATTGTAATATAACAAACTGTGAATTTTGTTTTGTGTCGTTAATAAACGACACAAAAGCGAGAGCGATTAATGATATGTTAAAAAATTATAGAATTACAAAAAAAAAAAAAAAAAAAGAAAGGACACGGAGGAAAGAAAAAAAGGCTAAAAAAATCCTATCAAATATAATTACACATAGTTTTTTATATCCTTAATACAAATTGTATGATGTAAGAAATAAAATGTCGAAATATTAATTGACGTTGAAAGAATGTCTCAGGAGGTATTTTTGAGTAGTACATCGAAATCATGAAAACGATTAAATGCGAGTCTAACTCCTTTTCATACGATAGTAACGTCGCCGGTACGATCTCGATAAGAAGGCGGAGCGTGTCGCGCTAGGATAATTAATTACTTGGAACGATACCACAGCGTTACAGCGTGCCGTTTATAACGCGAACCTCTTAAATACGAACGGAACGGAAGTTCGTCGAACGACGACGAGGAAGAGGACTATGAAAGTTTCTCGACAAAGTTTGCCTCATGGACGCAGCTGCTCGATAACAGTCAACCTAAACCAAATCAGGCAGAGCACGTTGGAATGCGACGGTAGAAACGCTGATTGACATTTCGGGGCCGCAGCTCGTTTGTCACGGAAAAGCCCAACGTCCATTTCTCCCTAACCATAACGGCCATCTTTTTCTCTTCTGTTTTATATATCATTGGTTGTCCGAAATATTTCTTTCTTTTTTTCTTTTTTTTTTTTTTTCTTTTTTATTAATTTTTTTAATTTTCCAATCCTATTCTTCGCCGATCTCTTATCAGATAACTATATCGAACGTTTTTCTAACGCGATACGTCTAATTCTTATCGTGTAAAATCTATCATTTCGAATTGACCTAAATCGAAATATGTGTGTGCGTGTATGTGTGTTCGTTTGTATATATATATATATATGTGTGTAATTAAAATTTGGATAAAATGAAATCAGTTTGAAAATCTATTGCTATTAGAATCTAATGATTATCTTTCTTCGACAAAGAAATCGATCGATCGATGATCCATCAGGAAAGGTAGCTCGTCCTTAAACAGAGACAAACGAGCCCTTCGTAAGGTTCGAAGAAAGCGCGATTCGTCGATCAAACTGGACGACAAAGTGGGCGAACTCGGTGGTTCCAATACTCTTGGTATATTCAACATATCCATCCATCCGTCGAGCTATCGGTTGAACCATTCATCCATCCATCCATCCATCTATCCATCCATCTATCCATCCATCTATCCATCCATCCATTCGTTTCTTCGTGAGTTTCTCCGTTCGTTCGTTCGTTCGTTCGTTCGTTCGTTCGTTCGACACTGGTCATACATCGAAGCTCGATTCCGCAGCGAATGCCAGGAGTGTTGATAATTTATTTGAGAGACGTGCGTTGAACGTGTCCCACCTTCGCAATCGTACGCGTCCGTCACATTCTGGATTTCGCGCCTTTTTCGTTTCTCCCATTGTCTTTTGTCGAACGTCGAAGGTACGTCGACGAGGATGAGAAACGAATCAACTTGCTTGGCCTTTTTCGGCTGTCCCCGTAAGTAAACGTTTATCCGTTCGTTCGTTCGTTCGTACGTTCGTTCGTTCGTTCCTTCGCTTCGTTCGTGCGTCGATCGCAATGTTTATTAAACGAAAGAATAAAAAGGAGAAAGAATACAAACCGGATGCGCATTTTTATAGTTGCCGGGAAAAGTCATGCGTCGTATATTGGCAACGTTGATTTTCATCATTCGAGCTTCTTTTTCTTTTTTTTTTTTTTTTTTTTTTTCTTTTTTTTCCCTTTTTTCTTTTTCTTCTTTTATTTTCTCTTATCTCTATACTCTTTTACTCCTTCTTTCGAAGGAAATATATCTCGCGAGAACTCACGACGAAAATCACGATGAGCCGTGAGCATCGCCAGGTGGCATATCCGCTTTCATCGGGCCGTCGCGAATCGGTACTGACTCGCCCACGCAATTTTCTCGTTCCTTTTACTTCCTACGAAAGCGCGTTGGAAGCTTGTACTCGAGTTGTATACAATTTGTTCGTTAATTCGTCGATCGTTACCTTTGATAGTGAGAATCAATATCGAGAAAATATATATGATAGATATGTGATTTTATTTTATCAAATTTTATTTTATAGAATTATATCGTTAGATCCCGTATAGATCTATTAAAGAGACGTGATACGTGTGTGTGTGTGTGTGTGTGTGTGTGTGTCGCTCACAAGGCAAATCGATTAATTCGACTTTTTGAATTTTTAAAAAAATTTAAATTTCAAAGCACTTAATGGAATCCTCACTTTTTATATTCATAATAAATTTCTCTAATTTCCATTATTCAATATCATTAAATGATCAAATTTTGTTTGATCATCGATTAAGAAAAAATTTATTTCGATAATAATGATAATTCTAATACTACTTTATCTACATTCACTTTATGTATATGTCATTAAATGATGGCTACGTACGTCTGCATCTTTACATTCCACAATATTTATTTGAATTTATATTTTATAAGAAATTTTTTAAAGCAATTCATATTATTTCATCGTATTTTACCACATATCGTTTTAAGATGTTAATCGATTTGACAATTGTACGATATATATAATATCGAATGATCGTATATTATTAATTAATTATCAGGATGAGATCAAACTTCAGTAAGTAAAAATTAGTTAGGTACGTATTAATTAGAAAATCGATTTTATTTTTAACGAAACGTTTTCCGTTTGTTACGTTTGTCTTCCTCGTTACTGGCGCTTAGTATCTGCATGTAAAGATAATTAGGCTCATTTACGAAACATCGTTCGATTCTAAACGTAATGAGACGAATCGAGCCAGACGTTCGATCCATCTGTGTCTTTTGTAAAAGAGCATCAACGGCGCTTCCTTAGAGCTTGGCGCCAACCACGGAATCGACGTAACACGCTTCGTTTCATCTCCGGACGGAGATGCGGCCCATTTTCGATCCGGCAGCACCGATGATACGATCGCGTGCTCGGAATCACTCGCATTTGAAGAAGACGAAGAAGACGTAGAAGTAGAGAAAGATGATGATGATGATAATGATGATGATGATGATGATGATGAAGAAGAAGAAGAAGAAGAAGAGGAAGAAGAGAAGAAGAAGAAGAAGAAGAAGAAGAAGAAGACGTCACTGAATCGTCTTTCATCGAGTCGTTGGTAAAACTAATATGAGAGGAAAAATGAAAAACATCATTGCAAACGTTGTTCGTCGACGTCGACGTCGACGTCGTCGTCGTCGTCGCCGTCGTCGTCGTTGTCGTTGTCGTTGTCGTCTTCGGTCATGCTACCGGCACATTTTCATTGTGAAAGAAACGTTGCAGCGCGAGACAGAGAGACACAGTCGCGGAATTTAAACGAGCGAAACTCGACGAAAATGTCAATGAGAGAGTCGTTCGATCGCGAGGCGATATGAGGAATTCGAATATCCAGTAATTACGGGCGCTCGGGGTCTCTTGTCGACAAAAATTAAAGGAAAAAAAAAAAAAAAAAAAAAAAAAGAAAGCAGAAGAAAAAAACAAAAAGAAAAAAATAAAAAGGAAAAAAGAGAAAGAAACAAAAAAAAAATATATATATATATATATATATGTATGCACATATACATATCTTTTTTTTTTTAAATAACTTATTCCAGGGGAATTCGACATCGTCTGTCTTTTTGAATATGAAAAAAAAAAAAAAGAAAAGAAGAACAAAAATAGAGAGAGAGAGAGAGAGAGAGAGAGAGAGAGAGAGAGAGAGAAAGAGAGAAAGAAAGAACGAAAAAATGGAAAAAAAAAAAAACAAAAAAGGAGAAAAGAATTTCAGTTCCATTATCCATCCGTCCATTTGAATTTTCAACTCCGGTAATAACGACTAATACGAGACAAATGAAGCACGGTAGAGGAAGAGAGATAGAGATAGATAGATAGATAGATAGATCGAGAGAGAGAGAGAGAGAGAGAGAGAGAGAGAGACGAAGAGAAAGAAAGAAAGAGACAGCGAGAGTGGTCCGAAGCGAGGGAGTCGGACAAAGCGAAAGATAGAAAGAGAGAGAGGGGTGAAGAGGGAGGATGGAAGAGGGGGGGAAGAGAGAAAGAGAGAGAGAGAGAGAGAGAGAGAGAGAGAGAGAGAGAGAGAGAGAAACGATCGGCTCTCGCGATGGAGTTCCTCGCGGGAGCGAGGAGGAAGAGGAAAAGAAGAGCGAGAAGCCGTGATTAATGGAGTCTCCGCGGCGAGCGAGAGCTCCTCCGGATAAGATCTCCGATGGAATTCCCGTGGCTTTTATATTGGATTTCTTTTAAATTCGTTACTTTATCCGGCACTATGTTAATAGCGGTCCGATATGAGAGCTCGCGGTTAAGAGGAGTTCATTTATCATTCCGAGTTCCTCTCTCGCGGACGCATTTTCTCTCTTTCTTTCTTTCTTTCTCTCTTTCTTTCTTTCTTTCTTTCTTTCTTTCTTTCTTTCTTTCTTTCGTTCTTTCTTCGTATCTTCCTTTCTGGAACGAACGAATGGCCTCGAACTTTCTCGTTCGGTTGTGTTCTCTGCATTAGGCACGAATCCTATCCCAGCATCTCTTCGATTTCGCCGCCATTGTTTCCTCGAATCGATCGTTTTAAATTTAATGTTCAATTAGGTCCCAAGTTATATTAGATAGTTTTATGTTGTTCCTATTATTGTTCTTGTTGATTGTTGCTTTTATTATCGTTCATATTATATTTTATTTATCCATACGAAATTGAGAATAATGATGATATACATACATATATGCATATTATACTTAGATAATAAATAAATACAGTATATGTATATATACTACGTAACTTACGTACACTAAGTGTTTTCTTTAAGTAAGCGAGTAAGTTCATTTCAATCAGACTGGTTTCGGGACAAAACTACACGAACTTCGTTCGCAGATTTATACTCAGAGATTTGCTCGGAATGTATGAGATAAGGGACGAGAAGGAAGAGAAAAAGAGAGAGAGAGAGAGACAGAGAGAGAGAGAGAGAGAGAGAGAGAGAGAGAATTTTAGAGAGAAAAAGAAAGAGAAGAGAACGAATGCACCGGCCAATGAACGAATGAACGAACGAGGTGGGCTTACGAGGGATCGTAGGGAGAAATCGGAACGTAGAAAACGTTAGTGGATGATGCTGGAACACGTGTAGACGTCAAGGCGTTAATCCCTTGAGACACGGGGAAACACATTCACGGAGCGCCAGTCGAGTGAAACTTCTCTACTTCTCTTGGCACGTTCGATCGAAAATTTCTGTTTTGTTTGTCCATCCTCATCTTATAAGTCTAATATCTATCGTCTAGATTCTCTCCTACACAATTTTTTAATATTATTATTATTATTATTATTATTATTATTTTTCTTTTTATTCTTTATTTATTTTTTTCTTTATTTCTTATTTTTTTTTTTTTTTTTTTTTTTTTTTTTCATAAATAAGAATAAGAAAAAAATAGAAAAGATTGTTTTGATCATTTTGTTGCTAGGAAATTGATTCGTTTTTATTGACCAAAGAAACGAAGTAAGACATTTTCTCGATCGATGTGCCAGCCAACAACGGAAGTACTTTCGCTTTGGAAGCGAAGAGTTAGATGTAGGAAAACAGGTGGGGTGACAGAGAGAGAGAGAGAGAGAGAGAGAGAGAGAGAGAGAGAGAGAGAGAGAGAGAGAGAGAGAGAGAGAGAGAGAGAAGGGGAAGTCTTTGCAGCGAGCTCGAGACATCTCGCCTTTTCGCATTAGGATTCGCTTCTCGGAGTGATTAATTGGGCCTCATTAACATCGCGTCGAGCCAACGGCCGACCGTACGAGGCAACGCATTGTCGCGACATGAAAATAGAAAACCTTACTCCGTTTGCATTCGTGACCAGTCTTTCTCTCTCTCTCTCTCTCTCTCTCTCTCTCTCTCTCTCTCTTTCTCTCTTTCACGTTCTCTAATACCTTTTGTTTTCAATAAAATCTGTCTATATCTCGTAAAATATAATATTCTTATAGAATATTAACGTATTAAGATGTAGATATTATACAAAATAAAAGATTCGAACATTCGAATTTCATTGAGACGGTTAAAACGAATTCGAAGAAGATAAAAGTTACACCGAAGTGCAATCCTTTGGTTAAAATCCTTTTAAAGGATTCACACATCGAAAGGATAGATTCTTGGTGCTCCTGTAGTCTTTAGGGCTCCTCCTTCTTCGTCGTCGTCTAATCTCTTGTAACTCTTGAACGGGAGAAGTGAGAGTGAGAAAGAGTAAGAAAGAATCAGAGAGTGAGAGATCGAAGGAGAGAGAGAGAGAGAGAGAGTGTGTGTGTGTGTGTGTGTGAGAGAGAGAGAGAGAAAGAGAGGAGACTCTTGCCGTCGACTATACCTCTTAATCCAGATTGAAAATATGTAAATAAATCCACTCGCGGCTCTCTACCGTGGCCGGATGCCCACTCTGTATTCCCCGTCGAAAAAGTATTTTAATAGAAACGATTCATCATTCCGCGGGGCCCCCGACTCGCGTGCTTCTTTTTCTTCCCTCGGAAGGCTTCTCAACAGGCTCTTCCCCAACAGCACGGGCCCCAACGTCGTTCGTTCTCTTCTGCAGCAACGCAGACTTTCAGTGGACCGACGAAACGATCGTCTCGCGAACGCTGGACCTCCTTTGTCGAATTCTACGGCCTCCCACTCTGTCTCCTCTCTCTCTCTCTCTCTCTCTCTCTCTCTCTCTCTCTCTCTCTCTCTCTTTCTCTTTCTTTCTTTCTTTCTTTCTCATGGCTTTCCATTTTACCGGATTTCGTGGTATTTCGACCGAACGCTTTTGCTTTATCGTCCTTCGACTAAAACCCACTCGTTCCTTCTTATTTCTCTTCATTTCGTTTTGTTTTTTTCTTTTTTTTTTTTTGTTGTCTTTTGCTTTTGCTTTTTTTTTCCTCTTTTTTTTTTTTTTCTTTTTTCTCTTTTTTTTCTCCCTTTAATCTACCTACCTCCTTCATCGAATTATGCGTCTCGCGATTCCTTGGACTTCCTGGAATTTCGCCGATATATTTTTATCTCCCCGCCCGCCGCTCCTCCTGTCCACCATCCTAATCGTCGTATCTTCTTTCTCTTCGCTAATCTCGCCGGCTTTTTCCTTCCTCGTTCCTTTTTTATTTATCTTTTTTTTTTTATTACTATTATTATTATTATTATTATTATTATTAATATTATTATTGTTATTTTCTTGTTTTTTTGTTTTGTTTTGCATTTCTGTTTATCTTTTACCTCCCGCGTCGACGGGAATAAATTTCGAGATTACGTTACACGCGTAATGTTTCAAACACATATGTATGTATGTATGTATGTATGTATGTATGTATGTATGTATGTATGTATGGACGTACGTAGATAGCATACCCGAAAGGGTTCGATAAGTACGTCGTCGTGCATGAATTGAGATCGGTTTTCGGCCGTAAGAAAAACAGATTTTTCCATTATTCATTAAGCCGAATCGACTGTCACATCGGGATTGATTTCTTTCGTAGGCTATTAGGAATCGATCGAGACTTTCGAACGAGATTGTTCGAAGCGACGTTCTACTGACAAGTTCGAAGAAATTCGATGAAATTTCTCAAATTTCTCTTTAGTAATAATAGTATTGATATTTTTATGTATATCATTAAAATTACGTATTACAGATACATTATTCCTCTCATTTGGCAGAAGAAAGAAAAAGAGAGAAAGAGAGAGAAAGAAAGAGAGAGAGAGAGAGAGAGAGAGAGAGAGAGAAAGATAGCGAATAAACGAGTAGAATCAACGAGTATCGCACTTTCGAAAGACAAACTGAAATATGGTCGGTCTGACACCCAAGACCCTCGAAAAGAAACGATCTTGTTGCGAAGAAGGCGAGCATTCAGTCTTCCGACGCAACGGCTACAGAAGCTGTTCGAGCCTCGTAAAAAGAGTCTTGCTCTTTACTAAGCCCTTGCATTTCCCAACCTCGTCTTCTTGTGTGTGAAGTAACGCGAGTTATGAAGAAAGAGAGAGAGAGAGAGAGAGAGAGAGCGATAAATAGAGAGAGAACGAACGAACGAACGAACGAATGTACGTAGGAACAGTACGGACAAACTAACTGGCTAAGCTATACGATATAAGTAAGTTTCGAATGGGAAAATGCGAAAGAGAAGATAAGAAAAAGATACATAAAGGAAGTTCTTTCTCTTGAAAGGAAACGTAGCGAGTCGAGACGCCAATTATCTTTCATCGCAAGAGAATAATTCTTACGAAGGAGTAACCCCTCTTTTCAAGAGAATGAGAACGAGAAAGAGAGGAAAAGAGAGATAGATAGATAGATAGATAGAAAGAGAGAGAGAGAGAGAGAGAGAGAGAGAGAGAGAGAGAGAACCTCCCCTCTTTACTTCTCGTTACCAGCAATATGGCCCCCTTTTTAGAAGGAAGCCACCCCGAATCGAGGCGGACCAGCCAGCCAGTCCAGGCCACTATAAATCTCGAAAGTTTTTAATGCCTTGCAGCCTGCTGCTTCTGCTACTGCTGCTCTTTGCACGCGGGGCTACTCTATACGCGTACCTACCCCCACCCCACCCCACCCACCTCCCCTCTTTCTCCTCTACCCGACTAGCATCGCTACTACCATCGCTAACCACCCCTCTTCTTTCCTTTCTCTTCGATCCGTACATGTTCTCGTCACCCCTCTTCTTTCTCGTATATTTGCATACGCGCATAATAGACGGACGACGGGCCTACCCTTTACTATTAATTTTATAAAATCATTCAGGGCCATTCGCATTGCTGCCGTTGTTGCTATCGCTTTTGCTGCTACTGCCACTGCTACTGCTACTGCTACTACTATAGCTATTGCTGCTATTACTGCTGCTGCTGCTGCTACTGCTGCTGCTACTACTACTACTACTACTACTACTACTACTATTGCTAATACTATCGTTCTGATCCTCCAGCTTCGTTACCCTCTTCTCTCCCTTTCGAGGCTTATTTAAATAACGGATTTTCGAAATCTCGTTTTCGCTAGGAAAGGGACGACGAGGGGAGTCGTCTAGAGAACACGTGTGCTATAACTATGAAAGAGAAAAGATCAGCGTTGTATGAATCGTAGTTGACGAAAAAAAAAAAAAAAAAAAAAAAAAAAGGAAAAAAAGAAAGAAGAAAAAAAAAAACAAAAAAAGAAATATTTCATATGGAATGAATTCATATGAGAGTTTTTCATTTATAATAATAATATAATAATCGTATGCATGTGTGCGTGCGTGCGTGCATGCGTGTATAAGTACGAGTCTGTGTCCGTCTGTTCGTTCTTTATTCTTTTGGTTCGAAGATACAGATTTATATAATAAAGAGAGAGGGAGAAAGAAAGAGATTTATTCTTATCCAGAATGAATAAATGTACTCAGGTAGTTAGCAATGAAATGTATTATAATGTCCGATCGATTAATTACTCGAGCACGGTTAATTAGCCTTGAAATTACCATCGAGCTTAGACTAATGTTGGTTTTTAATAGAGATAGTACTTGTTTCTTGAGTGTGTGTGTGTGTGTGAGAGAGATAGAGAGAGAGAGAAAGAGAAGAAATGAAAAAGAAAACATTTTGCAATGAGTAAAATGCATATAAGAAATGTAAAAAAGAGAAAGAGAGAGAGAGAGAGAGAGAGAGAGAGAGAGAGAGAGAGAGAGAGAGAGAGAGAGAGAGAGAGAGAGAGAGAGAGAGAGAGAGAGAGAGAGAGAGAGTAAAGAATCCGCCCATTAAGACATTTTAGCGCGGCTTTCTCGAAAAATCGGTAAAACTTAAAGATTCTCTCGAATGAGCCGTTTTGTTTGCCGCGTTTACTCTCACATTATTCTTATTATCCTCGTTTTGCATTAGTGCCGATTTCGGTCTAAACGCCGTAACCGAGTTCGAGTCTAAATAGTCGGTGTTCGCTAAGTAGCCCTAACCAGATTAGTAAGTCGTTGCGTGATCTATTTTTAACGTCGTCGAAGACCAAGGAGGAACGGTTACGGACTCGTAAGAGATGCGTTTTGCGTTTAACAACAACAACGACGACGAGCGAAATGAAGATGAGCGTGTCTTTCTCTCCCTACCAATCTTCCTCCCACCCTCCTTAAGATATATGTACGTATATAAACGTGTATACGCGTATGAGTATATGCATCTACATATAGGTATACGTTTGATGATATAAGAGAGAGAGAGAGAGAGAGAGAGAGAGAGAGAGAGAGAGAGAGAGAAAGGAAAATATATGCACATCCTTATAGTTTTCTATTCGAATTTTCCGAAGGTCAATTCGAGTCCTTATCGTACTTTCGATAAGACATTTATCAGATGATATAATTGGATTCTAGAATTCATTCTCTTTTTTTTTTCCTTCATTGTCTCTTCCATTATAAATTGATAAATAAGAGTAGTTTTAAATTAGAAAAAAAAAAAAATGGAAAAGAGCGATAAAAGTTATTCGTTATTAAAGAAAATCGTAAAATTTATATTGGATAAATCATCAACGGAGAACTGGTTAACATATATGCGAACGATGACTCGATCTTATTGCTAATAGGAAATCGTTTCTCTCCAAACGATTCGTCGTTTTCCACGCAGGAAGAAAAACGTTCTCTCGTTGAATGTCTTCGAGGATGTGGATGAAAAGAAGAAGAAGGAAAAGGAGAAGAAGAAGAAGAAGAAGAAGACGAAGACGAAGACGAAGACGAAGAAAGAGAAGGAAAAGGATGAGGATGAGAATAAGGATGGGGATGAGGATGAGGATGAGAATGGGGATGAGGAGGATGGCTCGCGAGCTTCGGGAACGTGTTTCTCGGCTGTCACACGCTCGGTTCGCGCGTTAAGGTACCCTCTTCTCTCGCTCTTGCATTCGCGGGAGCGAATAAGAGAAATAGAGAGTGAGAGAGTAAGAGAGTAAGAGAGTGAGAGAGTAAGAGAGAGAGAGAGAGAGAGAGAGAGAACGAAAGAAAGAAAGAAAGAAAGAGAGAGTGAAAGAGAAACGGAGATGGAACGAGGGAGAGAATGTGTTCATAAGATATGGTGTGAAACACGAGAGGTTGAGATTAAAGAATGAAAAACATAGAATTCTGAGAACTGGTTGAAGTCATAATATTCGTAATTTCAAGCTGCGCCTTGTGGCAAGCGCTTCTGCGTCGTTAAAATTAATGTGAGCGGAAATAAAATTCCTGTCCCTTTTCTCCCTCCTTCTTTTCTTTCTCTCTCTCTCTCTCTCTCTCTCTCTCTCTCTCTCTCTCTCTCTTTCTTTCTTTCTACCATCCCAGCAGCTCAGCAGCAACAGTAACAGCACATCGTCTAGCAGTAGTACCACTACCATCGTCTTTTTATTTTCCCTACGAATTGCCTTCTCTCTCTCTCTCTTTCTCTCTCTCTCTCTCTTGCTCTCTCTTTTTTCTCTTTTTTCCCTCTCTCTCTCTCTCTCTCTCTCTCTCTCTCTCT
>NC_062188.1:7337611-7342611 GCF_912470025.1 Vespa velutina
TTTTTTCTTTCCAATCGTAAAAGCTGACGTCAGTGTTGTATCTTTGCTTTTGTTTTTCTTGTTGCAGGATGATACAGCAGTGAGAGAGATAGATTGGGTAGAGGGAGGAGAGGGTTCTTGGCGAGGTTCGAGATGTCCGCCGTAACCAGCCCGTATGGACCCAGTAAGTTTTCTTTCGTCTCTTTTTTTTCTTTTTTTTTTTTTCTTTTTTTTTTTTTCTTTCTTTCTTTATTATATAAGAAAATGTGTATTAGTTTCTCGTCGTATATAACGTTCATAAGAGAAAAAGAAAAATTAATTCTCTTTTAAACGTTTACTATGAACGATTAAGAAAACAAACTCGTTCGCAACATAATAAATTTTTAATATAAACGATGTAGAGTGGTGTAGTGGGACGGTGGTTGGTAAAGAAAATAGAAAAAAAAGAAATAAAAAAAAGAAAGAAAAAGAATTGTCTAATCATTTTCTAATCGATATAATAGCGGAGATGCTGTCCGACTCGGTCTACAACTACGCAACGACTCGAAGGGGCACCGCCGCCGATCAGGATGGTGAGTCCCGATACGAGACGCAGGCCCAGTTGCAGATCGCGAGTATCCAAAAGCCACGGAACAAGCGGAAAAATTTCAAGCCTATAAACAGCCGTATGGCCGAAGTATCGGATGAATCAGATAGGGATGAGGAACACGAGCAAGAATCCGATGAACTTCTTCTTGGTGTCGAGGAGGTGCCAACCTCAAACGAGATCCTCGAATACGAGAGGAAAACGATGCTTCTGCCAGTTGCTGTCGGTACGGACGATAGGTCGAAGCAGCAACAGAGGCTGAACAACAACGAGGTCAGCCCGATGGACCTCTCGGTCGCGACGAGGCCGCCCTCCTCCGACGTAGACGACGACAGCGGCGATTCCCTCGGGCACAAGTTCATCCTCGAACGGCTCAACTCTCAGAAGCTCTATTCTCCTGGCACGGAGGCGAGTAGATTATATTTTTCTATTTCTCTTTTTCTTCTTTTTTTTTCTTTTTCTTTTTTTTTCTCTCTTTTCATTTTCGTCTTAAATCTCTAATGAAATCCTTCAATTTATCTCTTTACCAACATTAAAAAATAAATTTTTATTGCGTTTTTTATTTGCTAGATCAATACAATCTCTAGTGGTATAGGTATATATCCAGTGGTAGTAGTATATGTCTGTGTGCGTGTATATATATATATATATATATATATATATATATATATATATTTATAGAGCTATCTCTCATCAGAATTTAAAAGTTAACCATCTTTCTAGAAATTCAAGAATTAATCATTACTAATCTTACCTGACATCTTCGAGTTAAATAAGATACAGTATATCATTTCGTATATCATTTAAATATATTATTTTTTCTTCTTTTTTTTTTTCTTTTTCTTTATATTATTATTATTATTATTATTATTATTATTATTATTATTATTATTATTATTATTATTATTATTATTATTTTAAATTCCAAATGAATTGAGTTATTTTTAGAAATAGATAAGACATCTATAATTATTACTATTTATTTATTGGCAATCTCTTTTTAAACGTTTTATTTCCTTATCGGTCTTATCGTTAATAATATTGAACGCTAATCAATATATTAATTTGATCTAACAAGACATCTGATTAGTTTAACGAGACGTTTAATTCTTTTTTTTTTCTTTTTCCTTCCCATCAACAGGCCAGGAGTCCAAATTCGGACTCCTCGGAGAAAAGTGTCGGAAGTGTAGTCCTAGACGCGGATTCGGGTCGATTGGATGATCAGGATACCCCGTTTGATGACGATCGAATGCAGGATGGAGATGGAGATGGCGATGGCGATGGTGATGTTGATGGTGACGGTGATGGTGACGTAGAAGTGGAATGCGAAGAGAGAAAACCATTCGAAGGAATGAGAGAGTACGCTGAATCGACCATGCAAGAACTATTAGCGATTTATGGTCTCTCCGGTGGTGAACTCGCGAAATCGGTCAGTCGGCAGCTACCGCCTACTTTCATGAACCCTAGTACTGGTCAACATGGTCAGGGTAAGTCTTAATGAATTTAAAATAATTAAAAAATTTATGCTTTGCCATTTGACATTCGTTCAAACTCGGGTTTGTTCTTTTTAGAAAGAATAAAAGAGAAAGAGAGAGAAAAAGAGAGAGAGAGAGAGAGAGAGAGAGAGAGAAAGAAAGAGAGAAAGAGAGAGAGAGTAACTTTATTAGCGAGTGGGCGTCACTCGAAGAAAAAAAGTGTTTCGTGTTCGCAAACTCGTCGTTGAACTCACCGTTACACACACACACACACATACACACTCTCTCTCTCTCTCTCTCTTTCTCTTTCTTTCCTTCTCTCTTTCTTTCTTACACGTTCTTCATTCTCGGTGAGAAAAAGCTATTATTTCGATCACACCGGTTCTGTAGCCTTTGTCGGTAATTAGAACCACTTGAACCAGAGTATCCGACGAAATTGTTAGCTCGACTGGACCAGATTGGCATTGGCTGCCATTCAATTTAGGAACTTTGGCCTTGGACTCTCACAATCGACGATAAAATCTTTTCAATCCTCTCTCTTTCCCTCTCCCTCTTTCCCTTTCTCTCCGTCTTTCTTGCAATAGAAAAATGTTACGAAAGTTCAATATAAATATCAAAATCTATTGGTAATAAAATGACGTTCGATCGAAAAGCGAGTAAACCTTTTATAGACGTGTATATGCCGCGTGGTTTTTAGGGAGGACTGTACGTGCACAGAACAGAATGTGGCACTTACATATTGCCGGTGCATCGCATATGCGCGCACGTGAATATGCGATGGCTCTCGCAAGATGGCCGACTTATAACTCATAAAGTCGGTCGGTCGGAGTACGCGAAGCATCGTCGTCGACTAGCCTCGCGATCGATGGATGCCTTTGAGATCGGCCCGCGTCATCGTTTCCCGTTGCTGTTAAGTGTACGTTCTACCTACGTACAACGTCGATATAGATATAGTAATGTGTATATTTGTATGTTCGCGTTGCTCTTGTCCTCCAATCACGATTTCCATCATTCTACGATGAATTTCTAAATCGAGTTTCTTTTTGTTTGTTTTCTTTCTTTATATTTTTTTTTTTTTTTTGCTTCTTTTTTTTGCTTTTTTTTTTTTTTTTTTTTTTTGCTTTTTTTTTTTTCATGGATATAACTCATTGATCTTCGAATATTCGAAAAAGTCATTATATATGTATAGAATATTATAATGTATAGAATATTATATAATATTAATATAAGCGTAGTTTTTTTTTTTATTCTTCTTTTTCTGTTTCTTTTTTTTCTCTTTTTTTTTTTTTTTTTTTTTTTTTTTTTGCTTCATTTATTTAGTTCCTTTCATTACTTTCTTTTTTAAGAAAGTACACACGTTAAATACGTCTTCTTATTATCTCAAAAAATTAGATAACGCGTAAGATGAAGAAAAAAAGGAAAGAAAGAAGAGAGAAAGGAAAGATGAAAAAAAAAGAAAAAGAAAAAAAAAACGAAAAAGAAAACAGATACTCACGGATTAGCGGAATTCTAAGTTCTAAAGTCTCATGACCATCAAATTCTCAATTCATGAGTCATCCCTGACATCGTTCGAAGCTCCCTCACTCAATATTCATACATTATGTATATGTTAACCACGCGTCGATCTAAAGGGATCCTAAGTTGGGCTTTGCCATCGCGACTTCATTGTCGCTACGAATATAATACATGAACAAACCTTTTTCGAGTTGGTATACTATTATAGTTTAGTCTCTTTTAGACTTTCTCTCTCTCTCTCTCTCTCTCTGTCTTTCTTCCTATTCGTTTCAATTAAGCTGTCTCGTTCTCGTTGCACCAATTCACGAAAAGTTAGGCCGTGAAATCGAATGAGCCACGGTTCGTCGAGCCTCGAAATTCGAAGCCTACAGGCGCAAAGGCCTTCAAGAGAGCTCTCAAGAAAGAGAGAAAAAGATAGAAAGAGAGAAAGAAAGATAAAGTAAAGTTTTAGAATCGGTGAACTCTTCGCGAAAACGAGTTGAAACATCAAAGGGAAGTGTTAGCACCGGCTGTTTCGTTCCTTTTCGAGACGCCACTCCGTACGTCGACGTCGTTTCTTCGTTGAACAAAAGATGAACAGCGCATCTCATCTCGCGTACTCCGAGAATCGGCCCATGATTGATACCGAAAAATCTCGTGTGATTTATCATGCGATCGCCGCCGAAGCGACACGACTTGGCTATAT
Organism: Vespa velutina; assembly: GCF_912470025.1. Lineage (NCBI taxonomy): Eukaryota > Metazoa > Arthropoda > Insecta > Hymenoptera > Vespidae > Vespa > Vespa velutina. The sequence goes on from NC_062188.1 coordinate 7,341,852, forward strand.
ACTTCTCGTAGAATACAGAGAGATAGAGAGAGAGAGAAAGAGAGAAAGAGAAGAGGAGAGGAATGAGAGAAAGATGAAGGACGAAAAAAAAAAAAAAAGGAAAAAGAGAAAAGAAAAAGAAAAAAAAGACCAACACAAGAAAGTAATGCCCTGGTTCGTTTCGAGAAAGGATTACTCGGCTAGCATTATAGTACACGTTTTAATAAAATAGGTACCGATAAACGTTGAAATGAGATGGATGTTACGGGCACTTTGTAAAGGGCTGTGCTTGTTTCTCTTCGTTTGAAAAAGAAAAAAAAAAAAAAGGAGAGAAAAAAAAAACAGAAAGAAAAAAAAAGAAATGTTCTTAGGGAGAAACTTAGTTGAGAAGACTTTACTTACATTAAAATCTTATTTCTTTTAATCGTGATCATGTTAATCGTATCACAGGCTTCAACTTAGAAAAGTGATACGTCTTGGCATGTGTTACGAGTAATGAAAGATGGATAGATAGATAGATACATAGATAGATAGATAGATAGATAGATAAGTGAATAGAAAGATAGAAAGATAGTGAGGGAGAAGGTAAAAAAGGAAAGCAGAGAAAGAGGGTGGTGAGGTCAATAATCCGGCGAGAAGGAAAGCAGAAAAGCCGTGCAACGCCGGAAGATGGGCCCTGCTCGATGTCGACTGAGAAAGAGAGAGAGAGAGAGAGAAAGAGAGAGAGAGGGATAGGGAGAAAGAGAGAAAAAGAGAAAGATAGAGAGTGAAAGAGGAAAGA
>NC_062188.1:7347611-7352611 GCF_912470025.1 Vespa velutina
CTCACTCTCTCTCTACTATTCCTTCCTTTTGTCGACTACACGCGCATATAGACACACACACACACACACACACACACACACATATACACACACATATGCGTGTATTTAGCTCACTCTTAGTCACGAGGACAACGACAGGATTTAGACATGCCACTGGCCCAGAATCTCTTTGACCGATCGTACCTTTTCGTGAGAAACAGATAAACCAAAAGAAATTTCAACTTGAAGAACATTGCTTTGGGCTTTGATCCCAATATATATATATATATACATATATTTATATAAATATATGTATATGTATATGTATATGTATATGTATATGTATATGTATATGTATATATTTCAAGATTTTCTATCGAATCCTTTCCATATAAGTACTCCACCATCTATAGAATTTACATTTTTGATCGATTAATAACAACGTCATTGGATTTTCGAACACTCCTTGATTTTGATTATCGTCCTAGCAAATATCTATAATGGTACTTTGATAATTCTAACGATTTATAATAGGAAACGATTCTTACATTTATTCGGATTCATCGCGAGTCAATAGAGGGGGGGAATCGAAAAAGAAAAATAAGAACCAACGTTGATGTCCGTGCAATGGTGGGAGGAGTGCGAATGGTCGAAAACACATGCTTCTCGGGTACAGTCCATTGAAAAAAGTCCTTCCATGTGTTTATATTTTTTCTTGATCATACATTAAACAATGTCTTTTCTCGTTCTCTCTCTCTCTCTCTCCCTCTCTCTTCCTCTCTCTCTCTCTCTCTCTCCCTCTCTTTCTCTTTCTCTTTCTCTTTCTCTCTTTCTCTTTAGCTTTGGCATTGCTCGCCAAGAATTTCAACTACGCTTGCCAAATTAATTAAGATGTTGCGAATGAGATTGCCAACAATTTTCGATCAAATTAATTTTCCATCTTACAGTTCCAAAAAGTGTAATCAAATATCTTAATTAATATATTATATTTATATATATATATATACACACGTGTATGATATTGATTTTGAGATTTGCTCAGTACAGTTATAGGCATTAATAGACTTATCTATCTATTTATTTTTCTCTCTTTCTCTCTCTCCCTCTCTCTCTTTCTCTCTTGTCATAGTAGAAAAATCGCATTGCTCGAGGGCGACATCACCAAATAAAGGGTTAAGGGCCATACCGAATTCGAGGACCCTTTTATCCGAAGCCTGATGCGCCGGATGATGTGTAGGGGAGAGAAAAAATCCGCGAAAACCAGTTTCTCCAACCTAATACGGTGCTCCATGGTTTCGACGATCTTAATGAACTTCTCTCTTTCTTTCTCTCTTTCTCATTTCGATGGTTCTTACACTGTAAACTTCTCGAGCGTGTAAAGATAGCATTTTCCAAGCGTGAAACGTTCCATCTCCTTCCCTTCGTTGTCATTTCGATATGGGATGAGTGTATATATGTATATATGTATATGTATGTATATATATGTATGTGTATGTATATGTATGCATATATATGTATATATGTATATATGTATGTGTGTATGTATGTATGTATATATGTATGTATGTATGTGTGTATGTATGTATGTATGTATGTATGTATGTATGTATGTATGTACCAATACAGTGTTACCGTTCTACAACGCTAATGAGCGATCATCATCTCGAATACAAATGCGAAGGAAGAAAATAAGAAGAGTGGTATGCTCCTATCGAGCAAGCTTAATGCGCGTGAAAGGTTGGGCCCCATCGTGAAATTTTGCGAAAGGCCTATACGCTACGAAATCATTTATCTGGCGAATTTTCGATTCGAACGGGGCGAGAGGGAGAGAGAGAGAGAGAGAGAGAGAGAGAGAGAGAGGGAAAGGGAAAGAAAGAGAGAGAGTGAGATAGAGAGAGGACCCGTAGTACGGAGGGACGGCATTAAAGCGGGCCTAATCTTAATATTCAAATTCTCTGCTGGAACCTCGCGGTGGTTGGAGAAGACGAGAATGGAAAAGAAAGAGAGAGAGAGAGAGAGAGAGAGAGAGAGAGAGAGAGATGCAGAAGCCGCGCATAACCGATTCTCGAACTCATAAATTTTAAATTATGTCAAACAAAAAGAAAGGACGCGCCGATGGGACCCGACCTCGCTCGAAATAAGACGAGCAGGAGTACCCTTTTGCTCTAGAAAAAAGCAGAAAAGCAGTGGTGCCCCGAAGGAGGAGGAGGCGAAAGAGGAGAAGGTGGAGGAGGATGAGGAGGAGGAAGAAGAAGAAGAAGAAGAAATGAAGAAGAAGAAGAGCTGGAGAATTTTAGGGCTTCCACAACGCAAGATCCATAGCTGCGAGTACCGTCGAGAATCCTCCGGGTGGTAGGGGTGGGCTGAAGTAGTGCTGACTGGTGGGGCCAGGAAGAAGGGGCCTTACCGGCTCGACGCGACGTTTTCCATACGCGAAAGAGCCTTTATAGGGGTCGCCATAAAACTTCATATATTCCTTCTACACCTCTCTACCTACCTCCTCTCATTCTCCCTCCTCCCTCCCTCGTATCTCCTTCCCCGTTACCCCGTTACCACCGTCAACCCGTCACCCCTCAAACCTTCTTTCGGTCTTTTCATCAGCATTCGTTGCTACGGGGCTCCCGCGAGTCGAATTTCCGGCATTAATTCGACATTATGCGATATTCACATTTGCGCGATGGAGTTTTCGAACTAAAAACGATAATTCTAATAACAATTTTTTTCTTCAAATTCCTTTCATTCACTATTACAATTTCGTTAATAGTTCGATCAATATATAATCGGAAAAAATATCTTTGAAAAATCTTTTAATTTTCTCATTATTCTTTTTTTCATATATATCTGTCTGTCTGTCTATTTGTCTCTCCCTCTCTCTCTCTCTCTCTCTCTCTCTCTCTCTCTTTCTCTCTCTCTCTATCCCTCTTCTTTTCTTCTTTCCGTACATCGGCTGAAAGCTTTCGAAGATGGCGGATCGTATGGCATATATCGGCGAGTCTTTCGCGGCGTTCCTTTGTTCGTGACCGTTTCATTTTTCGAATATGGAGGATAATTAATCTTGGGTGGGCATAAAAGGGTTTTCGGGTTCGGCCAGAAGAAAAAATGAGCGCAGACCGGTGCTCCGGCCGCGGCCAGTTGTTCCTTCCTTGCTTGGCCCTTTTTTCTTTCCGCTCTCTCTCTCTCTCTCTCTCTCTCTCTCTCTCTCTCGTTCTCTTCCTTCTCCACTTCCACCTCCACCTCCACCTCCTATCCGTCTTAATACTCGTTCTCTTCTCTCTCTCTTCTTTCTCTCTCTTTCTCTCTCTCTCTCTCTCTTTCTTTTTCTTTTTCTCTTTCTCTTTCTCGCTTTTCATCTTTTTCTTACTCTCACTCGAGCCTCCCACACGTGCGCGCGCGCGAACGCACTTGGCCACCGCCGCGCCGTCCTGAACAACCGCCATTTCGTTTGGATACCCTTTCCCACTCCCCTCCTCTCCCCTTCTACCTCCACCATCTCTTCCTCATCCTCCTCATCCTCCTCATCCTTCTTTTTCAGAATTTGAGTCAATAAAAAATCGCCTGGAACAAAGGAACGAACGGCCGCCAATTTCTCACAGGATAATGTCCGGACGCATCGGAGCCAGCCAGAAGAGAGAAGAGCCTAATCACAGCCAGGCATCTCGACTTCTGTTAGGTGTTAAAAATGGGCCCCGCGGGGCCCATCTCCCTCTTTATCTCGCGGAACGCGTTACTTACCACCATCCCTTCTGACACCCTCGGCCCAAAGGCGATGTTAAATATTAAAATTTGGAAACGTTATACGACGGGATTCCAATGTCTGGCTTAACGAAAAATTGTGATCCTCTCTCTTCTTCCTTTTCTTATCTTTTTTTCTTTCTCTATACCTATCTCTGTCTCTCTCTCTCTCTCTCTCTCTCTCTCTCTCTCTCTCTCTCTCTCTCTCTCTCTCTCTCTCTCTCTCTCTCTCTTTATCTCCTTCTCTTTTTATTCTTCCACAGTATTATCGAATTAACATAAATGCAACGAAAAAGAAAATAAAAATTTTGAGATTTCTATAGCAATCCTTCAAGTAATTTTATTTTCTCTCTCTCTCTCTCTCTCTCTCTCTCTCTCTCTCACTCACTCTTTTTCTTTTTTCTCTCTTCTTAATTCGAATCCTTTATATAAATTTTGGAGACGTTAAATTACAAAATTCTAATGTTTAAATCTATGAAAAATTAGGGATTACTTTTTCTGGTTTTCTATTCTTTTCTTTATTCTTTATACTTTTTCTTTCCTTTTCTTTTTTTTTTTTTTTTTTTTTAATTTTCCGTTTTGTTATCGAATTAACGTGAAAAATTTGAAGGCTTCCAAGGCAATCTTTTAAGTCATCTTATTTTTAGGGTTCTCTCTTTCTCTCTCTTTCTCTCTCTCTCTCTCTCTCTCTCTCTCTCTCTCTCTCTCTTTCTCTCTGTATGTGTGTCTCTTCTTTGTCTCTCTTTCTAACGCCGAACCCTTTCGTTAAGTTTTCTTCGATTCGTACGAGGCTCCCTTATTCCATCCCTCCCTTCCCCCCTACCACTTTCTCTATCTTTATCCTCCTCACTCGCGAACGTAGGCGCACCGCAGCGAAGTCGGATCGCGTCGACGGAGAACCGGCTGTGAGAGCTTTAATGACGCGAGTCGATTCGCCTCGGTCGATATATCGTCGTCGGCGATGACGAGCCGATGGAGAATCGACGATTTATTATAGAGAGACGCATCCTCTCATCCTCTACTATCTACTCTTTCACCTTCTCTCATCCTCTCCTCCGTCTCTTCCTTTCCCTTCTCTTGAATATTTTTCATCGATTATCATCAACGTGTCTTTAACTTAATTGATTTAACGATTTTCCCATTTTCTTTGCATTTCTTAACAAACCATGTCCGCATTCTCACATGTATAAATGCGCAAATAAATGAGGGACTTTTTATACGTTGAAAAAAAAAGATAAAAGAAAAAAGGAAGAATGACAAAAAAAAGAGAAATGTCTAACAGAACGAAT